>NW_020884922.1:4693499-4921430 GCF_003945725.1 Corapipo altera
GGTCAGCGGCTGCGGCCTGCCGGCTCGGCCGGGCTCGGCTCGGCCACGGCGGGTCCCCGCTGCGCGGGTCGGCGGCGGGGGAGCGCATCTCCTCGGGGCGTGTGAACCCGCGGCCGCGCCGCCGGTGGCGGCAGGGACGGTCCGAGCGCGGTGCGATGCGGGAGCGCGGTGCGATGCGGGAGCGCGGTGCAGTCCGAGCGCGGTGCAGTCCGAGCGCGGTGCGATCCGAGCGCGGTCCGCGGCTGTGAGCGGCTCTGAGGGAGGCGGACGGCGGCGGAGGAGAGGGCGCGATGCGAAAATACCGAGCGAGTATCGGCGCAGCCCGGGCACCTCGGAGTCAGCGAGGCTGCGGTGTTCAAAGGAGTTTCTGATTTAACAGATGGTACCGCAGCAAAGAAACTGTTTGCGGAGGGGAACTGGAATGACACAGGTTTTTTGCTCCCTCGTGTGACAATTTATTCTGGGTGTTCTTTTAGTTTAGCAGGGCTTAGTTTAGCGGGTATTTTAACTTACTGGCAGTAGCAAACCCCAAAGTATGCCCCGAGGTTTTTGCCTCTGAAAATGGGATTTTGTTATTAATTTTAAAAAATGCTTGTTTTGTTGTTCTGTTCACATGTAAATCAGTTTAATACTACGTGTCACTGATGTTTGGGAATGTAAACTTCTTAACGCTGAAAGCAGCATGGCTTAGTTTCTTTTCCTGTGCTCTGAAGCTGCTTCCCTTTTCAGAAGATGCTTCTTGATGTTTGCAAAGTTGCATTAAGATAGTCTTCTAATTAAAATCATAGTAGGGGAAGGGGAATTTGAGGAGCTTTCTGTGAAACAGATGTCACGAAACTTCTGCTGCTTTGCGTGTCACTGGCGAAAGAATAGGACTGAGAGTTAGTAAGGTCCTCTTGACGGACAATCTGTCTTAGTTTTCATTAGACTGTTGCGGTAGGCATTGTCAGTCTGACGATCTGACTTTTGACACTTTTACAGTCATGCTTATCTTTGCACAGTGACTTAGATTTGGTGGAGTACTCAGACCTGAATATTCACATAAGCTTAAAGGTCTGCATTGTCAGAATTTAGATGCATTTTAAAATAGTTGCAGACTCAGAACTTGCCACTTCTACTGTGTATATTCTTCATACTGTTAATTAGCGTTATGCAGAAGGCTGCTGTGTGATGGTTTCCGTACCTCTGCAACTCTTCAAATGTTCCCTTCTCCCAAATGAAGCCCCCGCCTCCCCCCCACCCCCCGCCAAAGCACCCTTGCCAAACAGTAACAACTGAATTAGGGTTTCTGAAAGCTAGTCCGTGTGATCTGGATCTGGTTCGTGCTTGAATTAACTGCTGTCCTGTCAGTTCCATTTTTTATGAGTATGCAATAATGGGGGAAAATTGAATTCTTGAGTAGATGCCTTTTGCCTTCTGCACAAGACCACAAGACAATGCAGCAGGAAAGAACAGCCTATGTTGACAGCATACTGAAAAATAAGGAGGGAAATTTTTGTGCATGGCAACCTGCCATTTTTCTTCTGTGATTAGGTTTGAACTGAAATAATACCAGGTATTTCAAAAATAAAATTGCTTAAAATGCCGAAAGTCTTCAAAGCTGGAATGTTAAAAATGCCCTTCCTTATGTTCTTGGAGTTTTGCTTAATTATTTGTGTTGCATTTTACTGTTAGGACGTTTTAATACTATTTATTATAGTTCCCGAGCTCATACATAATAATACAATTATCATCAGCATCCTAACCAGATAAGCATTCTTTGATACTCAAAACATATGCTAATAGAGCATATAAGGATATCCTTAGAATTTATCCTGTGGTATAATTCCTGTAGAGCCTCAGTCAATTCTTTGTTTCTTGGCCAGGTTTGAGCCGAGCTACTGGAGATGAGAAAATTATTTGAGTGACAGTGAGGTTACATATTAATTGTTTGAGAATGTCTAGTTAGCAGATGCAGTGTTTGCATAGTTATGTTTCCCTTCAGGCAGAAAAAAAAAAGTAGCTAATATTCTTTCTCAGTGCGTATCTTTCCTTGAAAACTTTTTTCTCCACTATTTGCTTAATCTAAGGAAATATCTTCCATGCTTTGGTTTGGGTTTTTTTTTGTTTGTCTTTTTTTTAATAGTTTTTTTAATAAAGTGTGTCATTTTGCATTGTAGGAAATCATATATACTTATGCCTCCCGGATTTGGAGAAATAACAGAACTATGGAAAGAGATGTAAATTTTTTTTCTTTTAGTTGAATTTCATTTAAAAACAAAACCTAACCCTCCCCCCCAAAATAAAACGTCAAAACCTCAAACACTCAAACCCTATTAATAGTGCCACAAGGCATTTTCATAGGGAGGTGACAATTCTTTAAGGCTGCTAGCTGGAAGGCAGTAATCTAGGATTGTCAGCACTAATGAGCTGTTAATTCACAAGGTCTCTGAGCACTTGTATTGGTTGATGAGCTACTGTGATTTATTTCCTCTTTACCCTTTAGTGAGTTGCTGTTGTTTCTTAAGTGACTATAGCAAAAACATTAAATTAAGCATATTATTGAAACATATGGGAAATGGCAACCTTAGGGAAGCAAACAGTTACTACTGACAAGTGTGGTCAAGTGTCAGATTAGCACAAGATTGCTACGTGGATGTGAGTGGGTTCACTCAGGAGATACTGATACTTCTGTTTAATAGAGCCATTTACTTAAATTTGGGATGGCTTCCTTGTTCACTGCAGCGGATATTTGTTAAAGTAGGGTGTCTCTGGTGTGTGAACTGTTGCCATCAGGGGCAGAAGGAGCAGTTTGAGATATGCAAAGAATTGCACATGTTCTGAAGCTCGTGGAGAAGAGCTTTAGGTGTTCAAAACAGACATTGCTATTTTGATTTTATCGGTGGTGTTTTGTGCCAGGGACAGGTGCTTACATGGTGCACTGTAGCAGTGAGCTGCAAATTACCCTACTATTCTAGCATCTGCTCCAAAAAGTTTTACTGAAGATTAGACACAGATACGAAGAAGGCATCTCCTGGATATCTCATGATGTGTTATAGATGTGTAATACAGTTTAAGACAGGAAGTGATTTGATCTGCAGGCCTCTGTCACAGAAAGAGCTTATCCTTGGCTGCAGTAATACAGGTAGTGAGTTTCCTCTGTACGTGAGGTTACTGCTTGTCTCTCTCGACTACACATTGAAGCAAGTGATGACCTGCTTTGTTACATTGCTCTGGCAAAACAGAGCAATGTAACAAAGTTACATTGGTTATTCTACTACCTGTTAATAAATAGGGTAAAATCAGAAGAGACAAGAGAAGTAGGGTGAAAATCACAAAGTTGTGTTAATCTTCCATAGTTATTGTACTGAGAACTAATTTAGGTTTGGCTCCTTATCTCTTAAATGGCATGAGTACCATTCAGCCCCACTTTGTTACTCCTACGAATACACTCAGTTATCTTTACTGTTTGATGATTGAGAAATCATGAAAGGAGGGAGGTGTTAGACATGGGACCAAAGGGAAGAGAGGACAGCTACGCACAAGCAGGATGTGTGTCATAATGGAGTTCTCAGCAGAGCCCTGAACACGGCTTACAAAAATGCCGTCTGTCCCAAAACAAAGGACTGGAGCTTCTCTGGGGCCAGTGTAATGTCTTGTCCACATAGCCCAGGGGTGGTAACATGAAGGGAAAAGTGGGATTGGGTGAGTACCTCTGAATAGCTTGAGAACATGAAAGGTGCATCGGTCTCCTCTTTGTTTTCTTTTTGCTGGACCTGTTGTTTTCGGGCTTGGAGTGGTAAGTCTAATCTGTTTTATATATTTCTGGTAAGCTTTTATGACCCTTTTATTCCATATGATTTGGGTTCTGTTCTCTACACCACCCCCACCCCCCCCCAAGATTGGTACCTACTGAGTTCTAGTTAATCAGCATTGGAAAGCCTGACTGTCTGATTTGAAAAGGAGAGTCAAACTTAACACTTGTGAAGGAACAAGGAGATTTTCCCAGAACAGCCATGGGCATTGTAAAACTGGAGGGACCTGTGCAGTGACTTCCCAGGTAATAGAAACTAAAGGAGTAAATTCTTGGTTGAATGAGACTTGCCACTTAGAAAAAGAGTTATTCTTCATTAAAAATTTTGAAGTAAATCCCACTTAACACTGATGAATGCATCCAGATCCATTGTGAGCTCTCCAGTTATTCATTAGCCTTAGTGTTTGCTATTAATAACTAATTTTTAGGTTAGTGTTATTTTTATTCAACTTCCATCTATCAGGTCTGGCTATCTGCCTGTTTAAAGAACTACATATTATCCCATATTTTTTTATAGGAAAGTCTGTATCAGCTGATGAAGACCTCTTGATAAGACTGAGCTCTTCAAATCTTTTGCTGTTTATGTATTTTCAGTCCTGTTTCATTTTTGTAGCTGCTCAGTTAGACTGTTTTCTGTCCCTTCGAAGCTATACCTACTGTGTCCTGGATGCAAATGCTTTTCCTGAAAGTGCAGTAGCTTCACACACAAATAAAATGTTATGGGCATAAAAAAGTTAGTGCCCTAGTAGGAGGAACAGAACATAAAGAAATCTCTAATGGTGAAGTAGGTACAAGTTTAATACTTTGTTGGTAAATCTATCAGTGATCAACAGTGAAAGATGAATGAAAAAAAATTTTGAACACTAAGCAGAACTTAAGATGTTAGCAAAAGCAAGACCATTTTCTGTGGAAGATGGGAACTTTGTTAGCCTCTGAATGGGAATCTTAGTCATGCAAGATCCACTGTTGTAGTTTACACATCCTTCAATAATCAATGACCAAAGACTAACACTTGGGGTCAGCCTGAGACATGCTCCTTGTGTCCCTGTGAAGACACAGCTGACATGGTGCAATCATGGATGTGAGGTATTTCTTACTGAGCTTTTAAAACAAAGCTGTAGGAATTCTGTATCAAACTTGGGATATCTCTGGAAGACAAAGTATTGCCTCTTGAAAGTGTGGGTAACTTGTTTGTTCAGTTGATATTATTTGTACACACTTTTGTTCTGGAAGAAAACCTCGCAGCCATCAGGACATAATTAGAAACCATCTTGTCTGTCTTCAGTGTGTGGTCTCACCCATGAAAGCACAAAATTTGGAGAAAAAATTTGCCACATGAACAAATACAGGACTGCTTAATTGATATGCTTTTTCTTTCTAGACTATGTATACAATTCTCATTCATTTTGGTGTGAATTTGACTTGTGGAAACAGAAAAGAATTATCTATCTCCTCTGCTCCTTTGTATAAAATACTTTTGGAACCCATAGATGTGAAACAAATTTCATGGATAAAACATAGTTCAATTTAAGTACTTCCATAGATAATAAGAAACCTTTACATAAACCTTTATATATGACATGCATATAAATATAAGACTTTGATACTGTAGTCAGAATTGTGTTTTTTCCCCAGGGCATAACACAACCATGTCTTCTTCCATACCTTCTAAAATAGCAGTAAATACATTGTTAGATATTCTTTAATCTAACCATAGCTATACAAAACCTTAGTAATATATCATGTTTCATAAATAATGCAGAGCATACTAAAAATCTTAGTATTTATAGTCACCTCTTTGAAATTGGATTCACTTGTGAGTCTTCTTTCTACTTCCTTTGTGATTTCAAATTATTAACACTGTTATATTTCAGAAAGTTATATTTGTATAATGTTGATATAAACTTAATCTATGCAGTCATCTGAGTCTTTGACAGTTGAATTCCAAGTGGTTATATGTATTTTGTTGCACCAAAAAGCCAGGGCATCCATATTGTTGATAAAAGGACATTTCAAGATAATTGATCAACTGTTATCACAGCTTCTGTAGCTTATGAAAAGAGAAGTTATAACAGCTTCTAAATCCCCTTTAGAGGAGGAAATACCTCTTATTCAGGAGTAAAAACAGCAGTAGCAACAAAAATGAATGCAATGGGAAACAAAATATACTTTTTTTGTTCTGGTTTTAATTCTCCATTGGGATCTTATTGTTAGTCTCTGTGGGTTTTCAGTAATTTTATCTGGATTATTACTATATCGTTTCTTTTTTTTTTCCTTTTTTTGTTTTTCCTGGAGTCAGTGTAAACACTAACTGCAGTGAAATATTATGACCTTAGGAGTAATACTAATTCATTAGTAGTCAATCTCACTTGGAGATGAAACTCCAAACCCCTTGTACTTTCTGCTTGAATAGTTTTCAAAAAATAACACTAATTTTTTATGTGGTCTTAAACTACTGAGAGAAGTCCCACTCATACCTTCTGTTGCCATTAGTATATCACGGTGGCAAAAATAGTGTCTTTCTTTGCATACAGTTTCCATATGCCAGAAGGGGTGATAGTAGCAAGAATTAGCTGGTCCGTGTGGAACACTTGACTGTGAAACTCTTTTCCATGTGCAAACTGTCATACCTCCTTTTTTTCTTTCTTCTTTTTTTTTTGTTTTCACTGAGATCTACTTCACCTGAAAGCTTATATATCTGAGTTTGTGCTCCACCGAGAAGTTTTACCTGAAGCAGTGAGAGACTTAGGCACCTCTAAAATGAGAACAGTGGAATAGCTACGTGTAAGAAATTGTAAAGCAAGTTTTGAAGTGGGACTAACTGAAGTGGCACTAACATTTACTACACTTCAACTTTTACAGATGTAAAATGAAGATATTACTAGCTGCACAACATAGCATGATATGAGAAGATAAGTTCATTAATGTTGGTGAAATAGTCTGATACTGTAGTGATGATCACATTGGAGAGGCTCATGAAGAAATTGATACTTCTGGCATCCTAGCAGAGCTTAAGTAGAGTACCCTAAGGCTGTGGACTGAACAACTGATCAGACTGGATCTGGATACCTTATCTGCTCACCCAGTAAAATATGTCCTTCCTGCTCTCTGAGTGTTGAAGCAGTCTTGGTGGAAAGAAATTAAATGCTCTGTGTCAAGCTGTTCATGCATCCTTTTTGAGAAGATTGTTTTAACAATTGGTGACCTGTGGTTCTTAAGTGTGTTGAAAATAGCAGCTGCAGCATATGAGGTGTTGGTACCTGGTGAAGTCCTCATCAAACTGCAACCAGCCTTCTAAATTAGGGGAGAAAAGGTCCTTATACAGATAATGGGAGCATGGGAGAAGAGATCTATGTAGCAGTATGCTACGTATAAAAGTCATTACTAATGTATAAATAGTGAGAGTAGGGGTAAACACAGACAGGAGCAAGAGAGACAGAATTAAGATACAAGAGGTTTTGATTTTGGTGTGATACTTTTCCTTACACCACATAAAGGAAACAGGCATGAAAATTATATTATGTGTGTGCTGGAAGTCTAACACATATGTACATTGTATCTGACAGCACTAGTAGAGTCTCCAAAATGAGTGTACTCAGTGATGGTGGCAACAGCTGTTTTTGCACAGGTGGAGAAGCAGCATGGCTGGATGGAGTTTGCAATGTTAGGAAGGAGAGTGATGTGGTGATGAAATGTAAGTAGAGACTATAGAATCATGGAATGGTTTGGGTTGGAAGGGACCTTAAAGATCATCTAGTTCCAACACCTTTGCCATGGACAGGGACACGTCCCATAAACCAGGCTGCACAGTGTCCCATCCAACCTGGCCTTGAACGCTGCCAGGGATGGGGCATCCACATCATCTCTGGCCAGCCTGTATCTGAGGATCTGGTTTGACACAGGAATGTGGCACAGTGAACACCACTGTGGTTCTGTCTCACTGCAGTTCTGTCACCATCTCCTAATGCTGCTCTTACCGGTGTTGAAGTAAGTTTTGAGCGAGGCTTAAGTCATACCTAGAGATAAGGCTTGACCTTACTGAAGCTTTAAAGGGAAGGTATTGCAAATATACAGTCATATTGAGAAATATACCTTCTGTTTTCTTCAGATTTCAGGGTCCTGTGAGTGACAGGTGAAATAAGACTGTAGCACAGGCAGAACGCAAACTTGTTACTGATCTTCCTAATATGCTCTCAGTCACTTCTAACCACTTCTATTTCTCAGGTACACCCAAAGGCAGAGGTTTTTTAAGATGTTGTGGCAATGGGCCGTAGAAATGAATTCCCCAAATGAATTGGCATGTCGTCTTCTCTGACCTCTTTTGGGGAACATAAGAGGCCAGTGGTTGGAACCCATGGGGCTTTCTTCAGCTGAAATAAGTGAAATGTTGACGAAATCTGAAAGTTTGCATTGATAGGTAGGAAATTGTTCCATCTCCATGAAGCTTGCAAAGGATCACTGTCATATCTTCTAAATTCCTGTAACTGCTAATTGCATCCTGTTTTCTAATTCTCCTTTGTAGTCATTTTAATTACAACTCACTATGGCAAAAGTACCTGCCTCTTTTGCTGTCTGAGTGAATCCAAGAGAAGGAAGAATAAGACTAAAAATACTTAAAAAAATTCTTTATTTATTCCACTTTCTTGTAATAGTCATGTTGTAGATCAGTTTTCTGGTTTTAGTTTTCCAAATGCACACCTGTTAAATCTTTAGATAATAGGAAGATTTGTCTTTAAATAAGTTCATACGACAAGCACAATAACTTTTTTTCCAAAGATCTCTAAATATTTTCAAGGTGTATTAATTCATGTTTGCCAAAATGTGCCAGATCTATACCCATGTGAGGTCAAAAGCAGACACCATTGTACTTTAATACATCTAAGTTAAGTCATTTCATGTTAGCTGGGTGCTGAAACACTGACACAGATTGCCCAGAGAAGTTGTGGATGCCACACCACTGGAAGTGTTCAAGGCCAGACTGAATGGGGTTTTGTGCAACCTGGTCTAGTGGAAAGTGTCCCTGCCCTTGACAGGGGGCTGGAACTAGGTGATCTCTAGGGTCCCTTCAAACCCAAACCATTCTATGATGATTAGTAGAAAGATTTAAAGAATAATCTGAAAAAAATGATGATAATGACTTTTTGATGGATAAATGAATATAAATTGTGCCAATCTACAGAAATACAGACTGAGATGGCGTGAAACAGCTTGCAGTTTTTTATAGGCTTGTACCTGACATTTTATACCCCAGTGCTTGCACAGTAGCACCATGCAAATTTCAGTGCATCAAGCATTCAGTTTCCATGCCAGGATTAAATTACTCAAGTTTGTTTGGAGTTCTACACTGTTGCAATTTTAAACCACTGGTGTTTTGTCATGTGTCTTTGTTTAGGAAGATTCCTATTCCATTTAATAAAAATTGAATTGTGATAAATTAATGATTATGACCAACTCAGAGCTGCAGGACATCTGAAGCCTGCAAATGTGTTATGCTTAAGATACTTGTAACTGACTAACTTGCATGACAATCTTATTACATCCTCCGCTCTGTTCTTGGTGTATTGTTAACCATACCTCCCTACAGGTAAAGCAAGATAAAATGATAGGTTTTCTTCCAAAGAAAACAAGCTAATCATCCACTTCTTGTGGGTGAGAAATGCAACATTATTCCTGAAGGACTTCAAACTATAACCCTCTGTTTTCTCCAAACACACATCTATTGATTTGTGCAAGAGCAAGTTAAGAGGAACACAGGAAAATCTTCTTCATTTCCCTGGTAAATCGTTACAACTAAGACAAGATTACTGTCATATTGTATTGATCATTCCTTAGCATTTGACATTTAGAAAGAGTTTCTATTCTTTCTTTAAAACTGTAATCTTCTGTGTTACTTGTTTTGATATTGTCTCACCTAGGCTCTTGATGTTGAAGAGAACATACTTGTATTGATCCATAAAATATATGCATCAAATTGTATGAAGAGAAAGTTTGACTGTGTAAATGAGCATTTGCATTTATACAATGTAATAATGAGTTAATGTATTTATAAGAGTACATGACTTCTAATTATGAATCCCAACACAGCATCTGAGGTGGCCATTTGGCTCAAAAACTTCTCCTCAACCACCCTACTTCACCCCAATCATCTAGCCTGCCTCTGCATACTTTGGTTTTTTTGAATCTTTAGTCATTGTGGGTATAGTTTTAGTGATGCTAAAAGGCTACACTAATGGCCTTTTTTTAAAAAAAGGCCAATGCAAAAGAGTAGTTTGTGAGACCACTAGGAGAATGCTTTAAAAATTGTTATACTCTGGGTGCTGTCACATAAAGAATGACTTGAGTGTGGTTGGTTAAAGGTGAGCTACAAGAACAACATTTAATTTCGACTTTAAATTAAGGTATTAACTAATAGAGCTTGGGACAGCAGATTACAGAAACTATGGCGTAGTCTCTTTCAGAGTACTGCTACATTGAAATTCATGCCTAAGCTTGTATTTTTTTCCTCCTTGAATGTTATCTATGTTTGGAGATTCTAGTTCTGGTCTTTCCTACCAACAGATGCTAATGTTAGAAGTTTTTGCTGTGACTTTATTACCTAAACCCAATAAAACTGTACAGAACAGCACGTAGCTCTTCTGTGTTTGCCAGCAAAACAAACAGATTACAGGAACAGAGTAAAAAACTTCATTCTCTTCCAATTTATTTAATTCCTGGTAATATCTTGTTTATGTTTGGAAAAGAATGACCTTGAAACATTGCAGTTCACAGTTCAAATCTTTTGGTTGATGTTGGCTTATATACTGGGTGACCTGAATAAAAAATAATGAGTAAACTGTAGAATCTTTTGTTGTTGAATTGCTTATTATCTTTTTAAGACTGTTCATATTTTCACATCCCTATATTTGTTATATGAAGTACAAATTTAGTATCGTGGACTCAATAATGACATCTCCTTTTCCACGGTCATAGTTCTTACTTAATACTACCAGCATAGTAATTTTTATAGATGCTCTGCATAATGTAACAGCATGGGCCAGATTTTCATCTGTGACTCAGAAGCTGTTGTAATTATATTGGTGCAGGCAGCTGCATCTCTTACTTATGAGGCTGTAGTAGTGGTAGTGAATTTTCTACATGAATGGAGAATTTGTAAGCCTGCACCAACGTTAGATAAATAACCTCTGACAAGTGTTGAAATTTTATTTCAATTATGTGATAGTGTTTGGTTTCTGTCAGAGGGCTCTGTTGTTCTCAAGCATCCTCATTATGTGCCTGCATTTGCAGTGAGCAAAAGGTAATTTGTGCCCTCGTATATTCCATTGGGATAGTGGTGAAGTGTTTTGGTAAGAATGTACTCTGTCAATCTTGCTCCTCTTATACCCTGAATCACTTTGCAGATGCTACAGTTGAATATTGCTGGAAAAAGTGCCTAATGCAGACAGTCTGAAATTATGTGAAAACTGCTTGCAATAGTCATGGTGTGATACCTGAAACAGAATAGAGGAAGCTATTTACAAAAATATAGAAAGCTTTAATTATTCATCAGATGCTGGTGAAAAACTATCATGTGTATCCTGCCAGGCAGAAAAGGTTGTGACTTTCACTGTAGTTCTACAAAGCCCTATGAGTTCTTAAAACTCATAGGCATGGGCTTAATTTTTGCAGTGTATCGGTTTTACCTGAATTAAGAGAAGGGAAGCAGTATGATTTTACATTAATAAAGTGCACAAAGCTGAACTAACAACAGAGTCTAGTTAGGCATTTGAAACACACAAAAGTGTCTGAATTGCCTGTTTCCTGTGTACTGCCTGTACTTTTTGGGATGTTGCTGTTCTCTGGTATTGTGTGGACATGACAGCTAAGAAGGGTAATAAGATAAGCCCCTTTTGGCTAAAAAAAGAACAGTGCTAAGCTTGAGGGTGACGCACGTGTAGGCTCTCCTTTGGACTTCCCCCTGGAACTGCAAGAATATGTAACTCCTTTCCTCCTCAGCTAATGAGATCTGGAGAGTTCCCATAGTGGTCACCTCCTGTTTTAACCTGCTGAAAACAGCCCCCTAAAGCAGTCATGTTTCTGCTATTCATGCAGTGATCTGTCAAAAAGTTCTATGGGAAATATATGAGGTCTTTGTTAAATACTAATTTCAATTCTACTCTTGTAATCCTAAAAATTAGATTTCTAAACAGTGGACTGGATGTCCAATATCATTTTAGTAGCACTCGAGCAGACAACACTTTTATTATTGATAACTGTGTATAGAGTTGAATCTAATAATAAAAAAGAAGGAATTACTTAATCTTTTTGATAGTTTTCATATTATTAAAGACTTGCAAAAAAAAAAAAGCTAGAACATTAAGAAGCAACTAAGTACATGTTTCTTAGGAAAAAAGTAAGGAAAAGTGTTAAAACCGATTCCGAGTTTTAATTGGAAAAAGATTAACTGTATATTTGACTTTATTAACAAAGGCATAATCAGGTCCAATTTTCTTCTTCTCTATTGTAGTTGAAATGTCCCATGTGAGCACTTATAAACCTTAAACTCTGCAAATGGAGAATTGAATACAGGCACCATATGTTTCACTTCTTTCGTATTGATTTTAAGGTATTATCAACACTCACAAATAGACAATTGCAAATCCATCTTAAAATTGAAGTACTTGCCATTTTCATGATGTTTTCCCATGAGGTTTCTCTCTCTGAGATCGGTCTTTTCAATTACCATTTGCTGTCACTCTTACACTTCTTGCACTTTAATTTTATAGCACAAATGCCTCTGAATCCATCAAAGTTTATTTCAGTCGCTTCTCTGTTTTTAAGGATTGGTTCTCAAAAAACATTATTGGTATAGTGAGGTTCAGAAAGCAATAGCAACAGTCCACAGTTTCAAGATTTTCTGAAAAAAAAAAATTATAATGTTTCTCTTATGAATTTTTAGTGGAATTACAGCTTCACCAGATAGAAACTAGGGCTTCAAGAGAATTTCAGTGTCATGGCATAAACTCTTCAAAATAAGAAAACTCTAGGCATGGTACCATGCCTAGTGGTAAAAGCAGAACAGAATGACTTAAGAGTATGTGCAGTGTTTTCGGCTCCTGTCTTTTGCCCATACATGTAATTGGCCAGATATCACAACAAAAGGTTCATATTGTTGGCTACTGTCTTGCATTGCTAAGGTCAAAGCAGCATAGAGATTCTGTGCTGACACTTTTTTGCTGTTACAGCTCCTGGGGCTTAGCTGTTCCTAAATGGCATTGAATTCAGTCATTGTTACTCTCGATTTTCTGTGGTGCTAAATTCCTGCTAATTTTTGGAAATTCAAGAATACTTTGACCTTTACTGAAGCCAGTAAGAGCTGTGTGTGCTGATGACTGTTGAAATTGGAGAGAAAGTTGCATGCCAGAGCACAGTGTACACAATCTCTCCAGGCTCCATCATTTAATTCTGCATTAGCTACCTAATAGCTAAATTAGACCTCTGCTCTTGAATTCCCCGATGAAGATGACTGTCTTTCAATCCATAGATAACAAGATGACATATTACCTTATTTTCTTGAAAGCAACCCTCACAAATACTCTGTCTTTATTTTTCAGGTTAAGCTTGAAAATGGCAATTTTTGTTTTCATGTTTTGTGTCAGTATGGGTAACTCACTTCTACCCTTTATCTTCTTTTTTGTTTGTGTACATGTTATAGGAAAATTAAAAACAAAGAGTCATTCTTGGGTGTTTGACCACAAAACTGGTAGATGTTGGAAGCATGCTAACAAGCTGAGCATTTTTCCAGTGAGGCATTTTACATTGATCCTTTTGGAATCGATATAGCCTGCTTTTGAATTTTTCTAGTTATGATGTTAAATTTTCTGAGTGCCTAAATGTGAATCTTATGCCTCCTACTTTTAAAAGTACTGTGATTCTTACGGAATTACTTCCTTTTCAGTGTGATTTATATATTTTCTACAATATCTCTCATTTGACAAAATAAACCTGTGTGCTCTTTCATTACTGAAGTGGTGAATTTTAATTGGCTTTATATTTTAATTTCTTCTTGAGACTGACTTTATGACATCAGTTTTATGAGTTAAGAAGCTACCTGCTGTGGAATCAGTCTGCTTTTTCTCCTTGAGTGAAGCAAATTTCTGTGTACAGGATAAGCACTGAATTGATTTTACAAGCTTTTGTTAGGAAGTTTGATAGGTTTTTTGATCTAGCTCTGGCCTTGTCATACCACATTTCCTTAGAAGTTCTGTAGTCTGTATTTTAGTGAATTATCTTGAGTCATTCAACATCCTTCCAAGTGCTTAGGATAAAGAGTCTTTTAGAAGGAGCATGTATTTAGGGTGGTAAGTGCAACCTAAAGTGTTCTGTTAATCTCTATGCTGCTTCTTCTGTTCAGAATTGAGTGGGTATAATTTTGGCTGCACTTGTTATTCATTAAGTTGAAAACTCCATCTGGAGAAGGTATTAATCCAAACTGTTATTCTGGTGCAGCTTGTTTTGAAGTTATTTGCTTTGGAGTGGGACTGAGTTGACCACTCGTATGTTACAGAAAGATTGACTGCTTTGGAAATGGTTTTAAGTACATTTAGGCATGTACATACAGTTTCAGAGTGTTTCATATCCTATTTGATATGTCTTGAGCATGTCTGTGACTTTGGCTCTCTCTCAAACATGTTTATTTTTATAGGCATTCTTCTATTTTCTTAACTTTTTTTCTTTCATGAAGTCTAAAATAAGATTACTTGACCTAGATTTCTTGCAAATTCTTCAGGTGCTATTGCACATACTACTTGCAAATTATAGTTTCATTTGAATGGGAAGGTTTATTTTTTTTTTTAAATTGAGGTTTAGCTGTCAGATGAAGTATTATGTCACTCTTCCATATGCAACTGAAAGTTGGTAATTTAGTCAGCCTTTTGTGAGCAATTTTTTACAGTATTTTAAATTCCTGTCATATAACAGAGGATCAGTGTGAAGTATTTTTGGAGAGAATAGTTTCTTCTGCTGTTGCTAGATTAGTCTTGAGATCTTGTTTCTAATTAACGAAAAAAAAAAGCCCAGCAGCGTCCTTTCAGACGCTAGGAAGAAAACTAGGGAAAAATGTAGGGTTGAGATAAGGCAAAAAGAGAAGTTCCTCAGCAGCATCTTGGATACAGTTTCATGAGTTGCAATTTTTCATTTTAGATTTTATTTTCCTTTGTAAACTATTTAGAAAAAAAAAAAGAAAATAAAAGATAAGACTATTTTTGCAAAGTGATCTCTTCTAGCCTTTACCTGCATTTGGCTACTGCAAAATACAAAAGTGAGGTCATAGACATATAGCAGTGAATAAAAATATAATAGTGATAATAATAGCCTAATCACAGAAAAAATCTGATACCCAGTAGACTTGGTGAATGACTTGCCCTCTTTCCTCACAGTCTCATGGGAGATGATACAGTGTGCTCCTGCTGTACAATCTTCCTGTTTTCTAGAGTTTGCCTACTCCCTGCTGGGAAACTGTAATTTCTGGCAGGGATGTCTGCTAGCAGACATCTCTGGGAGAAGGTGTCAATCCAGAGCATGCTTCTACCACCATGGTTGCAGACTGTATGCAGGTACCATCACTTGCCCTCTGGGCCATTTTGTTCACCCTTAGTTAATCTTCCTAAACATATGTACCAATATTTCTGTTTTCTCTCCTATATGTGTTTGTGTGTTCATAAACCAGCATGACTTGAACAATGCTGGTTTATATTCTCTAACCCAGGAGTAGACTAAGGGCATACAGTAATTAATATTTAGTTTATTAAAAGCCAAAATACGTAAACGAACATTTTTCTCATGTTCTGTTTATGTTGAATACTGAGTGTTCATTTCCATCATCTTCTGCCCCCTTAATTTAATCTTAGTGAAAGGAAGGATATCAGCTCTATAAACCATATTTAGAACTGTGAAAAATAGCAGTCACTGCAAAATGGGATTCCTGATGGAAGCAAATATGCTTCCAAACAGTAGTTCTGCTTCCCAAAAGGACAGGCCCATTTTAATACCCTGTGGTAGGGTGACAGACAGGGCAATCCAGGCAATCTGCTTGTCTCACTGTAATTTGCTACATATACTTAGTCCTGAACCCACTTAAAATGAAAACCACCATAAACCCCCATAAGTGAGGCATGTGCCCCACTAAATTTAAGCATTTAAACATGGAGGTTCTGTTTATTCATTGCTGGCCAAAGAATTTTTAATTCTGGTTTGCATACAGACATGTACTGAAGGTCTAAGTTACTGACAAAATATAATAACTATTTTTTCAACCTTTGGAAATCCATTTTGCCAGCAGATGAGACTGCAGTTGATATACCTGGATAGGCAAGTTGTGATTCCTATATAGTTTGTTTGGCAATATTGTACACATTATACTGTAAATTTAGGAAATAGGCAGCTCCTAATGAAGTTTAGTGTCGAAAACAGGGAGCCATTTGTATTCTTTGGGCATGAGGTTCTTTAGCTATGTCAGGATGACAAACAGAAACTCCATGTTAATCTGACTTAGTAAGGAGCTTTCAGGATCGCAAGTTGGCAGATCCGTAATCTGACTGTTTGTAAACAGATACAGTTGTTGACCTTGTTCATTGTGGATGTGCTTCATCACTATAGCTTTAGAAAAGCATAATACATTTCCCCCATTACCTAAATTGCACAGATAAAAACGGAAGCCAGATCTTTCTGCCACACATTTCTCAAATAACTGCATTATCCCGTAGCTGAGGAACTGGTGCTGTTTTCATGTTCTTATGCAATGCATTTAATCCTCAGTGATCGGCATCCTTTAAGAATTAGAGCATCCAGTTTTTCACTTCCATTATTTTTATGGGCACACAGTACACACACACTTGTGCTGCTTAGAAACCACTGTGTGAAATAAATTGATTAATAAGCTGTATTTAAGGGTTCCCCTGCTGGGCCTGTTGTCTTTCTATTACTTTTCTGTTCTTGTTTTTATTATGCAAAATAAATTGTGTTCGTCATGTAACTGGCTAGGAAAAGATGAACACCAAACTCTTAAATTCTATCTCCTTAAAGTGCTAAATGTTAATTGGGTTTCTCAGTAGAAACTGTCTTGAGAGGCAGTATGACTATAGTATAATTGCATGAAAGCAAAACATCTGCAAGATTGAAGCAGCATCATGTAGGTTTGTTTTCTAATAAGGTACTTGAAAGGAATTAAAATGATTAATATTTTTACATGCCACAGCAGTATTTTTAATCCAGTGGTTTGTATCTTCTGTTTCTCACTCAGAAAGCACCAAACAGTATTTGCTAGTGGGAACATCAGAGACCTCTCATCCCTGGAAGTTTGCTTGCACACCTTTTTCTTTTTGAGATTAGACTGACGCAAAAGGTGTCAGGTCGTGTAATACTGTTGCGATTTTATCAAGAAAATAGGACCAGCTTTTACAATCTTTTTGCATTTTCCTAAACCTACTTAGTGCCCTGTCAATCCTATCTGTTCTTGTGTCAGTGGTGCTTCTGTTCGGCAGTGTGGTGATCATATTCCTGTTGCATTTTGTATGGGAAATTGGGTACCTGGAGGGCTTTTCATATTGCATGTCCATTCAGGATATCAGCACTTGATCCATGTATCCTAGCTGCAGAGTGAGAGTGTAATGGGGACTGTGGATTTAACTACTGCTCTGTAACAACTCATTTTCCTTTTACAAGACCTTTTTACCTCATGAATTAAAAAGGTCAAATCCAGAAATAAATAGCGAGACAGTGTGCATTATTCAGAAGTGCTAGCTGCAGCCAATTTCCACCACTAATAGAGAAGTAATCCATTTACTCTTGCTTCTTTTTTTAAACTGAAAGTATACCTGAAGCTGACCAAACAGCAGATGGCTAGGTAACATCTTTCTCTGAAGAGCTTTTAATTGATTTTATATTCATTGATTTGTGAAGTCTCCCAAAGTCTTGCAGGAGCTGCTGTATTTCTTTACATTTAATGGACTCCTGCATCTTCTCAAAGAAAAAGAGTAGGCCCTGATACTGGAGAGCATTTCACCAGTGCGAAGGTGGCGTGCAGCACATCATGTCCTGGCACATTGCTTCTTGCAATTAGTGGGCAGATACTCTGGAAAGCATAATGAATAGCTCTATAGGAGACTGAAGCATCTGTCTCTCACCTACTTGCTGTCTGTGCTTCATGTGCCTCACACCCCTGACATCAGTGCAGCCTTGCATCACTAGTAAAGCTGGCTTGCACTTCTGGATGTGAAGCCATCAGAGAAGGTATTTTGGATCTTGCCTTCAGGTGTTTTAGTCCTTCACTGAATCTGTCGTTACTCGGCGTGGTAGAATGCCAACTGCTGGTGTTTTAATTCACTCTAAGTAACAACTGAGTTCATTGAAGTGAGTAGAACTACTTAAATAATTAGGAGCAAATCTGTAAACTGAGTTGCAAAATCTGATTCGAGGTAAGCTGAAAGAGATTTAAAGAGAAATAGAACAGCCGTCTTGCAAACCACTACCTTTTCACACACATGCATGTGTGTGCACGCATACATGTGCGCACAGCACCTTACTAGTGTCTCTGATGGAAATTTGCAGTCAGTTGCAATTTGGCTTAGCATGCTCTACTGCTGCCCAATATTCATAGAAAGGCTTTGGATCATAGAATGATCTATTTTTCTTTAGAAAATTATTTGCTGTAAACCTTTTTGTTGTCTCTTTTTCTCAGCTAATTCTAATGACTGTGACTGACTTTAATGGCTTTAAACTGAAAGAGAGTAAGTTTAGATTAGATCTTAGGAAGAAATTCTTTACTGTGAGGGTGGTGAGGCATTAGAACAGGTTGTCCAGAGAAGTTGTGGATGCCCCATTGCTGGAAGTATCCAAGACCAGGCTGAATGGGGCTCTGAGCAACCTGGTCTAGTAGAAAGTGTCCCTGCCCATGGCTGGGGGACTGGAACTAGATGGTCTTTAAAGTCCTTTCCAACCCAAACCATTTTATGTTTCTTTGACTTCAGTTCAGCTTCTCCAGTCATTTTAAGTAAGTAAAATAGAAAATCAATGACAGCAATGATTGATCTGCCTATCATATAGGGGACTAGGAAACAGTTTGCAGTATTAAAAACTTGAGTGTTTCCTGGTTATATTCAGTTTCGGTTTTGGAAAAACAAGATGTCATAAATGGCAGAGTTAAGGAGAGAACTGCAGAAGAAAGATAAGTAAGTAATGACAAAATAAAAACCACATAATGGAAAGATATTTATTTTGGTTCCCTAAACATGATAGAGAATGAAAAATGTTTACCAGTGCTCACAACTAAAAAGAGAACCAGGTCGTTCTGCCTTTCTTCCCTTCCACTGCCATTGTAAACAGTCACTCCTAACTGACTCTCTCAAACAGTTTTGTGTTTTTAGGCATTATCTTGCACGCCATCATGCTACTACATGCTGCCTTCCCTACTGAGAAACTATTATAGCACAGTGGACAATAAAGGCTGCCTGCTGTGATGAATGTTGGCTACCCAAGGGCAATGACATCCTTCCTTACTTCACTTCTGAGTTGCTGACTGTGCCTCCCAGCAGACCTATATGAAAGAGCTTAAGAATAAATTGATCCTCAGTTTCGTTGCTTATCCTTACCTGGTGAAATAAATAATAAAAAAAAAAATCTTAAAAAAAGGAAGAGTGTTGCACTTTATTGTTTTGTACAAAGTAACCAACTAACAAAATCAAGTTTATTAACAAGTAAAAGATGCAAGTTAGGACAAATGGCGGAAAAATGTTCGTTTAGTCTTCTCTACAGAGATTGATGATTTTTTTTTTATTTTTATTTTTTCCCAAGGCTTCAAAAATATGTTTCAACATGTGACTTGTGTATAGTTGCTCCAAGCTGCTCATACATAAGGCTGATCAAGACTTCTTATTGATCAGACTTTGATTTCTTCTCTAAGGCAAAATAAACCCGATAATGCTGCATTTATCTTCTTGTAGGAATATTCTTTTCATGTATTTAGATAATTGCAGCAGTAGTTTTATCAGTTCTGGAGGCATTTGGAATTTCAAAGTATTCTAAGCGTCAGTTTGCTTCTATTGTAGTTGTCTGATGCTTGATTTTCATTTATTTTACATTTAACTTTTGGTTTGACTGGTGTCTTGAAAAGTTTGTGACACAAACCATAGCATTGTGATTATAAAGATTTTGCAAAATTCCTCAGCTGTTGTTGTATTCTTTAGTTTTCAAATGCTGTTTTTAATTTTTTTTTCGTTCAAAAAGAACACTGCTATGACATTGTCTCTCTCAAGAGAGGAAGGATGGATATTGAGGGTGAAAAAAAAAGTCAGGGTCATTTCAGTTATCCTACAACAATAATTTCCTGATCTCTGGTGTTGATGTGCTGTGTTTCTGTTACAAGAAAGCTACTCTAGGCTTTTCCCCGTTTCTGTCTAATGGGCTGTTTCTGAATCTTTCAGATTCTACTATGCAACAGACATATTTAATTCCTCAGGGTGCAAAGGCAGGCAGGCAGGCCTATTTATTGCTTGTGTCTTTCTTGCAAAACCTGCCATTAAGTCTGACTTTATTGAAGTTGCAGGCTCTTACAGAGTAGTGACATGGACATGCATGCTGTTGTCCAAAAAGAAGATTCCAGTATCTAGAACCTGGGAAAAGGGATGCTTTCCAAAGATTCTTAAACAGTTCCAGTAAGTTTTGATTTAGAATAATGTGCCAAGAAAGAGATGAACGAACAGTCACTTGTGCACACTGAGTAATAGTCTCAACTTTTAAATTAGGTGTGCCAGGATTTGGAGCCTACCTGCACATTGCCTGATATTTTGGCTTGCTAAAGACTATGGTATCTCTATAAGTGGGATTTCCTGGGCTAACCTCCCAGTGTGAGGTTTTTGCACTTTTTTTAGCAGATACTCTCAACGGAGTCCTTTGAAGCAGTTTCACCAGGTGAATGTGACCCACTCCAGGAGATTGTACCCCAAATTCTTTAGCTTGACCTGTATTCTTAACCAGTTGTAATCAGTTTCCCATATTACCCAAAATGCTTATTCTGTTTGCAAAATCCTGTAACACCTACATTATCCTTCACAAGGATTATTTTCAGTTGCTCTAGTAGCTGTCATTTACAGTCACAGGGATGTGGCAGAACCAATAAATATAAGAGTCTTACCTCTTGTGATACTCTCTCCCTAAAAATGTCCTATAAAAAAGAAGTTACAGATTATATGTTTGAAGCTAGTTTGGCAGCCAGGGACCTAGTCTTTTTTACAGTTAGCTAATATCTGGGCACCCGTCTCCAAAACCCTGCAGAACAATCATCTGTGTTTGGCATATCTGGAATCCAGAGGGGCTGTCATCTGAGCAGGTGTACTGATTGGGATTCATGAGCTCCCAGCACTTCGGGAAATGCAAGCCTGTGACTAATGTCTCCTACAAAAAAGTTCTAACTTGACATAGTGGTTTAAGGTGCTTCTCAGGTATGCATTCCAAGTATTTTGAGAGAATTTCAGTGGATTTGAGGCAAGAAAGAGCTTTCCAAAGAAAAACATTAAGTAAAATAGGTGCAATCTAAAGTTCATGGTTTCTTCTCCCGAAGACTTGTATTTCAGTGTTGATAATGTACTCTTCTGTCATAGTGAAGATTTTGAGTGCTAAACCGAAGATAAGCATATAGTAATCTAGTTTTGCTACTTTGTTTTCCTCTTACATAGAAGTCCACTAGTGACTTCCAAAAAACCAAACTCCAATAGAATAACAATAGTAAAAAGAGGGGGGGGGGGGGAAGTTGTTTGATTCTGGTGACATGGGGCAAGTGCAGTACTCACAGGTGGTGGTGTAACTCATGACTGTGAGCTGTAGGCTGTTAAGTATTCTGCTAATCCATGTGTTTGATTTAATAAGTAAAAAAACATTTGCCTACTACTTTCTTGGAGATTTTACTCTATCCCTACAAAATAAAGTTTCTGAATCTCCAGCAGATCGCTGCACTTCCGTCAGTTTACACAGTTGGGTGCCAGTCCATGTTTTGTTTCTCTCTACCTGTCCTACAGGCAACATGCTGGTATGCAGCTTTGGTATGCAAACAACCATATCTGAAGTTCAAAGGAAAATCTTTGGTTGTGAAGAACCCTTGGTAGTTTCTACGGGACATCAAGAAAATGATATGTAATGCAGAGAGGACTATGCATGCTTTTAGTAGTAACCTATAGATCTCATGATTGACCTTTCATTTTTCCCCCACTAAGGCCATCCAAAACTCCCCAGACAGTTGAAAGGAGCTGGTTTTTTTTTGTTGTTTGTTTGTTTTTTGTGGTATTTGTTTTTTTATTTAATTTGTTTGTTTGTGTTTCCCTTTCAGTCAGACCATAAATCTTGTACTCTTGGCAAAAAGGTTTTTTTCTTCTTCTTTCAGAGATTTGGTGAAGTATTATACCAGAAGCTGCCAAAAGACATGTCTCCAACTCTTGTATTTGTCTTGGAAGAGGACCAATTTCCTTGCCAGATTTTGGCTAGTAAAATAACGACATGCAAAGTTCCTTCTCTGCTCTTTTTTAATTTTAGCAAATTATGGGGACTATTGAAATTAAACTAAAACTTCCTGCAACATCTTTGCATTGATTAGACCTTTTATAATGTGTTTGTTGTGCTGCTATAAACCTCTTGCAGCAATAGGAATACCATAATGGGTGAATCGAGGAACCCTCATTTAAGCAGTAAACAGACGCAAGTGTTTATATTAAGATCTGTAATTCCCACATTTAGCCTTCTGCTGGGAGAAGTTAGATACCATGCATAATTTTCTTGGAACAGTTTCAAATGTCAAATGTCAAAAATATCTTATTTTTTATTAATAAACTATTTGATATGAGTAGCCTTATAGGCTGTTCATTCTAACAGTGTACATGGTCTGAAAGATGTTCTTCTATACTTAAAGGGATCGTGTTAATACTCAGCTTTAATTCATGGTGTCTAATCTGCTGTCTTGCTAATCATAAATTTAGCAAGTCCAAAGTGGTGGCCAAAGTGTGTCCTGGGGTGCATCAAATACAGCATGACCAGCTGGGCAAAGGAAAGGATTATCCCATTGCGTTCAGTGTTGGTGTGGCCTCACCATTTAAGAAGGATGTGAAGGTCCTTGAATGTGGCCGCAGAAGGGCAACACACCTGAAGGGACCTGGAAGGCATGTCCTGTGAGGAGTGGCTGAGGACTTTGGGGCTTGTCTAGTTTAGAGAAAAGGAGGTTGAAGGGCAACCTCATTGTGCTCCACATCTTCCTGAGGAGGGGAAGGGGAGGGGGAGATGCTAAGCTCTTCTCCCTGTTATCCAGTGACAGGATATGTGGGAACGGTTCAAAGCTGCACCAGGGGAAGTTCAGACTGGGCATTAGGAAGCATTTCTTAACTGAGAGGGTGGTCAAACAGTGGAACAGCCTTCCTGGAGAGGTGGTTGATGCCCAAAATCTGTCAGTGTTTTAGAGGCATGTGGGCAATGCCCTCAGTAACATGCTTTAACTTTTGGTCAGTCCTGCATTGCCAGGCAGTTGGACTAGATGATCACTGCAGGTCCCTGCCAACTGAACTATTCTATTCTGAAATATTTTCTGACTTGTTCACATTGTTGTGGCTTAACCCCAGTTATCAACCAAGCCCCACGCAGCCCCTCACTCACTGCTCCCCTGGTGAGATGGAGGAGAGAATTGGAAGAGTAAAAGCAAGAAAACTCATGGGTTGAGATAAACAGTTTAATAGCTAAGGTAAAAGCCACATGTGCAAGCAAAGCTAAAGAAGACATTCATTCACCACTTCCCATGGGCACACAGGTGTTCAGCCATCCCCACGAAGCCGGGCTCCATGACATGTGGCAGTGACTTGGGAAGACAAATGCTATCATTCTGAATGTCCTTCCCATTCCTCCCTCTTCCCCCAGCTGACCATGATGCCATATGTGGGATATCCCTTTGGGCAGTTGGGGTCAGCTGTCCCAGCTGTGTCCCCTCCCAGCTCCTTGTGCCTCCTCTCTGGTGGGGTAGGGCAAAAAGCAGGAAAGGCCTGGACACCGTGTAAGCACTGCTCAGCAATAAGGAAAACATCCCTGAATTATCAACACGGTTTTCTGCATAGAGCTAAAACACAACCCCATACCAGCTATGAAGAAAATTGACATTATCCCAGCCAAAAGCAGCACAAACAAACTTTAGGAGTTCTGTTCTCCCATCTTTATAAACTACAGACAGGTTTTTTTGTAACCTTCTTGGTTAACTGTCAGAGAAATGAGAAGATTCACTGGGACACATGGACGTGTGTTACTGTTTTTGTGACTCTGTGAGTCAGACCCTCTCTGTGATGAAAAAACTGGGATGAATGCACACAAATAATGAAGCTGGGGGAGATGACAGTCCTGCTCCACTTTGCACTGGTGTAGCCTCCCTTTGAGTACTGTGTGCTGTTTTGTGTGCCACAATATAAGAAGGATATGAGAGTTTTGAAGATGGTCAAGAATCAAGAGGGAAAGCCATATAAGGAGCAACTGAGGTCACTTGGCTTTTTCAGCCTGGAAAAGAGGAGACTGAGGGCAGGGTGGTGGAGGAAGTAAACTGAAGGCTGGAAGAGTTAAGAGACAAAAGGAGACATCAAGAAAATATACAGGAACATATTCCAATCTAGGTGATTTTCAGAGCTTACCTGAAGCTGTAAGAGATGGGAAAATCATTTCAATCTCTTATTCTCTAGCTCGGTTTGTTCTTACCAGCTCTTGGCCTGAGGGCAACAAAGGTTAACAGCAGTGCAGTATTTCCTGTAGTTCTATATGACAGTGAGCACAGTGATGGTGGTAAAACATGCTGCATTCAGACTACCTCTTCTAGCTTTAATGTCAAAGATATTTTGGCCCCACAGATAATTGATGGACCAGGTATTTCATGATTTTTATTTATTAGTCAAACCTTAACTCATATGAACATAATGGTTTTCACACATTAATGAATTCTTTGTGAGAAGTGTAGTATATTGCTGAGTTCCCTGAATTCACAAAATATGAGACAGGGGATGATTAGCTGTGTAGGAACACTAGGGAAAAAGCCTAAGGTACGAGTAGCAAGCTGAATGTTAGCTACTGATGTAGACTGATGAGGAAGAAAAAGAGAACATATCAAACTGGAATGTAGAACCAGTGTTGCCATATGCAAGATAATAAATAATTCCTATTTTACTCAGTCTGCATTGAATATGTTCTCCAGTTTTGGGCACCCGTGGTTTAAAACATAAAGATCAGAAATCTAGAAAACATCTAGGAAAAAAAAAAAATTGAATTCTAGATTGATGTTTGACCTAAAAAAGAGACACGCTGGGGAGACATGGGAAAATCACTGAAATATGTGAAGTGCATTTGTGAGAAAGAGGGTCAAGAATTTTCTCTGTGTCTGCTGGGAAAATAACAAATAATGAGCTGGAGTTGTGGCAAAGAATACTATTTTCAGGAACAAATATCTAATGTTTACAATAGAAAGCTATATTTCAGGTTGTACAATCTCAATCCTTTCAGGTTTTTAAGAACAGGTTATAGGTAGGCCAATATATATTAGAAATGGCTTAAATGCATCATATTTTGCTTTGGGGAAAGATTATAAAATAAGTAGTCTCTTTAGTTCTCTTCTATATTCACTAAATTTCTGACTGCCCCATGACCCATTGATTCTTTGTTCCACCTGTCTGCCAAACAGAACCTTAACATAGCTGAGCATTTCTTTGTCTGGTTTGAGTTTTGGGGTAATCCTCTCTTTTTCTCTTTAGTTTTTACTGACTTCTTAAAACAAAAATGTGTCCTCTAATGGTGTCTTCTGGGAAAGTTAATTTTTTAACTTCTGCTTGGGAAGAAAAATAGTAGGACTTGGTCTGTGGATCTTTAGGAGTGGAAAATTAGAACTGGCTGCAGCCAGGATTCTTCAGAATAGGAGTGGGGGAGAGAAAGTAATGAAGAATCACCTTTAGGGGCCACAGTCATGTATGAGCCTTTTCTATTAGGACAAATACACCTCAGCTACTGTTGTGCTTGGTGGGGTGAAAGCTGCATAGTGCCAAGATTTGGAATACTTTAGTTATTTACCAAACTGGAAGTATAACTTTTGATCTGAAAAACCTATTCACTAATTCTTACAGATCTGGCCCAATATTTTGGTTTGAGAGTGGCACGGTCTATAGGCAGCAGTACTCTTGGATCCAGTCCAGCTGAGAACTTCACAGTATATATAGTCAGCTTTCTTCTTGAAAAGGAGCAGAAGTAGAAAGCAGCAAAAATGGATATATATAAATTGTGAAAGGAAAATAAGGTACTGTAAATATTGTATATTGTAATTTCTGTATTTGTGGCTTTCAAAAGAGAAGACAAAAACCATTAATGTCATTAAATGAATGGCAGTGGGACCTCCACAGTAATTATGAATGAAAGGAATATTTTGCTGTTGATAACACAGGAGTAAATAGATAGACTTGACAGCTGATTAGGGGAGACTTTTAGTAAGTGAACTGAGAAGAGCTTTTTTAATACAGTTAGGAAAATCTGCATCATCATATCTTGAGATATAGTCATCAACCAGCTAATGACTAAGCACAAATATACTTCACATTGTATTGAATAAATGTCACTCTCTTTTTATTTTCTTCCTTTTGAATAACACAGGCTATATTAAGTGAAAGTGCTTGAGTACCTCTTCAATAAGAAATAGATATATTGAAATCACTATTTTACATCATTCTGTACAGTTAAGTGACCTCTTTAATTTAGATATAAATTATCACTGGAGCTGTAGTTAAAGTAAAAGCCATTATCATAGCATTAGATTAAAAGTCAAAATTTGAAAAACAGAATCCATATATTCTTAGGATGAATCTGCTACTGTTGTTGTGTCTAGCATCTGTAATCAGGTACAAAAGAAACCCTGTTATGCCTCTTTTTATGATGATAGCTAATAAACTCATGTGCTTGACATATTCGGCTTTATCTGTCCAAGTTGTACTCACTCTACTCCTGTTTGAATTAGGTCAGATAACAACAGCCAAAGATCATCACTATTTCTCCATCCTCCAAAAGTTTCTGCCTTTGTCTGGCTGACTAGAGACTCCGGTCTGTATTTTTCTGTTCTGTGCTATTGATCACATTTAGCTGCCATTATTTTATTCTGAGGAGAGATGGCTTTTATCTGTTAAAAAATACAAAGCTTGTGAAATACTGAACTTAGCTTACAGTACCACTACATTTGGTAATAGTGCAAAAGAGTACAGGAAAGAGAGCAATTCATCAGCTTTGGTCCCAGGAATTGTTTTATCTCTACATCTTTATTTATGTGGAATTAATTATGATCCCTGCAGTCCTCCCTCTGCTGCTGTAAATTATATAACTGTTATATTTTGTCTGCAGCATTAACAAATGATATATAGAAATCTGATTCACAGTATCTCAGAGTGGCTTGTAATCAGATGGAAATAGGACTGGGTTTATACAGCGAAGATTTGATAGTGGGGAAGCTGCAGGGGTGAGTTCTCTGAAAAGATGTCAGGAGCCATCCCAGTGGCTCACAGAGCTAGTTCCACATGTTCCAAGGTGGACCCACTGCTGCTCAAAGCTGAGCCCATCAGTGATGTGGTGGAGCACCACATATAACAATTATAAGAAAGGATAAACAAAGCTGTGCGGCAGCTGTGGGAGAGGAGTGAGAGGTGAAAAAAGAGAAAGAGAGGAATAACTCTGCAGACACTAAAATCAGTGAAGAATGTGGGGGAGGAGGTGGTCCAGGTGAGAGCAGAGATTCCTTGCAGACTGTGGAGAAGACCAGAGGGAAGCAAATTGTCCTCCTTCAGCGCATGGGGAACCATGATGAGCAGATACCGACTCTGCAGCCAGTGGAGGAGCCCATGCCACAGCAGATGCGTGAGTTCTGAAGGAGACTGCAGCCCACAGAGAGCCCATGGAGAGGAGACCATGCTGGAGAAGGTCTTCTGGCAGGACCTGTGACCCTGAAGGGGATTCACGCTGGAGCAGTCCATTCCTGAAGGACGGCACCCCGTGGAAAGGACCCACATTGAAGCAGTTCTGGAAGAACTGCAGCCCATGGGAAGGATCCATCTTGGAGCAGTTCATGAAGGCCTGGATCCTGTGGGAGGAACCCCATGCTGGAGCAGGAGTGGTGGAGACAAAGCATTATGGGGTGACCCCAACCTCTATTCCTCATCCCTCTATTCTGCTTGAGAGGGGAGATGGAAGCCAGGAGTGAAGTTGAGCCTGGGAAGTAGGGAGGAATGGTAGAAACTTCATCAGGCTTTATAAATCTTTGTAAACACAGAAAAATAATGAAAACCTGATCAGTCCTGGCTACTCTCTCTGAGTCTTCTCTGTATGCATGCTGTTCTCTGTTCATAGGCACATCCACTGCTTAATTAATAATAAATTATTGATAGTCCAGCAATTGTGCCTAGAGAAGGACAAGCAATTTTTAGCAATCTTTTTTTCCCCCCATCTTAGGTTTCCAAGGAACTTAGATTTTAAGGTGATCTAAGGGATGTAAAGGAATGTCCCTTTATCCTGAAACCATAGGAAAGGAAGCTGAGTCTGCTGCGGCAAAGGTGAAGGAGGGTAAAATACCCCAGGCAAATGGTTGTTTGTTTTTTTTCTGTCTCGTTTAAAAATCAATACATTTCTTTAGCATGCTCACAGAGAGCATGAGAGGAAATTTTTTCTCTCCTGTTGCAATAGTTAGGGTTTGTCTTGAATTGCCTACAGGCAGAAGTGGATGATCTAACAGGGAATGAGCGATAAAGCACAGCTACATCTCTGCATTGAATATACTATGTGGATTCTGTGGCAGAAGCTACACTTAGTTATGACACCAGAAAGATACATATATGGTATTTTAAAATGTAGAAAAGGAAAAGAAGCAAAAGAAAGAAAATGAAAATTAAGTATATTTTGAGGCATGTGATATTATTTTAAAGAATAAAAGATAAGGAGGTCACGTGAGCTGTGACTGGGATGAGGAGGCAAATTCATAATTCTTTGTTGTTGTTTTAAAACCAGAAATATTTAACCTCATTTTGGAATAAGAAAACATCTGTCATGGAAACTGTATGATTCAAATGAAAAGCATACAGCAATAATAATGTAATTAATTTGTAAAGAAAAAACTAGAAGTGTAAGAAGATTAAATTAACAGGATTGCAAATGTAATCATAACAGACAATAGTATCAAATCTTCAGCAACTATGTGGTTGCTGTAAAAGTCTGCTGATAGATGAAATAATCATCATAATCAAATATATGAAGTTAACTTCTATATTTCTAAAATCCTTTCCCTTCAGATATCAGAAAAAAACATATTAATGAAAAAATAAAGAGTTAATACTTCTGAATGACCATAATGTTGGCTGCCCTCATGATTTGCATTAGTAAAATAAATTGTTTATTAAACTGTTGATACTGAACTGACCTTTGATCAACAACAGGTGGCAGTCAGGCTTATTTCACTGCATAAGAATTGCTGTTAAGGATTTCATTTACATTTCAGATAAATCAGTCTTTACATTAGTAACTACATTTCAGCTCTTTTATTTTTCTTTATCATTTATTTTCTTAAGAATTCACTAATTAGTTAGCTCCAAGAGCTGCCAAACTAAACCTTTAATTGCTTATTTGAATTGTAAAGTGTACTTCCTTCAAGAGTTAGGGTAATTAAACAAAACAAAAAATCAGGCTCAACTATATAGACAATAAATGTGGTTTTTGTTTCATAAAGGTTTGGGGAAATTATTTCTTCTAATTTTGGAATAGTTGCACAACATACTAAAAACGCTGAAATAAGTGATCTGAGGCAGAGTTTGATACAGCTTAAGGCCAGAGGTAATCAATCTCACTGTATCCACAGGCCATTACATTTCTTCTGGTTAATCCTGTATGATCCCCTTAACTAGACATAGCTTGAGTTTTTTGAAGCACAGCTTTTGGGAAGATATTGTGATCCTACATCAGTATCCTATTATACTGCAAAGGACTACTTCTGTAAAACCATCTCCCATTGCTCTGCCTTAAGTTTTTTTACAGTGCTGTGTAAATTAAAAATTCAGGTGACATTTTTCTGCTTTCTCTGTTTCTGTGTATCCGTGTATCACTCAGCTCCTTTCTCTGTGTAGTTCAGACCATTAGATTAAAATAGTTTCTGCAGTTCCCCAAGTATGGAAGAGAACAGACATCTACAGGAGAAAGCCAGTGTTTTCAAGTCATAGGGCAGAAGAAAAGCACTGACCTACCTATCAAATATGTTCTGCTGTAGGTGATCTTATCCTTTCCTTCTGAGTTTTTTTTTTTTTTAACTTTTGTTATCTCAAAGACTGTTGAGAAGTTTATCAGAAGTTTTTTTCCTAAGCTTCAGCAAATCACTTTTAATCACAATAACTTTTAATAAGGTATGGTATTTTAATAAGGTATGCTATAGCACTGAGACACACGGAATACCAAGATTACATGCTTTTCTCTCTGATGGCATTCAGTAGAATTACTCAAATATACGAAAGTACAGTTTAGCTACATAAAGGTAGTTTGGTTTAGTGGGTGATCTAGCTGAGAACAGGGAAGCGTTTAAGTAGTATTGCAGTCTTTTGGAGGGGCATGTCAATACAGAGGCCTTTGGGATGTAAGTATGAAGAATTTAGAACAATATATTTGTTAAAGATTGGATGGGCATTTCACGACACACTTGTGAAGCTGGAATAATATTTAAGAATCTTAGATTCTTTTACATTACTAGTAATGCGTTGGTTTTGTTGGGTTTTTTTGTGCTTTTTTTTTAAGTTATTATGATTAGTGAAGTACAGCAGTGACTTATTTTGGTAAATGGAGAAATTTTGTTTCAACTGAGTGATTGCTTTGCAGCAAGGACAGAATTAAGAATATTTCTAGTTAACTTCATGCTTTACTTGTCTGGTGATTTGTTTCTCAGCAGTCTTTTTCCAGAGATAGTCTGAATTAACTGACTGCTGAGTCTCTCTTAGATTTCTCCTTTACATTTTATTGCAAGCATGACACTTACATCAAAAGTTAGCACATATTTTCTTTAATGTGGCAGTATATCAAAGGTTTCCTGAAGTGCAAAAATTGTTTCATTCCCATTAGCTCTCATTGTCACTTCATCATACTGTATCTTATGTAAGCATGGCCATTTTTGTTTTTAGTTGCCTAAGTACTGAACTAGAGTTCTCTCTCTCCTTTCTAATTTTACACTTTATTTTTTCACTTGTTTTCTTCTGCAAAAAGAAATCTTTGAAACAGTGATGCTGCTAATAAACTTCTTACATATTCCAGGTGTCCCCAGTGATATGAGTACTGAAGTCACGTGCTTTCCATTTTTTAGGTTGTTTCTTTTGAACTGGTAAAATTCTACATATGCATCTTTTAATTTCAAAGGTTTACTGGGCATAGTAGTGTTTCAATTTTCAGATTTTTTCTCATCTGCTTATTTCCCCCTCCTGGATTTCAATATTTTTAAATTCAACTAAGTCAGGTTTACAGTTGGATATATGTAGTTCCTGTTTGCTGCTCTTGGTCCTCATCTATAAATATACTGAATCTACCTCTTCTGAGAGGAACTTAATGTAACTGGTTTTGTAGCCTTTCAGAACAGAAATTTTAAAGTGTTTTCTTCTTGGTGTTTCCTTAAAGCAGAAAATAATCTTTTATCCTGTTGTTGTACCAGCATTATATTTTAATTACCCCAACTTCAACCATCATTTCACATCCCCTTCCATTTTTTAACTTCTTTATACATTGACTTATAGGATCTTGGGATAACTCAAGTTGGAGGGGACCTCAGAAGGACTCTAGTCCATCCTCCTGCTCAGAGCATGGTCAACTGTGAGATCAGTCCTGGTTGTTCAGAGCTTTATTTAGATGGGTGTTAAGAAATTCCAATGGGCAATGCTGCACAGCCTCTCTGGGCAGTATGGTCAGTGCTCAGCTGAACTCTCTCCAGTTCATCGGTGTCCTTGCATCGAGGGCAGGCTGCAGAACTGGGTGCAGTATTTCAGGAAGAGTTTGATGATTTTTCAATGAAGCAGTATGATCCCTTCTCTCTGTCTGCTGGCCATGCTCCTGCTAATAAAGTCTGGAATGCTGTTCACTATCTCTGTGCCAGGACACTCTGCTGACTCATGCTCAACTTGCTGCCCTTCCAGCCAGGCAGTGCCCAGCCTGTGCCATTGCAAGTGGCAAGTACAGGACTTGCATCCTTCCTAAGTACAGGACTTTGCATCTGTTTGTCCATGCTGAATTTCATAAGGTCCCTGTCAGCTTGTGTCTCCAACCTCTCCAACCCTCCCTGGGTGCCCTTAAGCATATCAACTGGTATCCCCTAATATGGTCCCATCTGCAAACTGGATGACACTGCATTCCATTGCTTCCTGCAGGTCATTGATAAATATCTTATTTTTTAATTCTGTATGAACATTTTTTGCCATACTTTTCACTATAATAGAGTTGTTTCTTAAGAGAAAATATTTTTATTCTTGATAGTTGTGCTCAGATTTGCATGGGTTTGAGCAGTCAGTGTGAATCTCAGTAAATTATGCTTAAGTATATCTGGTGCAAATGAAAATATTCTCTGAGTTTTTGTGCCAGTTTTAATGACATCTTTAAGATATCATTTTAGAAATCGCTATTGCTTCTAATTTCACTTTGGAAGTTGTAGCTTTCAGAACTTAGTCTGCAAGCAGATAGATGCTTTGTCGCATCTGCTTCAGTGCAAAATGACCCCTTTTACTTAATCAGCCTTTCTTAGCAGTGTAATGCAACTGTTTGCAGGAAAGTAAGGATGGTTCTCCCAGGCTGTTATGCCAGTTTGTCCTGAGGACAGTACCTTCCATCGGACAGGCAGTGGGGTTCAGCTGAAAGGCAGCAGCTGACACAGCTGCCTTTGCTAAGCCAGTGAAATGCTATGGGAAACATTTCTATGCAACACCAAAAACTCTACGCAAAGGAAAAAAGGTCCAAAGTCCAAATTAATGTCTCATTTAATATATTTGTTCACTGAATCAGTCTTTTTTTTTCCCTGAAAGAATATAGTTGTGCCTAGAGGGAATGGAAGGTGATAATGCCAGCAAAGTTTCTGCTGAGATCGGTAGCAGTGTGGGGTTAATGGTTGAACTTGATCTTAAAGGTTTTTTCCAACCTAAATTAATCTGTGATTCTCTGACTCTGTATCCAATGCCTTGCTCTTCCTATTTCTGCACCAGTCACCTTCAAGGGAAGCTGCTTCAGCTACTCATCAGTTTTATACCTGTTGTCCTGTTTTCTGAGAAACTGCAGTACCTTATGTCATCCCTAAAATTATTATTTATATCCAAGAAGAGACAGGAAGCACTAAAGCCGTTCAGAGTTCTTACAAACATAAAACCAGTCATACCTACTAATTTTAGATGCTTGCAAATGGTGCTTTTGACTGGAAATGGAGGCGATCATCAATTGATCGAATAAACTGGGATTAAAATTTTCAGTGTCCAAGTTCTGCTAATGCTTTTGTGATCATAAGTGACTGTGTAATTTTCAAATACGGGAGCTGGGCTTCCAGGTCACAACCTAAATACTTATGAAAATTCTGAAAACCTTGCTATTTCTAAGAGAAAAGGAATGCCTGACTCATGTACACATTTATGCTCCACATTGTATAATCAGCTGTCTGAATGGCTTAAGATACTTAATGTGTGCATTGGGGCAGAGGTTGAGTTGCAGTCCTTAATCTCATCCATGTTCCATCTCTGAGCTGCATATCTGACAGTGTAGGCATAGCTTAGACACGCAGGGAATGTGTATGCCCCAAATCCATTGATTTTCAATTGGAGTGGACACTTGGCTTACTTAAAGCCTTTAGAAATTCCCAATCAAGACAGCTAACTTGAAGCATGCATTTGTTATGCTCGCAAAGTAGAGGGACTGATGTTACTGAGTGGCAGGGAGAATAATTGCATGGGAAGGAAAATGTACTTCAGGCTGATGATATTTGTGCTGCTTGCCCAGCTGCAAGGCTGTGATTCTGGAACAAGAGGGCATGGAAAGGAAGAGGGAGGTTCCCTGTGATTCTTTGCAGCTGTACAAGTTAAGGAGACACACTGAAACAAAAAAAACCCTACACAAAACAGAAAAGAAAGTACTTTAAGAGCAGCTGTTAAATTGAGACAAAAATGTCATTGCCCAAACCCATAATGAAATATAGTGCTGTGAAAATATCACTTCCTCGCCTGCAAGTAACAAGACATTTTATCTTGTGTCATTTGATGTGATCTGACATGGAGATGTGAAGTCCCCTTGAGCATCTTACGAATTTAGGAGGGAATTTATAGACAAAAATCTGCCCATCAGTCAAGATCATGCAATCACAGCTTCTTCCTGGTGAACAAAACATTTGTATTTAGATAGCACGTTTACATTTAAAAATCAACAAAACTGGGATAGAATGTTTGAATTTGCAAGCTATATATTTTTGCTTTAAATTGAACATTTGAGATTAGGGCAGAAATGTTTCATTAGCATGAATATTACATTTTGTGGGGGCAGTGGGAGTATGGACTGACATTCATAAGGGGAGTGAACCAAAAATGGAAGCCGCTCCAGTCTTGTGGGAACGGACGTGGTGGGGGAAGCTGGAGGGGCTGCTGCCTGCCTGCACTTTTCCAGTTGGTACTTAGCTGCTCCTTAGGCAGTGAAGGACCAGAGTGCTGTGAACAGGCCTGCAAAAGGGACTTGATTTGTGGGGCTGGGAGCATGCAGAGCACCCAGAGCACTGCCTGGGTCATAGTTGCTCTTCCCAGTTTGTGCAGCATTTTCAGTCTCTGCTTCCAGTTCTGCTGGGAGCTGTTTCTGGCTGCAGCTGGGAATGGCCAAATCCTCCTGTGGGAGGGCTAAGCTCATGGGGAGCAGCAGTGTCAGCCTCCTCTCAGCCATTGGCACAGCAATACAAGCTGTGCTTAAAGTTGCCTGGGATGGTTTGGAGGGTGTGCAGTGATGGTCTCAATACCCCACAGGGTATCTCCCTTGCCACCAGCTGCTGCTAATGTCCTTTGCATTTTGGAGGCCTTGGCTCGGAGAGCACATGGAGGGAGGTTACTGTTGGCCTGATGTGGGGCTGCAGAGCCCCTGGGGCCTCTCCTGGGCACAGGCACCCTGAACGATGCACTTACTTGCCTGGGGAGGGAGCTGCTGGAGGGCAGTGGTGCTATTCAGGGGGACCTGGGCAGGCCAAAGAAATGAGCTGACAGGAACCTCACGAAATTCAGCAGAAGCATATGCAAGTTCTTGCCCATGGGGTGGAATAACCCTGTGTAAAACGATGGCTGGGGACCAAGTGCCTGGGAAGCAGTGAAGCGGTGGTGCAAAAAGGGATCTGAAGGGCCTAGTGAACAGCAGTTTGCATGTGAGTCAGAGGTGTGCCCTTACAGCAAAGAAAGTCACCTGCTTCCCTCAGCGTCATGGGCAAAAGTGTAGCCAGCAGGTCAGGAAAAAATCCTTCCCCTCTACTTGGTATTTGTGAAGCTGACTGTGGAGTACCATGTCCACTTTTGGGCTCCCTGGAACAAGAAGGGTGTTGACTTACAAAGCCCAAACAAGGTGGTCAAGGGGCTGTAGCAAAGGGCATATGACACAAGGCTGAGAGAACTGGATCAACTCAGGCTCAGAAGAGATGGCCAAGAGACCATCTTAGTGCTGTCAGTGAGTACTTGAGTGGAGGACACAAAGGAAATCGATCTAGATTTTTCTCAGAGGTATACAGTGATATGATAAGAGGCAGTAGATCCAACTTGTAACATAGAAAATTCTGATTAGGTATTAGGATAATATTTTTACTGTGAGGGTGGTGAAGTACTGGAACTGGTTTCTGAAAGAGGCTGTGGACATGTTCAAGACTCAAGCGGACATATTCCTGAGTAACCTGATCTAATTATACTTACTTTGAGCTGAGGGCTGGGCTAGGCAGTTCCTCCTGACCTAATTGTTCTATTATTCTATAATATTTTCATATTTTAATATTTATATAAAAGTTGGAATTTCTTTTTGTTGAAATAATAACGTTTCCTGAGGTTAGTATTTAGTAGGCCCACATCAGGAAATTTCGTATTGATATTAATATTTTCTTTCTGGAAAAATGACTTAATTTACTAAGCTAGTCATTCAACAAATTAAGCACCAAAACTCAATTAAGATATAAATTTATATAGCTGTGTTCAGCCTGGCAATTCAGGAAGACCTGTTTAGTTGCTTTAAGACACATGCATTTAACTCATGCACGTGAATTTCATTGTAAAAGTCAAGGACTTTTAGATCCTGCACTATCACATAGCATTATGCGTAGCTTTTGTTGAGTAACTGCTCTAGCAACATCAGGTTTAAGCCCCAGCAGTAGGATTCAGTCTTAGGTTTTTTAACTCTTATCTTTTGTTTGTTAATCTTTACACAGTTTTGCTAACTTTTTTATTTCTATAAAATTGCTAAGTATTCTCTGAATTCTCACTGGAAGATGTTTACTAATGTACTCGTTGTTCAGGATATTAAAATCAAGGTCCTGAGTTTCTTGATCTAAAAATCTCTCTTTCTTCTCATCCAGGTCAATATAAACAGCCTGTGCAGAGCAGTGCATTCATAAATGTGAAACAAGCCCGCATCATCATGTTTGGCACTAAGAGGTCAGTTTCCACCATTTTTGTTATTCTTTTCATCTAAAAAAAAAAAATAGTATGGCTGCTGTGACTCTAAACTGAAAATTTTACATTTTCTAAATATATTGTTATACAAAATACATCAGCTATATATATTACTCTTTATTATACTGATTGGGTTTTCTTTGCTGTACAGCTCTGGTCTACTTTAATTGACAGGTACATGGCATACAGGCCAAGTAGCACAAATGCAAATAGCTTCCCCAAGGCATTATGGGTCACAGCAAGAATGCCAAAAAGGACACTGTGCTAGTACTGGAGGGCATCCCTCCAGCTTTCTGGGTGTGGAAAACAACACTAGGAAAAAAAAAGCACCAGTATAAGATAGGTTCTTTTCTGTCATTTTAGGGAATCTGTACTGAATATAAGGTAACCTTCACCTCTTACTCTGCATGATTCAATGTCATACTACCCCAAATGTCTCAAAAAATCAACAGTTTTGAGTTCATGGTGTCTACTTCCTTTGTCTTTGAATGTTCTTCATAAGCATCAGGTATCCTGTATCTGTCATCAAATGGTATGGCCCTGCTTCCCCCACAGTTCCTGCAGCTGCACAAACCCCCATCACACTGAGGCACCTTGCCAGATACCAGCTACTGCACCCAGGGGCCTTCTGCAGGGGGGTGAGATTTCTCTGTTTAACAAAGACCCTATAGACCATTCCTGTCCTATGTGAACTCCCTGATTTTTGTACTTTTAGGTTTTTAGTACAAACTAGTCAAGGACTTCAACGCTTCTGCCCTAGTCACAGGGCAGCCTAGTGAAACCTTTGCCCGGTGCAGTGGCAGAGCACCTTTAATCTGGTACCTGGAGGAGTACCTCAACTCTTCTGAATTGTTGTGAAGAGGGGAGGCTAGCTGGCCATTAGGTAGAACATATGAAGCAGCATCCTGTATGCCTGCAGGAGTCAGGGCAGGCAAATGATAAGAAAAAGCACCTTGGTTTTCTGAAGCATCGGCTCCTGCACTGGTTGCATGAGGCTTGAGGGTGAGCTGCAGTCCTGTCAGAGTCAGGATGCTACCAGGGGCTGTCCTGTCCACTGGGCTCCTGCAGCTGTGGGCATGGCTGCCTCACACAGCCACAAATTCAGTTTGTATACAAGATACAAATGCAGCACAGTTTTAGGATAGTTTTTTCAAGAAAAGGAAACTTGAGTTGTATTTTTAGATAAAGACAGAATCTGTTGTTTTATCTGTATGATGAGTTTGAGATAACTGTTGCTGAGGGTACAGTAATGGAATTGCAAACTTCCCATTTGAGAATTTCTACTTTTAATTAGTTGCCTCTGCAGAATATTAACACCCCAGTAAATCAAAGACATTCTGTAAGTGAAATAAATTATTATAATACATTATATTCATGTGGATTAGTTATTTTTGCCACAGTTTAGTATAACCCCATATGAACTCCTTATGGGTTGATCTAGCAATTTTTTTAACTGTTAGGATCATGTCTTTATCGTTTCTTAGCATTATAAAGCAATGGCAAAATGAAGAATTGTGTTTCATTGGTAGGCTTGAAATGTCTTTCTTTATCTTTTTTCCTCACAGATTTTAATCTTGATTAATATGCAAATGAAAATTCCCAATAAGGATTATTACAGACAATAAGAAATTCTCTCCCATATCTGTAAACAAGGTTTTAAGAAAAAAAGGCACATCTGAGGAACAGAATTTCTTTGTCTCTTCACTGTACTGTGTTCTGCTGTTTCTCACTTTACGCAGACTGTTATTAATCACTTGCAATAAATAAAGGATGTTCTGCTTCCTGGAGGGAAAGAGTCATAGTGGTCTTCCATAATAGTAGCCTTCTATGTGTAGACTGGGAAATTACATCAAGTATTCTTGAGATTGGTACCATGTTTTAGGCAGTGATTAAGTACTTGTCAGGTGTTTTGTTCTAACAATTGCAGTGCATTTTAAATTTAAATTTCATAGAGAACTATTAGTTGTGAACAAGAAAGTCTTAAGGTTCTATTGATCATTTTTAAATTTTATAAACTTCTACAGACAGGCTGCCTAGAACTGTTGAGAGTTTTTGAAATCTTAGTTTGATATGTTAATTCTCTTCCTAAAAAGAAATACTGTATTAATTTGGAAATATAATTAAGAACAAAGCTATTTTTCTACAGGAAAAAATGACTTAAGGTTTATTTCCTTGAAAAATTAATTTTAATTCGTTCTAATAATACATTACTAATTATAATCTCCACAAAACTTTTAATGAAATTGCAAAACTCTAGCTCAAAAGCTGAGTTATCTCCTGTCACCAGATCTTTGAAAGTTACCTGGTGTACAGTATCCAAGCTGCTTTTTCATTTATACCTTTCTCTTAATTTTGATTTATTTTGTTTATTTGTTATTTTTAGTGGATAATCCCTGTTGAATGGGCTGATAAGAGTGACTGTCCAACCAGAAAAGCTATGAGAAACTTTGTATGTGAGGCAGATATTTCTCATCTGCTTTGTAAGAAACCCTGTTGTTAATGTGAACTGATATTGCTAACAGAGGTGAATTCCTCTTAATTTCAGTTTAATTTGAGTGCTAATCCCATGCTTTTAAATACTAAACTGTTGTGATTTCTCTGTTTTATTTTGTATTCTGCTCTCATCGCTTTCACTATCATGCTAATTTTTCTCTAATTAATCTAATCTACAATAGACATCATCATTGAAATAATCAATACATATACCAGTGAGTTCCTGATGTGTTGTATTATTCATGTACTTATTTCTGTCTTTCAAGAGCAGTTGCTGATAGCATTCTCAAGTGGAAAGGAAAAGTATTTAAAGGGTTTTAGAGAAGGGATGTTTGTTTTGTGAGAACCATCTTCATGTGTAGAAGATGCTCTGCAAAGATAGGCTCGACATTAGCACATCTTCAGGATCTGCAGTAAACTCTGTCTTACTGTCTACCTACCATTGTTATGATGTTCAGGGGTACTCTTACTTGTGGTTATTTATGTTCTGCAGTTTAGAAAACTCATGTTGTATAGCTCATTTAAACTGATAGTTATTGACTACCTATTCTTATATCTCATTTTGAATTGAAAGTTAAGAAAATAGTATTCATTTATAAGCTCCTGATATGAACAGGCTATAGTGTTTTCAAGATAATATAAGCCTAGTTTCTTCTTTTGCCTTAGTTGCAGAGAGGCTATGTTTACACCTGGTTTCTAAATTTCATGTTTTTAATTGGCATTAGTCCTGGACCATTGCTGTGTTTGTTCTGATACCTCTGCCAGGTTCTAAAGCATGACCAGTGGATGCCCACAAAGCTCTGTCCATTACTGAGCACTAAGATCATGTGCCAAATTTTTTTCCTTTGGGATTTTTAAGTGTAAAAAAATAATTATCTGGTCAAATTATTATTTGACCTAAATTTTCATGGCGTTCACATGATGTTCACTGTGCCCTTTCTTTTGCTTTTTAATTGGAAGTGATACTATTTAAATGAAGCTGTAACATGCTTTATGTCTTCTGCTCTGTTGTGGAATTAACTTTCTTACTGCCGAACTTTGTTACGGTAGTGAACTGCAAAATAATATCTATTGATGTGGACTCTTTTAAGCTTACTTCCTTTTCCTAAATATGAACTTCTAATGTCTTGCACTGTTTTATTGCTTAGGGGTCTGGAGGCTGACCAATACAAAGTGATAAGGAGGCTGTGGGACTTATATTCTTATATTCTTGTTCAACCAGAACAGACACAGTCTAGAATACAGATGTATGTAAGGCAACAGAATGTGTAGTAGACACAGACAGGGGAACAGAGTGGGGAACAGAGAAGGACTTGACACTGTGTAAGCCGTAACTAAAACACTGATGTGTTATCAACAATTTCTTAATCACAAATCCAAAACACAGCACCATATGGGCTGCTGTGAGGAAAATTAACTGCTCGACCCAATACAATGTAAAAAGCCAATCAGTGTTCATATACTGGAGCTTAAAGCTCCAGTAAAATCGTTGTGTAATAACAAAAGATAGAAAATACATATTTTTATTTACCAGTTCATCTAATAAAAATTTGGCTTCCTATACATACAAATAAAGTCACAAAATTTTTAAGCAATGGTGAAGAGCTTTTAAAAATTTGCTTTAAGCAATCTTATCCTTAATTAGAAAATGTGAATTCATGTCTGGATATAATGTATATTTTTAGAAATGAAAAGATAAAAGAAATTTGTTTAATTTGTTCTTAACTAATTAATGTCTTCTCAGTTTTATTTTTACAGAAGTTTATTTCACAATAAGGCTCTACTCTGCCTTGTCTTGGGCTTTTCAAAGACATTTACATGAGCTAATCAGCCAACTTGGCATGTACATTTTGTTAGAGAAAGTCATGTCCATTTCTACACCAACTTCATGCTGTTGGTCTAATACTCAGAATTATTTAATTATCTTGATGTGTTTATTTACCATATCTTGGAGTTTCTGTAAAAGTGTCTGATTATTGCCTGCATATTATTTTATTACACTTGCACTTCAGTTATAAGCTTTAATACCACAAGTTCCTTCTTCAAAAGTTGCTGGCACTTGAAATTACAAAGAGGACCTAATATTTAGTGGCTTTATTTTTGTTTGTTTGTTTGTTTTCTTTGCATTAGAATGCAAATTGTTTATTTATTTCTACAGTTGATCTCAAGTAATTAATGTATGAGCAAAATAGCTCATACATGGTACCAGTTCCCTTATGCTTTAGGAGATTCAGGAGGTGCAGAGTTTCTGAGTAAGACCCTTAAAATATATTGTGTACATGGCTGGGCTTTTCAGTGTACAGGGATGTACACCCTGTTCAAGTTCCCGCTGAAGGGCAAAATGCTGGCATTTCCAAAGTCAGTGAAATTCTTTTGCTTTTATGCTAGAAGTCATGATGTCACATTTTCAGATAATACTCTTTACCAAGAGTATGCAGGATGAGGAAAATGTTTTATTTTGCTTTTTAAAAAATGCATTTGGAAGAAGAATATGCCAAGGTATAAACTGAAGGTCAGTCTTGCTGAATGATGAAGTCAGTTGAAGGTACTCAGTTCAGTCATTTCTTCTTGCACAGGAAAGCATGAAAAAATTTCCCAGACAAGGATGAATTTTTCCTCATGCTCAGATTTCATGCTGAGCTGAGGCCTCAGTGCCCTGCAGATATCTCCAGTTGGTGGTATGTTTCTAGTCTTAGCAGAACTGCTCCTGGTAGATTCAGGCTGTAAAAAGATAAGATTTCTCTCATTTTTAGAAAATGACGTCTGTAGATTAGAGAATTATCAGTACTGCCACATGTGAAACCTACTCTCAATTTGAAACCTATCTAGTTTAATTCTAACTTCAGTGTGAAAAGCACATGTATGACAATCAGCACCTAACAGAGCTCAGTGGCATTATCCAGCCTCTGCTGCATCTTTCACATGTAAGAATAGCTACACTGGTGGTCAGAAATACATTTTCTCTCAGGGGTTGCTTGTCAGATACATCTCTGAAGCCTTCCAAGGCAGAACTGGTACCACATAATGAGAGTAGTTGTGTCCTACAGACTTTTTCAAATGCTTCTGGCAATTACATGATTTCTCAGATGTCTCCCTTTTTAGGGATGCTTTTATAAATCCCTACCCACAATCACACCACTGTATCAGAGCAAAAGGCTTTTCTCCCTGTTCTTTATTTCCTAACAAAAATCCCAATATCCTGAAAAAACCAAGCCTCATTTCACAATGTGATTTGTCTGCATCCTGCTTGTTTGTGTCTGAAGTCCCCAGGTTAAATTTTCAACATGGCGAATAGTGGATACCTGCTCAAGTCCCATGCTTTTCTAATGGGATTTTTTTCATGCTGCACCTTTTTTAAACACTCATACTGATTTATTTTATGGCAGTGTTACAGAAGACACTTTGGTAAAGCATGTTCTGATTCTGTATTCAGCAACATGAATCAGGCCAAGGGAATGGGACCAAGTAACCGTCTGTGTGTGTGCTGTATTGCTGCAGATAGCAGTCATGGGTTGTTGGCTCTGTATTTATGTGGCCATAAATTGCCCGTTTTGCTGACACTTTAAAGTAAATGAAGGAAAGCATCAGCACTGCTGGCTTTCTGGCAGGAAGCCTAAGAGCAACTTGGTATGCCTTGTGTGTCTAAATAGTGCCACTTCGATGGAAAGTTTTAATTAAGTGCATGTCTGTGCGTGCAGAGAAGAAATCAAAGGCACTTGGGAGAAAGAAAGTGTATCTGCTCCAGAGTCATTGAGGAGTAATTTTGTGAGAGCACTAAATGGCTTGCAATTAATTGGAAAATATTTTCTTAATATTGCCAGAAAGGACAAGAAAAATCAGTCTGAAGGGAAGACTATAAAGTTATTCTGTAGATCTAATCCATTTGCTCTATACTGTTGTAAGATGTCATGGTAGTACAAATCCAAGGTATAGGAGTTGTGAAAATAATCTGGTATGCTGGATTTCATTAAGCTTCCTAATTGTAATTATCAGAAGAATACTGGAAGCTGGTTTGCCTACAGCTAGTATTTGTGATTTGTCATTTCTGTAGCAGTTTCTAAGCTTATAAACATCCAAAAATTCACTGTTAATACAAGTATAATTTTATAGCAAATATTTTATTAAAATTCTAGCTATTGAAATTGGACTAATCATATGGCAATTTTAGCTCTATTTCTTTGTTCTTTTAGTTACAGAAAGAAAATTCACTCAGTTTTCCTGAGACTGTCTAGAGGGGTGGCTCTTTATGAAAAGAGCAGTTATGAGGACCAGGGATAATTCGTTTACCACTAGATATGGTCCATGATATATTTTGCATAATGTTTGATATATGATTCATTGTTTTATCTGCACTACACCAAAGTGAAAAGGGCCAACCCTTTTGTTTGTACAGGTCTCATTATGTCATATTGTATTTGCCTTAATCCCTGTAATCTTTTTATGGCCTTAATACAGGATGGCTTCTACCCTCAGTTGGTTAAAGCCTGGTGCTAATAATACTAAGGTTGTGGGTTCAATCCCTGTATGGACCTTTCACGTAAGGGTTGGATGATGATCCTTGTGGGTCCCTTCCAATTTAGAATATTTTGTGATTCTGTGAAATCAGACTTATTATTCAGTAAACGTTTTTCCAGAAGAAATGGAGCTTTCTCAAGAGCCAGTCCAAAACTGTAACAAACTCCGTGAGCAGCTAGGGATGACCACACAGTCTTATCTTTGTCCCTGGTTGATCTTCCACCTTTAATATAACTCTGAGATACTCTTTGCATTAAATAACCACAGTGAAAGAACAACACCAGTGGCTTGAGCCTTGTCATGGTGAACTCTTTTGTTCCTCTGTATGACAAAGTCAGCTCCATCTATTCATCTTACTTTAAATGCGTATTCTTCTGTGAACTGTACTATCAGATGGAACCTTCCCCCATTCCCAAAGCTCCAAAGCTTTTTTGTTTCTTAACATGGACAAGGTTATTTTTTGAACACCGAATTCTAGGTCTGATTTTCTAACGTCATGGAGACTCCTATGACTGGTGTGTCAGAATGGAAGGATACAGGCTTTTTAGGAAGGATAGGCAGAGGAGACAAGGAGGGAGCATCAGCCTTTATGTCCATGATCAGCTAGAGAGCATGGAACTTCATTTGGGGATGGATGAGGAGCCAACCAACAGCTTATAGGTCAGAATTAAAGAGAGGCCAGGGACAGGTGACATTATAGTGGGGGTCTACTATAGACCACCCAAGCAGGAAGACCGAGTGGATGAGGTCCTCTATAGACAGAGAGAAGCACCCTCCCATTCTTACAAGCCCTGGCCCTCATGAGGGACTCCAACCACCCTGATACCTGTTGGAGGGGCAACTCAGCAGTCCAGGAGGTTCCTGGAATGGATTCCCGATAAATTCCTTCTCCAAGTGATAGAGAAGCCAATAAGGAGAGGTGCTATGCTGGACCTTGTTCTCATGAACAAGAAGAGACTGGTGGGGAATGTGAAGCTCAAGGGCAGCCTTGTCTCCAGTGACCATGAAATGCTGGAGTTCAATATCCTTAGGGTAGCAGGCAGGGTGCACGGCAATCTCACTACCCTAGACTTCAGGAAAGCAGACCTTGTCTCTCTTGAGGTGCCCTGCTTGGTAGAGTACAGAAGATAAAGTCCTGGATGGAAGAGGAGCCCAAGAAAGCTGGTTGATATTCAAGGATCACCTCCAAACTCAGGAGAGTTGCGTCCCAACAAAGAGGAAATCGGGCAAAAATGTCAGGAGACCTGTATGGATGAACAAGACACACCTGGACAAATTCAAACTCAAAAAAGAAGCCTACAGAGTGTAGAAGTAAGGAGAGTTAGCTTGAGAGAAGTACAGAAAAAACCTGTCTGGGCAATCAGAGGTCAAGTTAGGAAAACTAAAGCCCTGGTAGAATCAGATCTAGCCAGGGACATCAAGGGTGACAAGAGATGTTTCTTTGGTACATCAGTGACAAAAGGAAGACTAGGGAAATTGTGGGCCCTCTCCAGAAGGAAATGGGAGACCTGGTTAACTGGGGTATGGAGAAGGTTGAGATATTCAATGCCTTTTTTGTCTTAGTCTTCACTGACAAGATGCCATTTCAGATGTATACAGCACATGGGGAGTGTCATGGGAAGGGGAGAAATAAATGCAACAGATGCATAATACGAGGAAAAAAAGCTATTTATGAGAATAGTTCCAAGAATTGAAGATGCCATTAAAAGGTTATTTACCTTTTGGCAAATCATTGGATTTTGCCTGACTTCTTTTAGTGCGGGAGATGAGAAATATTTTGGCATTTATTATGAGAAACTAGTTTTAAACAGAATTATCTTATTTCTCTGGGTATTATGGAGCAATGCTAGATGCCTCCACTGCTCTGAAAAAGACAGGAGTCCTTATAGACAACATAGGGAAAATCCAGAACCCAGAAAAATTATGCATCTCAGAGTACTCCAATAAAAGTAATGAATGCACTGGTCTTAAAACCTTTGTGAGATCACCACTTCACATTAAGGTAGAGCAGTGGTCCTGTGCAGAGTGAAGGAAGATGTGAGAAACTGCAGGAGGAGCAGGCTTGTGCTCGGCTCCTCAGGCAGTGCATGGGCAGGCTCTGGAATATTTTGCAGCACCATCTGAATGCTAAAAAGTTCAGAAAATGTCAGAAAAAAACGTTTTTTAATGTGAAGGTGGTCAAACACTGAAAGAGGTTGCCACAACAATTTATAGTCTCTGTCCTGGCCGATAATCAAAACCCAACTGATTGTGGCCCCGAGATCAGCTGAGCTGGCTGTGAGCAGGAGGATCCCTGGAGGTGTCCCCCCCCAGCCTCAGTGACCTTGTTGCAGGCTATGAAACAAAGAAATACCTCTACAGTAGGAAGCCTCTGAACCCCAAATTTCTGGAAGAAGTGAAGCTTCGTCCTACTGTTTGTCCTGGTGTTTACCACTGTCTGTATTGATTTCTCACTCAGGGCTGATCTTGGCCACCATCCCAAAGGATGCTGAGCTAGGTTGATCATTGGTCTGATCCAGCATGGATGTTCTTGTGTGTGTTAAGAGGATACTGGGCTAGGCTGCAGATAGAGAGTGAGTCTAATTATGGAGGAGAGATTATTTAGGAGAGGAGGTTAAAGCAATGCAGCTGTGCGTGTGATCCATGCAGGGCAGCCCAGGGAGAGTGCTGACATTGAGATTTTGCATGAGGTTTTGTTTTCTTATCTGCTATATGATATAAGGCTTGTGGGCCCTCCTCTTTGAGGAGGTGTTGAAGGTCCTGGGTGCTTTGGTGTGGTGTCTATGTAGCTGTGCAACAGCAATGGGGACCATCCACTGTGCTGTGTTGGGGAGAGCAGGAGCTGTCAGAGCATAGCACTAGCACTGGCACTGAAGGAACAGGAAAACAAAATAATTCCAGTTAAACATGAATGTGACATCACCACTGAGGTAAGTGTGACTATTTCTAGCAGCAAACAGGTGGTGGTTTGTCTAACAGTAAAAACACAGCATTACCTTTCAAAGGGGAATGTGACTTTTGCAAGTGGAGCAAGACTTCGGCTTCAGGACAGGCATGCCTGCAAATAAATACTGTTTCTTCCAATAATTTGCATACATTATGAAAAACACTAGCAGCAGAAAGAATAACAAGGTGTCTCATATTGTGATGATGTCTGCCTGTAGGAGATCCAGATGCAAGCTTGGCTTGCAGCAGGTAGATTTTTTGCCTGTGTTGTCACAAGTGTCTCTGCTATCAGAAACAGCTACGTGTGACTTTTACTTTCTGAGCACCCGTGTTTCCTCATGCCAGAGCTGCCCTTTGGGCCTGCCCCTCTGCAATGTGGATTATGCCAGTAGAGATCCAGGACGCCTGCAGTGAGAGAACAGCTTCTGGGTGCATCATCTTTAATACAATGATCAACTTGCATTGTCTGAATTGATTCCAGTTCATAAAGCTGACATATAATCGACATCAGAGTTAACCATCAGTGTCCTCAGCAGAGTTAGTCCAGCTTTCATGTTTTAATAACTCTGAACAGCATGGAGTTCCAGGTAGATTCCTTTCAAGGTAGACTCATTAGGGCAAAAAAAATCATTAGCAACTGGTAATGGATTGTTTCTCAGTAAGATAAATGCAAATTCAGACATGCTTTGAACTGCCAGTGTTGGCTCTCTTCAATGACAAAGGGAGCAGGTGAGCCATGGTATCCTGATTATTCCTTTTACTTCTGTCTAAAAAAGAATCTTTGAAGACCACAAGGTGTTGGAAATATATTGTCCTATCCACTAATGAGTAGTAGAACTAATGAGATATCTCAGAACTCCCTTAGTGTCCACATACTTAGCATATACTTGTCTGAACTTCATCTAATTCTTTTCAAAGTGATGTGTGACATTGGTGTCAGGAGAGAAATACTGAAAGTAGTTTCCATTCTTTTCAGTCGTTTAGTCACTCATGCTGAGTGATAAGATCAGATTTGGGCATCTATTATGCTTTGTGATGAGCATATGAGAGGGTCTCTGCCATGCTGTATTCTCCTTTAGTTCATGGGTAATATTCATAAAACCAGGATGAGGAAGGTTTTCTGATAACCATTTGTTTGCTAGAGAAAATTTTATCTGAAGGAATAAATACTATGTGGCAATATCCTCACATGTATGACAGTGCAGCAGTAATGGTGGAAGCCCAGGTTGCCCATAAAATTATTTATTTCCCTGAAACTCCTTCAGGGGAATTTCACACAGGGTCTACCTCTGTTCTCTCCCCTTCTGGTCAATAAGGGCTCTGCTCACAAGTACAGTTTTGGTGACAGCTGCCTCAAGGAAGAGGAGAATCCTTATTCCTTATTACCTGAAAGGCTGTATTTAGTAGAGGCTTCCTGAAAGCAAACTGTACCTTTGGTAAAGCATAACAACTTTCTGTGGCTTTTGCCTGCTCTTTGTATTGGCACCTTGAAATATGTTTGTTTGAAAAAGTGTATAGTCCCTTTCTTAAAAGAAAAAAAAAAGAGAGGAAAAAAAAAAGAAAAAAGAAAATATTTGCCATTCTCTGTATCTTGTTTACCAGAAGCACTCCCTCATGCACCATACCACAGAGAAAAAAAATTTCTGAGCTCCTTGTTTTTCTGTACTTCTTGCCTTGTGACATTTTCTCACAGGAAATATTCACAGCATATGCAAATGTTGAGAGTTTGGTCTCCATCCTTGTGACTAGCAATGGCTAAGATGTATGCATTTTCAATCTCAAAAAAGAATCGATCATGTGCTTCCTTTAATAATGAAAATTATTTAAGTCTGAAGATCTTGTCTAGCTAATATGATTATTTTGGCTTTAAATTGACTAAAGAACTGAACATATTCATGTGAAGAGTCTGAACCTAGCCTCACTAAATAGCTTCAGCTTGTATATGAAAGAGTGCAGATATTGGCATGTGATTATGAAATACCAAGCATACATACTGATATCAGATTTTTTTTAAATAATTGTTTTTCTTTCCCTCAAATGCCTCTGTAGATTATGTCCAGTTCATCTTGTGAAAGTTTCTGAAAGCCAATTTATAGGAAGAGACTTGTCTCCACAGAACTTCTTAGTATCAATTAATGTGTGTTTTGTCACAATTCGGTGCATTTTTTTAAAAGTGACTGTAACCTACATAACATATTAACAAAGGATTTGACAGATTTTTTTATTCTGTTCAGGCCTTTAACTCAGGATAAATGATATGCTTGAGAACAAGGAACTGAACTTTATACAGGGATTTCTTGATGAAATCCTATGGTCTTTCTTGATGAAATCCTGTGGTCTTTGTTATTTATGATGGCCTTGGATATGACCCTTCCTCTCCCTCTTTTGTTTTGTCCATTATTATAGTCTGTGATTATGGAAGAATTGGCTTGGCAGACTGTTATGTTTTATTTTGTAATTATATTGAAAATCCAAATGAAATTTATCTGCATATATTATTCACCCATTACAATGGGTTACTAGAAGGAAAATACTGATAACTACAAGCTATGAAGAGATCTTGGCTGCAGAGTTTTTATCCTGTAGCTCTGTGCATCCTGTTATGTTGCGGCTGTTTCGTAGGAGATTTGCATCAGGGGGTGAAATCCTAGGACCACTGAAGTACTTGTGAATTCCCACTGAAATTAGGGTTTTTCTTATCCTGAATGGTGCCTGGAGCCCTGGGGCCTCTCTCTCTCTGCCCCCCATGCAAGCCTCTCAATGGGCATTAAAGTAGGGTCAGTAAGGGACTGTAGAAAAAAAGCTACAATTCTGAATAGGTATTTGAATGCATAATTTTTTAGTGAATGTCTGCTCACTAGTAGTTTTTCAGGATACTTAAAACATCTTAAATACTGTAGGTACATCTGTTGTGATTTATGTGACCTCAGTATTAACACTATAATTGAAATGAAGTTAAGGAGGTTCAAGACTTCAAAGTTGCTGTTTTGCTTGTGACATACAATGGTTTATATGTATCTCTATATATACATATATATAGATATTTATCTCAATTACATTTTTTCCACAAACTTCAGCAAGAGTTTGCACTATTAGTTTAAATCAAATTACTTCTAACCCTAATATTGGATTGATACCTCTATAATGTAGACAATATTGTAAATTGTGTTTGTGAGACCTGATGATGCTGATTTCAGGTTTCATCCAAAATCAATCCCACAGGAAGACCAGCCAGCCCTTTAACCTGCAACTTAGAGTTCAAGATTACTGCTTCGGGAAGCTGCCTATTGATTTTATTGTATGTTTGGCAGATCCAAACATGCCAGAGTTGCTGTGTGTTCATAGCAGGCAAATGTGCTGCTTTCAGAATTCCAATACTGGTAGAATTGGTGTCAGGAATGGGGAATTAAATACTGATTTAGTTTTAATAGTTCAGGAGATGAAAACATTCCTGTATATGTTTGCAGCCTGTAGTGCTGCTTGCCGAGTAAGAATGGATGGGTTAACACCACTCCATGGGTTAAAGTTCTGGACAAAAACAGATACATATCTTCTGTACACAAGGTGTGGTAGATAAATATTTTGTGTAGGTAAGCAACTTTACTCAAGGAATGTTTGGTAGTATTTGCAGATGGAAGGAATTAGTTAACTTTGTCAGAGTCTATGTTAATATCACATAATTAAAACACTACCTCAATCTGTTTTTTCCCCTGGATAGTTTGTTAATTCATTTATTTTATCTGCAAATTTATAATGATCTAGTGTTATGTGTACTCAGAAATCATTACCGGGTGTCTGCTGAGTGTTTGCAGTACTGGATATTTAACATTTGCAATTTATGGCACTAAAAATCCTAATCTTCCACTTCATTCATGGGAAGAGTGTTCTTGTGACTGTTGTTTGTGATCTTGTTTTTCACATATACTTTGTATTCCAGGATTTCACTTAGTGTGTATTTAACTCTAAATATGTAACATGAAAATTTAATTCATTTACTGATTCATATCTGCTTTTGAGAAGCTTTTAGATTTTAACAAATCAAGAACAAGTAAGAGCCAAGGTATTTAGGAGAACAAGTTAAAAGAAAAAGAAAGAAAAAAAAAAAAAAGGAAAAATGCAGCTAGTTTTGATCTGGAAGCTGTAGTTATAGAATATACCTGGAGCCAAAATAACAGCTCACCTCCAGCAAAAGGAAGAGAGAGGGAGGTTCTGCCTCCTCCCTCTCATGTTCTGCTCTACTCACTCCCCTTCTCTTGCCTCTTAAACAAGTGCCAGAACTCTCCAGGTGATTGCCTGGCAGGTAGGTCCCACTCCCTAAAGCAGCAGAAGACGAGCTTGGGGCAGTTATAGTTCTTGCTACATCAGTGAGGAATATGGCCTGGCATCCAGCATCAGAGCTAGTGCAGAAGGATGGAGGGCTAGTGGTGGAGAGGAAGAGGAAACCCTACCAGATTTTGGGGTTGCATTATGAACTGCTCCTTTTGGGGTTGCATTATGAACTGCTCCCTGCTTTAGGCTGAAACAGTTAGATCTTCCATTTTAATTTAAGACTCTATTTTTAAATTTTAGAATAGAATAGAATAGAATAGTTCAGCTGGCAGGGACCTTGCAGTGATTACCTAGTCCAACTGCCTGACAATTCAGAGCTGACAAAAAATGAAAGCGAGTTGTTAAGTGCGTTGCCCGAATGCCTCTTAAACACTCACAGGCTTGGGGCATCGACCGCCTCTCTAGGAATCCCGTTCCAGCGCTTCGTCACCCATCAGTAAAGATATGCTTCCTAGTGTCCAGTCTGAGCCTCCTCCGGCACAGCTTTGAACCATTCCCGCACACCCCGCCACTGCACAGCAGGAGGAAGAGATCAGCACCTCCCCTCCCCCTCCTCAGGAAGCTGTAAAGATTAAGGGCATCGCTCAGCCTCCTTTTCTCTGAAGTACACAATCCCAAAATCCTCAGTCGCAGCCCCCCAGAAAAACAGCTGTCAGAAGTGGGATTCGAACCCACGCCTCCAGGGGAGACTGCGACCTGAACGCAGCGCCTTAGACCGCTCGGCCATCCTGACTCATAGGGTTCTGCGGGCATGGCCGTGTTGTTCTCTATTTGTAGGTGTTTTTCTATATTTGTAGGTATTTTCAGTGATGCAATATTGTACTGTTCTCTACACACAGCAGGTGTCAAAAACTATTCCAAACTAAAATGTATTTTGTGTTGATTCTATTGTAACTATAATAACTGATGTTAATTTGGTACACGCGGCTGTTTCATTCTGAATCTGAGTGTTATTATGTTGAGAAAGAAGCAGGCACTGTCACACATAAATTACATATGCCATGAAGCAGAAGTTTGAAGGTGTACAGAAATTAATAAAAATGTGGTCTATTGCATAAGGACACTGGTTAAAGCTGATTTGTTTCCTGTAATGTCTATGAAAATCCCCTTGAGATATGTACTAGTTATTCATGGTAAGAGTTTTCACTGTGATATTTGAAAGGGAACTGTGGCACTGAAACAAAATATATGTTCTCTTTCTGCATTTTTTTTTCCTAAAGAATTTATGTGCTTGAAAGCTGCATACAGGAAGCTCTAAACATACAAATTTGGTCAGGATTTGGGAGTAAAAGTCAATGTGAAAGGCAAGAAGTATACTTGTTTGAGAGCATCAGATTTAAAACCCAGTGTCTCTGTTTGGAATGTAAACTTAATAGAAAAAAAAAAATTTGAAATGGGACAACCAAAAACTATCAGAAATGGCAAGTATGCCTCTGGCCTCAAAACATAATCATTCCTCAGAACCTTAAGAAGCAATATTTTCCAATGGCAAAAAAAGGCTACAGTCTCTACTAGATTGTCCAAAAATTGATACTGATTTTATTTAGTACTGGTATTGGAGAAAAATCAGAGCTACTGTTTGGAGAAACCAGTTCTTCTGGCTCCAGTTTGACAGTGTCTTTCTAGCACTGGGGAGCCCAAAGTGCCGGGCCCTGTACTTTGATGCAGTCTCATGGGTACTGAGTTGAGGGAACTAATGACTTGTCTTGACCTACTGGCCATGTCCTTCCTTGGAGATGCAAAAGAGTTGACTACACAAGGCCTTCTCTTGTCCTTACTTAAGAGTCAGATCTTATCTTGAAAGTTGACTTTGCTTTGAGCAAGACTTCAGAGCAGATCAGTGCCAAAGGTCCCCTCAAACCTAAATTGTTTTGTGATTCTAAAACTATGTGCTATAATTTTGAATTGCTGGAAAAAAACTAAATAGGTCTTAATTTAAATCAAGTCTAAGTCATGAAGATAACATTACCCATTGTCTTCCAGACTTGTGGATTGCACAGGAAGGCAGAACTAAGTGCATACCAACCATACAGTGATCTTGGTGAAGAATCTGCCTAAGCCTAGTTCTGGACAGCCCTCCTTTAACAGGAGCATTTTTTGGCCCAGAACTTCAGTTGACTGAAGAGTTAATACTCAGGCTGTTGCCTAAAAATCTGCAGATATGGCTAACTTGCTGGTCAAAATGTAGTGGTGCTTGGTATGCAGTTGCCATACTGACTGAATTGAGCTCTAGTAAGTGAACTGGAAACCTCAGTAAAAATGTCATATTTAAAAAGATGTATGTATTCCTCACATACGTTGGCACAGACTTAACTAACTGCCTGTCCATCACACAGTAAGACTCACTGGACTTCAGGCTGGAGGTTGTTCTGTTGCAGGATGTTGATGGGCTCCAGGATTGTTGATTGTGTTCCTTATCGTCCTTGTGGATAGTCTCTCTTACATCTTTATGCTGCTGCCCAACCAATCAGTCATTTACACTGATGTCAGGGTACAGTAGCAGTCAATTTATTTAAATGCTGGGTCTGCTATCTCCAGCATTGGGGATAAAAGTTATCACAACATTGCTTGATATGAAAGGCCTTTCTCCCACCTTTGCTATCCCTTCTGTTACTCGATAGCCCTTCCTGGGCCATTTTGGGTTTCTGTCCTGCTTTAAAAAAAGTTTCTCATGAAGTGAGAGCATCTTTTGTGCCATTCTTTCTCTGAATAGGAAACTTGTTTTCCTCCTTATGTTTCAGAGCTCTCCCTGGGGCCCTGAAAGGAATACTTACTAAATCAAAAAGAATGGCTGAACCCTGTGGGACCAATGCATCTCTTTCCGAAGAGAAAGAAGAGCATGTTATATGGGTGATAATGACATTAAACATGGTTAAATGAAGACTTGCCTTAAAATTATGATGCCTTTTCAATATTCTTATAACTTCACATTTTGCTCCTAGTTCTGCAAAAGGAGATGTGCTTGATGTTACAGGTATCACTAATCCTGTTGTCAGGCTTTTTTTTTTTGTTGCACAAACAGAAATACAAAGAGATGCATAGACTCAAAATGTTGTCAAGAACCTGGGAAGCTCTCTTCCTGCCCCCTGTAATCTTTAGGGACCAGACTCACTCATTTATATTAAAAATATATTTTCATCAGTAGCAGAAGCAGATTGTAAGCTAGAAACAAGACTATGATGTGTCAGGACTGTGTTGTCTCAGCTGACAGCTGTTTTGCAGCGGAACCTCAAGTCTTGTCATGGTCACAGATAGTAATGGGCTTGAATAGTAATAGAGACTTTGTCCTGAGACTATTCCCTCCATTCTAGTGGAAATTAGAGATTTGAGGGGTGCAGCTGAGAAAAAAAGTGATCATCTTCACATGGGTCTTCTTTATTAAATAACTCATCTTCAAAGTACCTTACAAGCAAGAATGCTCAGAAACCTCCTTTGAATTAAGTACACTCCCTTAAATTTCCAAAATAAGTAAACTACTTTTGAAGAGGTAAAGCAGATTAAGTGTGTGGAACCCTGTGGTGCTTCTAGGAGACTGGGAATACTAGAGAAGGCTGGCATAGCATGTCTGCACTCTCTGTGATAATAACAGAAAATGCCTCAGGAGCATATATTATCAGCAGGATCCAGAAGAGATACAACATCTGTGTGTTTGGCAGGGGAGGGAGAATTCCTTCTATCCCCTGAAATGGGTGATGACTATCAGCTTTTCTTTCCTCCCAAATCACTATTTCACATGAATGTGGGTACCAGCTGGAGAGCTCATTGCTCTGTGATTGCTGCCTGTTGAGTTGGAATAGCTTTTTTCCTTAATACTTTTAATTCCAAGTGAAATTTAGGAGTTTTCCAAAACAAAAAATAGAACTGCCTTTATTTTAATAATCATGTCTTCTGTTCACAAGTCGTGGGTATGGACTTTGTTCCTGCTTAGGATAAGTCATTAAGAGCTGTGAGGATAGTGAGTGGATTTCTTGTCTGCTTTCATTAGAACATGTCCTGATGAAAAGCTAAGCTCAGGTTTTTTCCCACCCTGTCCTCTTCATGTCCAGTAACCTTTCAGCTCCCATGGATGGAAGTAGTTACATCTATGATTGTCAATACAGGGTGTGGATGGGGGTGTATATTTAACATGGCTGCAGTAAAAGGTAACTTGACAGCTGACCCTGGGGCAGAACTTGACCTGCAAAATCTTAATTACTAATTGATGAGTAAGCATCTAACCTAACTTTCATCTTCCAGCTCAAGTGTTCTAGCAATGAAAAATATCCTTGTGCTTGTTTGAAAAAGTGAAAAAAGAAAAGAATCTGTAAATCATTGGAGATGTGATAATCATGGAAACTCATAGTAACAGAATAATTATATTTTGTTGTTAACAGTGGTTTTATTTTCATTTTTAGATAACAAATTCCTAAAATATTTGAAGCAAAACTGCACGTTTTTACTCTGTTAAGTTCTGTCCTTATTTATAAAGGCAACAACAAACAACCCGAAGGAACCTGAAGGAGCCTTGGTAATTAATTAATGTTAAAAGAATCAGTTGATGTTCTGATTCCCAGACTCTTGGATGAAAAACAGTGATAAAAGTAGTTTATCATGTAACCTGTGATGGAGACCCTGTGTCCTCTCTTGGCAGTTTCCAAGAACGCTGGGACGTGGTAGAGAAGTTTTAGCTTAAATGGTGCTAAACAGAGTTTGGCTGTGGAGAGCAGGATGTAGCTAACAGAAGATTTAGTGAACAGGGAGCTCAAGAAGGGCTTGCCTCCTGCTAGCTCAAGGAGGGAGAACCATAAGGGATTATCTACAGTGTTGCAGGTGTTTGGCTCTTCCAGATTTTTTACAGGGCAATAAACAAGCTTTGAATAAAGGACAGTACCTGACTGTGGCTTGGTTTCTATTTCCATGTGATAAAGCCACTTCCTACTTACTAAAATTATATGAAAACAGTATATCCCAGGCCTGTTGATACTGGATATTGGTTGTGCTTGGCACCTCCTTTTGAACATTCCACCCTTTCTCTCCTTTCCAGATGGAACGAACTGAGTCTGTGGCCATTCACTCTGATACACAAGTGAATGTTGCTTTTGAGATGCAGAGGACAGAGGCAAGGAGTGTCCAGCTGATTTTATATGGGCCTATTTGCAATAAAAGAAGAGTGCAACCAGTACAGCTCTGCTAATTATCACACAGTAAAGACAATGATAAATAACAATGACATTATATATATTATGTAATAAGAACAATAAAATATTGAATCATTAATGATTAGCATATTATAAAGTATGGAAGGTTTCTTAAGAGTGTTTTATGTTTGGAAAGTGGGGTTCATTAGTGCAGTTGTCAATACCAGAGTCTTGTGACTGTGTTATACAGTATGTTAAAGAAATAAGCAATATGTTAAGTGCAAAATACTTTACCCTTCACTGTGTACAGAAAACAGTAACCCAGTAACTGGCAAATATTAGCCATCCCTTAGACTTCCCTCATTTTCTAAAAGCAGATATTTACATGTTTACTTCTCTTATCCCAAAGAGGGATAGTATCTTTATTTTTCCCTCCAAAGGCTTTCTATTTGCATGATTAATATGTTCCTTGCATACTGAGAAGAGGAATATCTGCTTCACTCTGGTACCCATGCTGACTCCACATCGGTTGCTCTCCAAATTAACATAAGAACTATTTATGTTTGCAACAAAAAGAAATCCTGCTGGGTTTGAGTGTGGTTTTCTTGTTGACATTTTAGAAACTCTTTCAGTCTCTTCTTAATATTTAGACAAACAAATATGTTTGCTTTTTGTGGTGCTGCTGTTGACATTTCTTAAGGGAATTGCTGAAGATGTGCACAACTTCCTGGCACAGGCATGCTGTAATGGAATAGTTCTTTGCTTGTGGCCCTGACACAAATTCTTTTTAACTGATGTTTTTGCTGAAAGTAATGTGATTGTGATAACTTACGTGAGTCAGGGTAAATGTGAGTCAGTCCTGGCTATTTTGGGGAGCATAAATGTCTGCTAAACTACTTAGTGTTTTGCTTCTTGCAGATATAACAAGCAGAAGGTGCCAATTTATTGTGTGCCTCAGAGCCTCTGTGCTGCACAAACATCTGCAGTGCAGAGCGGGAAGAAGGTCCATGAGGAGCATTGGTAATTGGCGAAGCCTGATGGTCAGGGAAACTTGTAACTCTACCAGCAGAAATTGGTCAGTTAGGGGCTTGGCTAATTTTGGAGCCAGTAGCCATGAAAAACAATCACATAGCGTAACATGCCCTTATATGTGTAGTGTATGCCCCAGGGATGCTCCAGATGAGACACAGACTGATGTTGTTATGAGTTTGCTTTTACAGGACATGCTTTTGAACCTGTGTATTGCCATAGCTTTAATATCTGGTCAGTACAAACAGTGTATAATTACAGTAGCAATTAACCATGACTATCCACTTCAAGAATTTATTTAACCTTTTTTGGGTGAAGGTTTTGAAGACTCTTTAAGCAGGTTGGGTTTAATTACAGAATCCCTGATTAAAAGTGTGCAACCAGACAGCCAGTTTAGCCCGTGTCTGTATTAAAAATGCCCACATTGTTACTACAAGAATCAGCTATAGCTTACAATCGTTTAACAAGACAGTATCTCTTTATGACTGGTCACCATGTATTGCAGCTATGAAACAGATTTTCCTCAAGATACATTGCTTTTTTAAAATCTTTTCAATTGAAAAGCATTTCTGTTTCTGGGATTATCCTAACCTCAGCTGCTAAACCCTTTGCATTTTCAGTGAAATTGTAGAGAAACTCGTTTGCAAGACAGTCGTGCAGTGGCATTTTGGCCATGTTGTTTGTTCTGTTTCCCAGCCCTTCAGCAGAGGCTTGAGGAGAGGCAGTCTTTGTTGGTCTGTGGCTGTTCCCCTGCCTTGAAAAAGAACAAAAACTGTCAGGAAGAAAGATATTCATCCTAAGGGTAGACTCCAGTTACATTAAATAGAATAGCAGCCACTTGGAGATGGGACTGGAAGGCAGCCAAAAGGACACTGTGAAATTTTTCAATAGTCTGTCCCTATGCCTGTCTCCCAGTAATCAACAGAGAATGTAATTTCAACCTTCAAACTATTCACTGCAACCAAAGGGAACTGAATGCTGCTCTGGCTCTTTTTTAAAGAGCTTTGTAACCTAGATGTGTAGATACTCTTCCCTCAAATGTATATGTTATTCTACTATTGCAGTAAATCATTGTAGGTATTACTACTTATTGACTTAAGTAAATTGTCCTTTTGACTGTCTTGTATGTGTTTCATAAGGAAAAAATTGACCTTGACTAGTGGATAGAACATATTTTCAGTTAGTGTTTTGATTAAGGATTTCTTAGATGGTCCCGCTTGTAAGCAGAAGGGGTCAGCTGGGAATCACCAAGTGAAATCGTGTTTTGACGCATTAGGGTAGTGATGAGATCAACTGGCTTTCCTTGTAACGTCTGTAAAAAGGTTTAATTATATGCTGTAACTTCTTTAAGAAAATCTTTCAGATTTGTGTATGTAAAGGCAGATGGCCTGTGACTTACAGGAAGATTACAGCCTCCTGAATCTCCAAAAATTTCAGTCATGTATTTGCAGTAATATCTTTCCCTTCCTTCTGAGAAATCTCTGTACCCTTACATCATTGTATGTGAGGCATCATCAGTTGAACCTGGTGGGTCATCACCGCTGAGGTGAGATCAGAATTGGGTCTGCTGCCACTTGGTTTTGGGCATTGCTGTTCCCTCCCCAGTGGGATCTCTATATATGTCTTCTGAGGGAGTGGAGGAGCTGAGGCCATTTTAATTTTAAAACATTTCATTTTAGTGAATGCAGTAATATGGGGATATAAGAAAAATAAGAAATTGTATTATGTGGATGGTTCGTTAAAAAAATCTCATTCCTACTGTCAAATATTTGGTAACTTTGTTAAATTTTGTGTATTCTAGTATTTGTGCAGTGCAGTGTTTGTGTATTCTTTCCTCCTGGAATGTAGTTATATTCGTAATGCCATTTTATAAACCTAACACCCTGTCCTTTTTTTCTACACATAATCATAATGAAATGTTTACTTCAGTAAATAGGAAAGCAAAGAGGTGGGAGGTGCCCTCTGTGAGTATGCTTTGGATGTAAAGAAGTAGAGATGACATATGGCTTCAGAAAGACGATCTGTAGAATTCAGGAATTGAAAATCATAGGTGCAATAAGTATACATTCTCAGCTTCCACAGAGTAACCTGCTCTGTTTTGCAGGTAGGTGTCAAAGTAGAGAGGAGGTAAATGTTCTGCCCGAAGCCCTGTCATCCCGCCCAGGCCATGGACAATCCCTGAGAGTGCTACAAAGTATGGCACTTATCATGAAATATATGGGGCGTTACATAAATGTAGAGTCTTCTCTAAAGTCCCCAGTGACCACAGCTATTAATTACGAAGAGCAGTAGTTACTACTGTGAGTAGTCCATTAGCTTCAACAGAAACTACATTGATGCATTCAAGAGTAAAATAATGTCCTTCAATTTTTGCATTAAGGTAGGAAGGGCAGCTTTCCGTGGTGCTAAAAATCTGGATTTATGATATGTTCACAGCTAATGTGCTCTTCAGGCCAGGTAGTTTTACCCAATAAATTTTTAAAAATGTTTGGTAGATAGTGGAGAAAGAGGCATCTAATATCCTCCTTTAAATTACGTATTTAGTAAACATACTAGAATCTAGTATCTGGCTCAGATTTCTGTCTCTCACTGTGCTTGTGCAGAGTCTTTTGCCTCTAAAGACCATGGTCTATGAGATAAAAATAATGACATGTTTCTTGTAATGTGTATGACATGCCTTGCTGGCATGAGGATCCTTAAAATGGGCACTGTTAGCCATGTCCATTCTGGGGGTTCTTCACTAAAAAAGGGCATCGTTCGGCCAGAGCTTCATTTTATACCTCTTACACTTCAGCAGATGCTGATTACTTCCCAGTCTGTTTTCCATGAAATGGCCATAAAATTTTCTATTATTACTTCTTTCTGAACACAACTAGCTTATTTTAAATACTCTGCTTTCTTTTTTTTCTCTCTCTGTGCAAGTTATGGTAAATAAATGAAGACCAAGAAGAAGACTAAATGAATAAAGGAAGGAGGAGACAGAGAAAAGAGAGGTGAAAGGAGTGGAAAGTGAATGAAAATAAGGGACAGAGAAGTTATATATGTATAAATATTTTGATGGCTCTAGAAAAATGAATAGATTAAGGATTATAAATGAAGGAAAGACATAGCACATCAGAAATTGCACTTCTTAAAATATAGGGAAAACATTCCAGGTGTCTTACATCATAATAATAAGTTTTAGTTGCTTCTGACGTATTTAAATGTAAAAAATAAAATTGAAGCAAAAACAGAAAAAGGAAAACCTGAATAGTGTACTGCAGAATGAGGGTGATCACAGAAGGAAGAAAAGTAGAGAGGGAAGGCTGCCTAAATCCACTTTACTCTAGTGCATCTTATGCTCTGAGTCATACTTAGGGCCCCAAACATTTTCAGGAGGTGCTCTCTTAGTATTGTTTGCCTCTCCTAGTATTGTTTTGGGGGTTTTGGGGGTATTTTTAAGAACACAAATGCCTTCTAAAATCACCTTATGTTTTTCATTCTTTTTGAGGTAACATCCAAAGTATGGAGGTTCAAAAAAATTGTTTTGAAACATTGAAACTGTCTCCCCTTATTCCCCTCTTCCTTCACAGAAACAATATGGTTTTTTAAAAAGAGGGAAAAGTAAGATTATTTTTTTCCTTTAGGAAAGGAGGCAGCAGTTAGTATACTAAAGGGAAGTGTAGATCTTCAAAGTTTCAGTAGCTAATTCTCCAGTTTTTTTAAGGCACGAGGTACCATGGTACAAGAGGTCCCCAGTGCAAGAAATGGATATGTTAGAGTGTGTCCAGAGGAGGGTCACTAAAATGGTCAGATGGCTGGAGCACCTATTCTGTGAGGACAGACTGAGAGAGTTGGTGTTGTTCAGCCTGGAGAAGAAAAGGCTCTGGGGAGATTTTATAGTTGCCTTTCAATATATAATGAGGGCCTATAAGAAAGATGGAGAGAGAGTTTTTAACAGGAACCTGGGGCAACAGGACAAGGGGCAACAGTTTTAAACTGAAAGACTTTAGATTGGATATAAGGAAGAAATTTTTTATGTTAAGGCTGATGAGCACTGAAACAGGTTGCCCAGAAAATTGTGGCTGCCCCATCCCTAGAAGTGTCCAAGGCCAGGTGGAACAGGGCTTTGAGCAACCTAATCTAGTTGAAGATGTCCCTGACCATGGCAAGGTTGGACTAGACGAACTTTAAAGGTCCCTTCCAACCCAAACTTTCTGTGATTCTATGAGTCTATGTTCCTTGTAGCCCAGGAGCTCTGACCTCTTGAACATCAAAAAGTTTTCTCTATTGAGAATTAATCTGTAAATCTTTACCAGTTCAGTTGATATTTGGTTGATCTCTTATTTAAAAGAAACTGCTCCATTTAGACAATTCTCAACCCCTTCTTAGTATCTCCTCCTTAGTAAAGGTTGTCCTAGAAATACCATCATTACCTTGGTATCATGTGATATCACTGCAACACAAACCCCATCGATAGAGGAACAGAAAAAAGTCCTGTAACAGAACTCCTCTGGCGTGACTGTCGTTGTGCAGTTAGACTAATGCTCTTTGTATGTGATTCTCTTGGGCTATATTTTTCTGATACATTTTCTGTTTTTCAGTTTTACATCTAATATTGCTACATTTATGACACTGTGAAAAAGGTGATAGAGCAATTGAAAGAAAACATCTTTCAGTTTCTTTGCATATCATGTTTGTTGTTTTCAGCCTATAAATGCACCTGAGCATTGATTTTCTTGAGTATGGAGGGAGCTCAGGGTGATACTGCTGATTCTGAAGAAAATGTTTTTACAACTAGCCTTACGAGGAAGTTTCTTGATTCACATTTGAACTTGGTTTTTTATAGTCAATAAAAAGTGGATTCAATACTGTCAAAGGCTTGAATTGTGAAGTCGGTATCTGAGACATTGCTTAAGAAAAGTTCCTGGTAGGTGTTTCGTCATATTGTATTATCTGGTAAAAGCAGGAGTTAAGGAGCATCCAGAGTTGCTTAGCCCCTGGAAGGATAAGGCTCTCTAAAATGATCTCTTCTTAACCTCTGCTTCTGAATCCATTTCCTCTGACATTTTGAGTAATTTTCTAACATAGTAGCTAGATAATGCTTGTCTTTGATTCAGTGAGAATGTTTTTTTCCTGGAGTGAAACTTAAAATGTATATTCTCAAAACTGTATCTGGTTTTTATACTAGCATGAGATTAATCTTCCTCTTAGGTTTCTCCTGTTCTTAAATTGGTCTCCCATCTATAGCCATTTATGCATTTAAGTCAAATTTACACTGTTTTATGGTTCAAAGTAAGTGGTATTTTGGGTCAAATGGAACAAAAATCCAGTGCGAATGAGCTGATTTGAAAACAGGCCAAAAATATAATCAGTTATTTCATTAGAAGCATTTCAATGCTGCTTTCTCTACTGCAAGGCTGCATTTACATCCCGGAAAGCCAGCTGTATCCGGGCCTTCCTCAAAAGCAGCATGGCCAGCAGGTCCAGGGAGGGGATTCTGTTGCTCTGCTATGCTGTCTTGACCCTACCTGGAGTGCTGCATCCAGCCCTGGGGGCCCCAACATAAGAAGGATGTGAAACTGTTGGAGTGAGTCCAGATGAGGGACACCAAGAAGAATCAGAGATCTGGAGCACCTCTCATGTGAAGACAGGCTGAGAGAGTTTGGGCTGTTCAGCCTGGAGAAGAGAAGGCCCTGAGGAGACCATATAGCACCTTCCAGTATCTAAAGGGGTCCTATGAGAAAGGTGGAGAGGGACTTTTCACAAGGGCCTATAGTGATAGGATAAGAAGGAATGGCTTTAAACTGAGAGTGCATTTAGATTAGGTATTAGAAGAAATTCCTTACTGTGAGGATGGTGAGACACTGACACAGGTTGCCCAGAGAAGTTGTGGATGCCCCATCCCTGGAAATGGTTGGATGGGGCTTTAAACAACCTGCTGTCCCTGCCCATGGCAGGGCATTTAGAACTAGATAATCTTTAAGATCCTTCCAACCCAAATTATTCTATGATTCTATTCCGAGAGGCTGTATAATTTCAACAAATAGTGTTAAGAACAGAAGATAGAATTATAATATAGGTCACCTATTAGTGAAGATTTAATTTCCTATATGGAAACATAATTAATTTGTGTAATATCAGTGATTCTGTCATGTTATATTAGAACATATTTGCATATATGCTATCTCCATGTATAGTATTGCCTTCACAGTGATTCTGTAATTTGGAGGTTTCTTACATAGTGTGTGGGTTTTCAAAACAACATATCTGTCTAATCTTCCTGATCAGACCTATCTGTCTGATTAGCTCTGTGAATATATAAAAATGTGCATCTGGTTAATGTGTATTTGGTTGATAGGGCCTCATTTTCAATGCCAATTTGAAATACCTGATCTGTACAGGGGAATGAACTTGTGCTGGTTCTTGATGTTCACCATGTAGAAGAGGTTGGTGGGAAATACAGAGAATGATATGTTCATTTGAATCACTAGAAAGAGGAAGAGCAGGGAAAGGATGACCTTAGAAAAAATAATTTAAGTCTCATACTACTTTTTTGTATTCTAGGGAAGTATGTTAATTTAAAAGAATTTTAAAGGTGATTGTTTTATGCCCACCAAAAATACATATATTTTTTAACACAAAAAGTTAATTAACCTGTAGAGCTGATGCCACAGAGACGAAATTTCTAGGGAGTTCAAAAAGGCCTTCACATTAGTCAGCAGTAGTGAAACACTAAGGATTTTGTGAAGACAGGGTGGTGTTCTTTCTGAGGATTACTAGAAAATCCTCATTGCTCAGGGAATGAAACTTCTGGCTGACAGTAGTCTGGAGGAAGCTATCCTGGGGTTCTACTCATAGGTGCTGGCTGCTTGTTAATAATACGACCCTTGTTCTTACCCTGGTTTTCTACGCTGGTTTTTATGGTGTTTTAATTCTCTTTATGTGAATGGGGCTAAATCACACAAATCATACTAGAAAAAAGTGAGCATAGCGTGATATACCATTCTAAAAGCTTAGTCTTCTGCCAAGGTTACTTTAAGGTCATGACCAAGCAAAGAGGAGACTGCCGACATCACAGTTACATCCCACCACTCCATCCACGTCCTATTTCTACAGTGAAAGAAAAGCTTGTTACATGAAGGTCTAATGAGCTGGCATTTCATCTGCCATAATAACGGACCGCAATCAAAACAAATCATTCATATATCTGTATCATCACAAGATGAAGAGATGTGTTGCTATTATTGCCTCTGGTTTTGTTTCACTTTCTCTTGGGTCAGAAGGAGAGTGTACCTTTTTATTTAGGCATAGAACTACTTTGTCTAAAAAAAAAAAAGGTTTTCTTTTTTTTCCTGATTGTTTTGTTTTGCCTTTAAATAATAGTTGAATGTTTGCTTCATTGTGCTTATGATAGGAGAGCTGAGGTTTTCAGTGCAGAGGCATTGCTTTATTACTGCCTCCTGCATATCCATCTCCATTATCTGTTTGCTTTTAAACTTGCCACTTCTTTTTAATGTGTTGCTTTTACATGTCACCATGAAACAGACTGAGATTGTCCCAGTTTTCTTGATTTCTTTCATAAAAATTATTGACATTTAAACTCTCTTTCAGAGTTTAATAATACCCGCTTTTGATAGAACAACAAAAAAGAGAGCCTAAACTTTTAAGAATATTCCAAAGAGGCTATAAAGCAGACTATCAGATTACTGTTCACTTGAAATGATCATAGTGATAGAGAGTTGAAAAGAAATTTGCATAACTTTTCAAACAGGAAAAGAAAAAAGACAAGATTGATATCATTATATCAAATATTATGTTGAAGAGTGTTACATTTATTTTCTTACAGTTCTTTTTGGCCTGATGGGTTAGTGGAAGACACTAAGCCATGCTGGACTCACTTCTTCCTCTAGTTTCTGATTTTCAGCTGGAGAAAGGATACTTGAATTGATCTGATTATTTCTTGCTTGCAAACAGTGATTACTTGAGAGTATGATTTACAGCTAAGAACTATAATGGCACTAAATTTAAGCAGTCAGAAAATTCCTAGCTTAAATTTAAAGATAATGTCACATTGGAAGAAGCTAATTCCTGATGCACTATCAAGTCTGAAATTCACTGTGTAATAAAAGAAGTGTAACTCAGAATAAAAGGAGAAAGAAACCACTACATTTTCCCCTGTAAGCCAGCTAGCAGAGAAGTTCTACAGTGTTCCTCCCATTTTATGGCTGAACTTAAAATAGTAAAAAAAAAGTAGAAGCAATCAAGTATTCTATATGCAGGATGAAATTCGTATGTCTGATTTTTTTTTTCTGATGGACAGTCTTCTTTCTATATAAATTTAGTAGTGTAGAGTAATCCCTTGTAAGGTACAGGAAAGACTGTGAAAACTGATAAACTGAAGAGAGTTCAAAGAAAGAATGTGAAGAAGATGGATTGACAAGCTATGGAAGTAATTTTGGTCCATGGGAATATGGTAACACTTCTCAGTGGTTATACCCTGAGGATACCAAATATATCTTTATTCCTGTTTCTGGTTCCCACCCTCCCTGCACATGCATCACCCAGTGAGTTAACAGTGGGCTTTCTGGTCATGAGATGAGGACCTCATTTATAAGTTACATGAGCTTAATGCTAAGTCCGAGCTCTGAATCGTTTTGGGTAACACAGGAGAGGAAATTCTGTTCTCTGTGTAGGTGAAAGTTCTTTTAAATTTTGTTTATAATAGGAATAACTTGAGAAAAAAAAGCCTAATTCCCAGAGAAAATTACAGCAGCATCTAGTTTGATACGAGAGCTCTTAATTTTCCTGCATTGGATATCATCTTGCAAAATCACTGAGATTTTGCTGCTGATGTTAGGAGAAACAAGTTCAATGTCTTCATGATTTCTTTATTAATTGATGTTAGTGTTAGGAATTATCTTATTATTTTAGCTTGACTTCATTCTTTCTGTTGTGTTTTTTATCACAATTTATGATAGCGAAAAGGCTTGGAAAGGATTATTAAATCTGTTCCTCGGCCACTTTAAAACTGTAACCCATGTTCGATCTTAATAATGGTTGCTTAAATACCCCTTTCTTTCATGCTCATTTTCTAAGACTACTTTCTGTATGGACAATAAAATAATTTTAAGGGAATGAACAAACATATTAGGGGAAGCTTTTTTTTCCTTGGTATCTCCCAGAAGCCAGCCCCACTTCTGGAGCAGGAACACTATGATAATATATCACAGGCTTGTTCTATTAATTACTGTACAATATATTGCAAGCTGCTAAGGTCTTGTTCTACAAAAAGGCTACCAGTTGTAATGGCACATTGAGGATATTTAATAGCACTCATGCAGAACCCACTTCCTCACTGCTTTATAGTATGTGAGATAACAGTTCAATAAATATTCAGGGCCAGCCTAGATGAATTGAACATTGAATATGAAATTTAAAATACTCCCTTGGTTTCTTGCCAAAGGTATTGGACACATACTATGCATTTACAACTCCTGCATGATAAGGATTTGAGTTTTGTTACTTAGACAAATATTGTGTTGCAACATTAATTGCAAGTTGACTTCAAATTATTTTAGTATAATTATTACTTTTGTGGAGTCAGGTTTTAAAACAACAAACTCATGTGACCATTTAGGGCTCATAGAATGCAATCAGAATCATTATTAGAATCACTGGAATATGGTACAAACTTAGCATTCTGACTTCAAAAGGAATTGCACATTTAGGCAGTTCTATATTTTCTTAAGGCCAAGCTAAGCTGATTCCACATGACAGTGGTTTTAATGAGGCTCAATAAACAGTACAGTTTGTAACCTCAGGCCAACTGCTGAGCAGAAGCCAAGAGCAGTGCTACAGCTTTAGTGAACCCATTACTGTGAAAGATGCTGGATCCTGAAGCAGCCTGAGTCACTCATTGCACAACAGATGAAGCTCCAATAAATAAAAATGAATATCCAAGGTGACGGGTGACAACTTCATGCATACGTGATTTTCTCTGATTTGACAGTGCCTTGATAAAGTCTTAAGGCATGTGGCTTACTAGCAACCATTTACATTTTTAGCCATTGAATCTTCTGTTTTACTTGCAGACATTAACATTTGGGGCTTGTGGTTTCATATATATACTAAAAATTTGCTTTGCTTATGTATTGGGCCTAGTTCTCAGAGCTACTTAAGATCTAGAACAGCTCTTATAAACTGCTAGGATAGTCAACAATGCTGAAATGCATATGTTTTCTCTGCCAATTTCTGCTTATTTTTATTAATTTTTTTTAAAGGTGACTTGATATAGGGCAAATTAAAGCATGCATTGATATAGTTGCTGTCTACCCTTGGGGGTGATCTCAGACATTATTGCCCCACCAGCACATCCACTGACCTGGAGCCCCATGAGAGTTCTGCAGAACAGTCTGCATCCCCTGTGAACATGGTGAGAAAATAGTGGTTTAAAGACCACTAGAGGTACCGTAACTCCTATTTTAAGGTGTTATGGCTCTCCTAGTATTTATGAATGTATTCCTAAAGGGTGTCAGGAAATACAATATAAATGGATGTAGGGACTAAAAAAACCCAGAAAAGAGCAGAACTATGATATTGAGGTTTGAAGTGAACAGGGATGCTGAACCAGCTCCATGGCTGTTTTTATGCATCAAAAGTATAGAGCAAATTAAACAGAAGAGGTGGTGGCACAGGATAAAAAAAATTGTTCTTGTACAAGAAAATAGGCAGAGATTTGTTTACATTGGCAGGAATGGTAGATTCAATCTTAAATCTCTTTTCCAAACTAAATATTTCTATGATTCCGTGATTCTGCATAAGATGCTAGACTGTTTATTCATATTTTCCTGAGGTAATCTTATCAAAAAACCTTAAATCTGAGCAGTTAACCATGTGTGTCAATTTTGTGATTCTTATATAAGTTTTACTTATCAGCTTTGCAAAGTTGCTGAATCACAGTTTAAGTGGTTAACACTGAAATACAGGCTGGTAACAGGTTTACCATTTATGCTTTTGATCTTCAACCTAGTAAGACAGCAGAAAAAGAAGTTAAAATAACACAGAGCCGGTGCAAAAAGATTCTGCAATCAGATGCTGTTCCCTGTTTAGTGCAGTTAAATTACTGAATGGCAACAACAAAGACTAAGCTGTCATCCGCTGACATTTAATTCAGTGGAAAACAGGAAAAATGCACTGTTATAAAGTGATATCAGAATCACCAGGGATTTGCAGAGATATAAACAGACAGATAAACACAACAAAAATCAATATGGTTAGTGTCTTTGGCTCTATCACCACTTCCCAAAATGATACAGTTTCTATTTACAGTCGGGAATTATGTACTCAGTGGTGACATTGCAAGAAATGGTCTGGGGACCAGTCAACATCATCACACAGACCAGGGAAGGACAAACCACAGGTTTTTAATCACTGGAAGAGGGGAAACAAGTGATACTAGTACATTATTTTTCCTTAGAAGGCACCAGGCATGGTACAGTGCAGACTGAAATATCTGAGCCAAGCCACAAAATGCAAAGTGAACTTTGACTGGGTAGATCAAATATTTGGAGTTCCAGGCAGCAGTGCCTATAATCTGAGATTAAACAGGTGTTGCTAGTTTGGTTTTCCAAGCAGATCAATAGTTGGTATTTGGAATTGTTTTATAAATGGCCATCATTCATGGTTATCTTCATAGAAACACAGTATTTCCTTCCAAATGAGACTGGCAAGAAAATAGTTTTGTGTTATGTAGGGGTAATTTTACAGTGTCATTGCCTGTTGAGTGTCCCTGCCAGCTTAAAATACAAATATGGAAGGAAAATATTCATGGTCATCTTCCTTGCCTGTGGTAAGCCAGAGGTTTTATAGGCTTAAAGCTATTAAAAAAAAATAAAAATAAAAGGTAGGTAACTGATCCTGACATATTAATCAGGACTAGTGCTAGACCTGAACTTAAAAGGATCTTGTATTCTGAAGAAATTGGCATCTAATGCCTTTCCCAGTGTTGCTGTTCCTGCACTCAGGAGTATGTGATTGCTGACTCAGGGAAAAGAACTTGGCAGCTGTGCAGAACTCCAGAATTTCAGTAGTTCCACATTACAAGTTACTGGCTTATGTATTGAATCAGAATTTATTGAAGTTCCCCATCTCCGGAGAAGTTTAAAAGGATAAAAAGCTAAAATGGATTATAAATCCAGAATGTAATCCCTTCTGATGCATATGTCTGTAGATCCTGAGGCCAGGTTTCCTGGAGGTATCCTATGGGCAGTCAAGGATCACTCCCAACTCCCTTGCTGTACATTTTGATGTATTCCTGCCACCGTGATAATAAATCAAGAGATGAAGTAATGTGGTTTTGAATGGAGATAGATGAGGCACATATAATAGTCCATGCCAGGCTTCCTCCTGTGGAAGGAGAGCTCTCTACTCTCTGGTAATATCCCCCGTGTTTGTGGTACTTAGGACAGACTGTGGATGGGTGGGGTAATTTTGCTGGCAGGGGGTCTCATCATATTGCACATCTGATTGTGGCCCCCCATGCTTGAAATCCCCTACTTCCTGCCAAGTGGGAAGGGTGACCCACCCTTGTAGCACACTTCCTTTTGCAAACAAGGCCGTGCAGGAAGAATCTCAGTAACCCATCTTGGGTGGATTGATGGCACCAGGAATGGACGGTAAGGAGCAGTTGCTGTTGATATCCTTATTGATTCATTCTCCCTTTCCCTTGAGATTCTCAAACTCACTCCTGTGTACTTCAGTTATTAAAATTGTGTTCTAATTCCCTAACTGCAGGCAAGTTTTTATGAGTGAGTGGTGTAATTCTTGTGATCAAAGCATGAGCTTTGTTTTTTTCAAAATCATATACAAGTCTCAATGAATTGTTCCCATGTCTGTTGAAGCTTCTCTCTCCTTCTGAATATCAGAGAAATAATTCCCTTTCTTTTTTCTTCTCAAATGAAGCTTGCTGTTTGGTTGATATTTTAAAAGGAAGTTCAGATATGAAACCCTGCGGGTGGTGATAATCTGGAAAGAGATATTTGCTATCAGTTTGTGTAGGCTTTATGTTCTGGCTAGAAGGACTTCTTTTGGCCTGAGCAGCCATCCTGTACTACTGCAAACTGGAAACTGAGTAAAAAATGGATAGTATTTTGTTAAATTGTCATTATTGACAATTATCATTATAATTGTCAATTATATCATTAATTGAGTCATTATTGTTGTCGTAATTATTTTCATGACATACTCAAAACAATTGACTGTTATACTGTACAGCTATTGTTCTGCTGCCGTTGTGCTGTTTTTCTCAAATAAGAAGGTTTATTTATTTATATCCTGATTTTTACATGCAATAAATGTCAGATAACTTTTATTGCTTGGTAAAGATAAAACTTCAGACTGAAATCAGACATTTTGAAGTGTTTTTATCTTTAGAGATTCCTTTTTAACCAGAAGTTAGAAGATGCTCACAAGGAAGATTAGACTGCAAGAGACCTAAACTCAAAGCATTGTACCCAGGAAGTATAAGACCAGAAGTGCTCATGGAAGTCAGCACCACACTGTTACAAAGAAGCACAATTTCAATTTAAGCAGAGAATCCTGTCCATAGGCTTTTTGCTTTAATCTAAATTTACGTTTAAGGCCTGTTTTAGCCTTTAGGCCTTTCTTGGCCTGTTTTATTCATTGATAGTAATGACTTCATCAGAGACATTAAGTCTGATCATCAATTGTTAATTAAATTTCTAATTATTTCTAATAAGAATATAAAAAAGAAAAATGTCATAGTAAACCCCCCTGTCATATTTTATTAAAGAAGTTGACCCTCTAATTTTCATGTTTCTGCAAGAACTGTAAAAATGTCACTTTAAATTAGATTGCAGCTTAAATTAGATTGATGGACTGCTAAGAACAGTAACCATTCCATCCTTTCTGTTTTAATACCAAAATTTCAAGCTATATCACAACATCTTGAGCATTTCTGCCACAGCTAAAGCAAAGCCTTTAGTACTGGTCCCTGCACTGAGAGATTATGGATTTAGAATCGCTTATCCATGAAAATTTACAACTAAATCAGTACAAGATTGATTAGCTCAAATGCTTATATACGATGTTTTACACATGAAAATTTCTGTTGTGCAGTTTTGGTGCTGCTCTTGCTGTGATGGAAGAGGGCTGTGCTGGGAGCCTTGTGGTCTGTGTTGAACAGGCCACATGTCCTGCACTGCAGGGTTGCAGCAGCAGCTGAGGTGGTACCTCTACAGGAGAAAAAAAGGTCTTTTTACCCTTGGTGAGCCAGCCCCTGCAAGGACAGGAGAAGGAGCCAGTCCTGAGGGATGGAGGCATCACTAGAACAGCCAGCCTGTCGCTCTGTGAGCAAAGCAGTTTGTCCAAGCCTTGCAGAGCTTCCCTCGAGGAGTGTTGTAAGAGATGGTGTTCCACAAAACTTTGAACTAAGGAGCAGAGAACAGGACTAAGAAGCATGATGATTCCTCCCTTTCTCTTCCCATCTCTCTTGAATGTGAATTAGCTGCCAGCTAGAGGATCTGAAGAAAAAGGAAGGTAGAAAATGACAAAAAATAGTGTAGCAGTTACCATCTTCTATCCTGAAATGTGTAGAACCAGACAATCCTCTGAGATGATTCACTGAAAAGTTGAAGTTCCCCTTCATTTATTTTTGAAGGGGAACTGAATTTTTTGATAGTTCTGTTTGATTTTTTAAGATTAATCTTTGGTTTTCACTTGAATTCTTGCCGCTGACAGGAAGCAGAGGAGCAGCAGGAACTTGGCCAGAGGAGAGCGCAGTTTAGCATAGGATGCATTTGCTGCTGCTCACTTCTCCCCTGTGAATCCGTGAACATATTGCTTGTAGTGCAGAAATGAGTGTGGGAATGCTTGGCTGCCTGTGTAGCTCAGCCTCTGACATCAAAAGTGGTGCTGAAAATGGCATTAAAATGACATTGGCATTCCCTGAAGGCAAGGAGATTTACAGTAACATTAAAACAATGAAAGGAAATAAAAGTATATTTATGGATAAGGGTCAATGTTAGAGCTCTAGATGTATGTCCATTTGATGGAAGGTGGAAGGGGAAGAGGTAGGGTTGGAGGCAGAGCTGACCCTAATAAACCCAGAAACAAGTTACAACAGTCAGGTAATGAAGAACAGAATAAAATGTGTGGCAGGTTTGCAGTCACAGTGCTGACTTTGTTGCCACTGTCTCCCAGTGATCAGAAGCACAGTGGATAGCTGTTCCCTTCTCCTCCCCTGGCCAAACACGAGCCTCTTCCAAATTAGCAAAAGCCTGAGCTGCTTCATTCCTGTGTGAGCATTGCTTTGACAGAAATGGGCTCGGGGGAAAAAAGCAAAACCAACTAACTAGTAAGGAGAAACAGTGTCACTAATAACATAAATTATAGGACATCAGCTGTCCTGGGCGATTATGAGTCAGGTACCTGCACCAGCTCCTGTTATTAAAAGCCTGTTATATATGCAGATTTGGATTTGGAAGATAAAAACAAGCAGTGATACAGGAGCCGCTTTAGTTGTGGCAGAAACTATAAGATTACATATGGTCTATGTTTTCAATTGTATCTCTTGGTAATAGGAAGGAAAAAAGGGGTTGTGGAGTTGAAGACAGGGCAGCAGAGCTTAGTGTCTCCAGACCTCACCTGTTGTAAAGGATATCAGATATGCTGATAAAGTGGTTACACATAAATATGTTACTTATAGCTATTCCATGGATATATGAAAGGTCGGAGGAACTTTTCTTGGAATGGGCCCCTTTTAGTACTTTTGCTATCAGGTTGGTGTTTTGGGGTTTTTTTGTTTGTTTTCCCCAGCAGTAGCCTAAAAATAGTTTGAACTATTGTGGTTCAATATAGATAGTTGGTTCAGGTACATGGCAATACAATTTGAGTGGAATCTCTGCGTGTGTTCTGTCAGGAAGGTGTTAAGGTACTTAATGACTGTCTTTGCACGCTGCTAATTTGAGCTGGTATTTTTAGTTGTATTCCCGATAGGAATGGCACTGAGGTTTTTGACAGCATTTCACAGGTACAGCTTTGATAGCTGAATCCTGGGGGAAGGGGGTGCTACAGAGCTGCAGTAGCTATCCCACCAAGGCTGATGCCTGCTTTACTCTGATAAACCAAATTTTCAATTAAAAATAATTTCCAGAAACAAAACAACCTTCTAAAACTTAACATCCTGTTCTTTCCAGTGAGACACTGATTTATTTCCCCCCTGGAAGTTCAGAGGAAGGGATTCTGGACATATGTTAAAGCTGCGCTTTATACAACTTATTATATGTCCTGCCAGCTTTAACCTGCAAGTTCTTGATGGTATTATCTTGTTAGTTATGTTTGAGGACTGTGGTATTTTTCTTCTTATGAAAATCTGCAGAGATGCTCAAGGAAGAGTTCTTCAGATAAATTATAAGAAAACAGGGAGTTAGAAGGATGTGGGGTCTTTTTTCTAGTTTATTTTAGTTACTAAGACTGCGTATTTAAATATGTCATTTATGGAATAATTCAGCAGGCTAATAATGATACAAATACTCTGGGATAAAAAAATAATTTGTGACACTGGAAATCGTAACTTTAGCTAGCTCTTTTTGGTTTCTCTGATATTCCTAATCAGAACTACTGTTCCATGAAGGGTTGTGTATTAGTGCTATTGGGCATGCAAGATTCCTCATGAGCAGTTCTCAGAGTTTCTAAGGTCTGACTTTGCTCTTTTACTAATATTTGAGTTTTAGATAGCCAGAGCCCTTGTGATTAGTGCTGCCGGGAGGCCTGCAGAGTGCTTGGCTTGTGTGCTGGAGAGAGAGAAGGACTGCTCTGATGAATTGGTAGTGGATTGCGACTGACGTGCTGAGTAGATGCCTGGATTGTTTTGAAAAGTACATTTATTTTTTGACTGTGATTTTGTTATTCAAGCCCTGAGGATACTCAATTTTTAACCGTGGTTTCAGGAACACTTTTTGCTATTACTGAAACTTCTTTGTAATTACATTTTTTTTGTGTGGTAGTGTTTAGGGAACTAAAATAACCCCAAAACTGAGCACTATGTTTATTTTTCTCCAGTAGTCTTTGTCATAAAAAATTCTTATACTACATTTCTGCTGGACACTGTAGTTTGCATATTATCCTGTTTTCAGTGTCTACTGCCTCCCCCGATTTTAGTTCCAAAAAGTGCCAGAACTGGAAGTCAGGTGGGGAGTAAAAGGTACCCACAGCAATATAAATAAGGCATCTGTGGGCTGTGGAGAGACACAGTGTAGAAGAAGCAGAGGCTGGACAGTGACAAATCCAAGAAAGTTGAACTCTCTATTTGTGTGCAGACCTGGGAGACTTTGAGCTAGATCACAGGTAGGTCCTGAATTTCTGAACATTGCTCTTTGCTGTTCTTTAACTAAAAATATTTTCTGGAACAGAGTGTGCAGGCACCTTGCTTTGGACTTTAACTCCCACTGTGTTCAGTGCATTTTTCTGTTCATGAAAGCAGACCAGGTACCACTCAGTGAACAAACCAGGCTCTTTTGTGCAGGAGAATATGGAAACACCCTAAATGTCAGGTGAACATGCTGGGCAAAATATTGGAAGCTGCTCAGATAACACCTGCAGACTGTTAGCAGAGATTGTTTTTTCTCAAAGAAAGAAGGAGGTAAGAGGAGGGTGGCATAGAGGACTCTCCTGGGGGCTGTGTGACAGCAATATGCATACATTGTCTATGAAAAGAAGAATTTCCTCAGTGTAAGCCGTGTATTCACATTGGATTTTGCTGTCATTTTACATAAGGACAGTTGTATTGACACTGTGGATAACATGGCACCTTTCTAATTCTTTTACCCTGCCTCTAGTATAGGCAGATGTACGGCAATAACTCATAGTAATGCTTGAGCTTGCAAAATGCTGCTGCTTATGATGCGGTGGCACCAATTGAGCACAAATCCAGCACCACTGGGAGGCACTTTGTTGGACAGGCTGCTTGTGAGGAGGCCAGTGTGGTAGCCATCCCCATGTGAGCAGGATGGGCAGGGCTGGTGATGGTAGCCAGCATCAGCCCTGAGTCTGGCAGCTACTCCACAAGCTGACGGCAGGGGATGTCTGTCTGTCTGTCTGATGGCAGGCTGGGGGGTTGGCTCACAGGTAGGAGTCTGGATCACTGGGTAAAAAGGCAGGCATGGGCATGGCAGCAGTGCTGCTTCAAAATTGCTCACCTGTACTGGATTTCCCTCCAATAAATTATTCAAAAGTTTAATTTTTCTTACTTTCAGAAAAATTTCATATTTTTAAGGTTTTGTTCATCTAAGCTCTGTTTAGAGCTATTGAATCTTATGCCTTTGTTTGCAAAACTGGGAAGTAATTTTCCTCTAAGCATTTTCCATATGTAGTCATATAAATTCAGTGACAATTCACCTTTCATCCTTTCCTTATGAGCTGAGTAGATTGAACTTCTTTAATTTAGCATTGTGGGGCTTATTTTTCAGCCACAGGGTTGCTTTTGTTTTCCTTCGAAGTTTTCAGGAAGTGGAAATAATAAACTTTATTGTCAGAAATGTCATCCTAATCTGGTAGTTAATTCAATCATATACAAAAAGAGAAAGATTAAAATATTTTTACCCCAGTGCTAGACCCAGATTTTATGAGAAGGCAGGCATGGCTTTAGATAACCAAGTCTTTCTTTGAGCTGTTTCCTTCCAAGTCAAAATCTTTCAACCTTACTTAGGAATATGTTATCTTGGAGAACGAAAAAAGAACATTGAAGACAAAATTTTTTCCGAAAAATCTTATTGACTGGCATTAATTAGTTTTCTTGCATCTGATTATTGATAATCACTATGATAACAACAGTGAAAAAAACTTTAGAGGTATTAAATTTTTCTGTGGGTGGTAAGGATACATTTAGGTAGCAGTAAATACTATCACATTTTAATGAGGAGAAAAAATTTTGAACTAGCTTTTGAATCTAAAGATTTACAGTTAAAGTGTGTGTGGGAGAGGAGAGGGGAGCCTTTTACCCTGTCTCTCTCTAAAGCAATGTTTTGTGTTGCTACATTGTTCATGGGAGAAAAATACTGGATTGGGCCTGATTCCATATGTGCATTCCTTTATTAGAATTACTGAACAAAAAAGAGATGAGTTGGTGACTTTGACGGAATTGCACAATAAAATCTGCTATAAAAAAGAAATTGTTTTTTCTAAGTGCATTTGATGCCATTCAATGATCTGTCTTCCCAGATTTTATTTCCAGGGTGGTTCTTGGGCACACACACTGCCACGTGGATTGAGAGCTGTCTCACAGGCTGTCAGCAGAAAAGGCTGATCGTTTCTGCAGGGAGCTGGTGCCAAGCCGGGCGCTGCAGGGCCATTAATTCCAAAGTCTTCCACCATCTGCTTTCAGGAAATAGAGAGGGGAACGTCACTGACCTTCGGGGTGTTTTTGCCTTTGGCTATTAAACAATCTTCGATAGTACTGAATCCTGGCTCTGAGCTCTGCCTGCAGTCCCTTTCTCTCACTCCAGTTCCTACAGTGAGCTTGAAGGTGTCCAACCCATTAGAAACTTCTGAACACATTTCTTCTGAGTATTATAAAACTAGTTAGAAATGACAGAAATGATAAATCAACCTTTTATACCTAGTGAGTAGGGATTCAAAAACAAATCAAAGAATGCATCCAGACACTTCTTTAAAAGAGTGAGCATGTGTCCCAGCTGCCCAGTTACTCCTGCAGACTCAGGTAGTGTTGCTTCCTTTGCAGTAGTGCCACGTTTTGCTCCTTGTGTGCAGTGTAGGTGTGCACTAGCTGTATATGCCCATGGAGCTACAAAATGATGAAGAACCCTGCCTGATTGTGCACGAACTCAGCACTGCTTATTCCCCGCGCATGGCACTGAGCTGGAGCAGTTCATCCTGCGCACTTTGTGTCCCCAGGAGCAGTGAAAGTCTCTGCTGGCTCCAGCGTCTGATATCTTTATATATCAGTCTGATTTCCGTAGTCTGACAGGTTAAAGACTGGGAGGTATAGCTAAAGCACTGGCACAAGAAACAGTGTGGGATAATGCTTAAGCTGGAAATTGGGAGAATTTAGAACTCCCAGCCTTGCAATTCCATGGGAGGTTTTTTGAAACCCTCAATATCCTTGCTAGAGGGCTGATCTGCTTTGAGATGTCGGGGGACAACCATTTCTGCCTTCTGCCCAGATCACCCAGCCCTGCAAACAAATTGTGATAAAAATAAAGGCAGCTGCATTACATAAACCTGAATGCCCTTCTAGCTGGGGAAGAGGATGAAGTTTAATATTATCAATGTGATGGTCTCAATGGCCTTTTTTTATTGGACACAGAAGACTGTCAACATGGGGAATGAAAAGCATTTGAGACTCATGCACATCTGCATTGGCCTCTTGCACTTGTAGGATTTATTTTTGACTTCTTCCATTGTGCTTGGAGTGCTTAAAGTGTCATTTACAAAATTAATCCTTGAAATGGAGGACGAATACTCATGGCATTTGCAGAAATTGAGTGGGGACTAAAATCCTCATTCAGCAAATATTGCAGATGTCATATTGTGCTAAAAAAATTGGCAAAAATATTAAGAATGGTTTTAGTCTAATTTTAAACTCACATAAAATTAATGGCCAATGAACATCTGTAACCTTTGAGTATTTTGAAAACAAGAGAAGCCTTGAGTTGACTGTGGTCAGTTTGAGTAGTAAAATACCTTTTACATTAAATATTATAAAGAATATTTTATGAACTTTTAAATTCTCTTTTGTTCTTTTAAATGAGAGCTTAGGTAAGGAGCAATCACATTGCATATTAGTTTGGTAGCATTTCCACTTGAAAAGCAGAAAAAAGAAAAAATCTTTATGTTTATATTTAAGTAAATTTTAATGAAAAGTTTAGAGAGTCCAAAACAAATTTTTTTTTGCCTTTTTTTTTTTATGAAAAAAAGAGATATTTTAGGGATATTCTAACAATTATTTCGATTTGTGTTTTGTTGGTTTTTTTTCTGAAAAGCATATATTTTTTATTCTCAGGTGATGTATATTTCAGGTTGAGAGTTTAGGGAACTGTTCTGTGGAGCTATTTTTTTAGTACTGATAGCTAAATAAGATCCAAAGAAGTAGTGGCAAAAATTAAAGCCAAACACCTCTGAATGAGTTATAACTTTATCACTTTATATTTTTATTTATTTTTTTTAAGTAAGAGTTTTATTATGTCAGGTCATGTTCATCATCCAAATAGTGAGTCTACCACTGTAAAACTTCTGTTCAAAACTGAGAAGCAATAAACCAGCATCCTTTTCTAGTGGCTGAGCAAGTTGTTAGTCTTAGAGTAAATGTCCATGTGCGAAACAAGAGTTTAGTGTCAAGTTTTTCTGTGGTCTTTTGTCAAAAGCATAAGGGATAGCAAAGAAGTTGCTGCATCAGTCCTTTTACTAGTCTGTTCTGGAAGGAAAAGTGCTTTCTGCACATCACACGTTAATGAGTCTGACACGGAAATACTATTAAAAGGAACTGTCTTTAAGTCTTCTTTGACCAGTTTTTTCTCAGATGGGTGTAAATATGTGTAAATAAAATTATTGCAGCATCTTATTAGTTTCTGATTCTCCTGCTTTCTCCCAGAGGCAGAGCTGCAGGGGCTGAGGCATCTGCTGCTGCTCTGCAGAAGGACAAAGTTAATCATTATATTGGCATTCAGTCTCTCCCTTGTGTAATCCTTGTCCCTTCCTCTTGATCCGTATTCCTTATGTAAATATTAATGAGTTGTCTTGTTTGAATTTTAAGACTGATCTTTTTCCCTTAAGACCAATTTTCTGTAATTATTTATGCTCTTACCTATTTCTGAAAGATTTGCTTAAAAAATATAAACTCAGTTTGGGGATATAAAACAAAACACTTTTCCTGCCTTGACAGTGAAGATGAAGGAAAGCTAGAAATGTTAGTTTATTAAAATATTCAAACTTGTTTAGAATTCAGAGGGCAATTCCTGTCTGTTCAGACAGATATTTGTTCCTCCTGTGAGGGTGGTTCCCAGTGTAATCTGATAAGACTGTGTACTTATGCTAGTCTCACTTCATCAGCGATTTAAAAAGCAACAGAATGAATATTTTGGGCAAGATGATGTTGCAGGTAAGAGAGAACCTAGAAAATATTTGGAAACTTCACCTGTTGTGGTACCCTCCTCGTGAACACTTTCAAAGAGCTGGGCATTGTCATTTCTCTCCTTGCAGCCCTCAACACAGGCAAAGGACTTCCACCCCACAAATCTCCCTTTGGTGTACTGAAAAGCCAAATACTCCAGTGGCAACAGCACTCGTAACTTGGTTTAGGTATTAATCTCTTCCTTCCCTACTGTACATTGCCATGGAACAAAGCCAGGGCCCTTTTTTCAACTTCTCTTCCTCTCTTCTTTCTCCCTCTCTTCAACTCTTAAGGTTGCATAGCACTGACGCTGTGTGTGCAAAATCTACTGATATTTTACTATTTATTTGTCTTACTTCAGTCTTTCTGAGCTGTCTGAAGGTGAATGATATGAGAACAACACTTGCATCCTTAGTTAAGGTACTGATAATTTGGAGCAGATGCAGCACTGCTGTAATTCTTACCAAGGAATCTCACATCTCCTCTCAGCAGACATATGTCTACTTTTGCCTATAATAATGTATGACCCCTACAAGAGATTATACAGTAATTAAACTAAATATTTATGTTTTCTTTTGTTTCCACAGTACCCTTAGTAAAACAGATTAGAGATTACATTAGCTGTGTTTCTGAGTTTGGGGTTTATTTTTCCTGTGTGTACTAAAAATCTCTAAGCTGATATTAGTAAGGCAGTATTTTCTGAGTGAAAAAATAAACAGCACTTGACACTTCACAACTGCTTTTAAACAGAAGAAACCATTACTCCAGTAATGTGTGATGGCAGACAGAATGATCCTGACATAGCGTTCCCAACCTTTGCACGCTAAGTGTTGGTCCAGCTGTCATGGTTCCTTCTGTCAGTGATGGCTGGGGTCTAGCAACAGAACATGAGTGTGAAACCCTTGTATTCAGGAGGCTCATTATATCTTCTGCCTTTTTGGTGTTTAAATGGTTGCTATAGAAGACAAAGGAAGGCCTATTTGGAGTGGAAGGCTGTTAGAGACCAACTGGTTCCCAGTCCATTCTGCACGTGAATAGTATGACACTGCTGCAACAATAGCATGAATGGGAAATCTGTTTATTTTTAGCTATGTTACAGCAGTTTCCTGTTTTTTCATTATCTTGTGTTCACATGGGCCCTAGGAATGCACACGGAAAGAAAATGTACATTACAAGTAGAGCCAGAGAGGTTTTTAGCAAGAATGGGCTAACCTAGGGAAACTTACTTCCATGCACTGATTATATATTTGCTTGAATCTTTTCATTATTAGCCCTAATAGGATCATCTCTGTTTGGGATGATGACAGTCATCACCTTAGTAACTTCTTCCAGTATTTCATTGCTGCTGTGAAAAATTTTGTGTTGTGCTGCAGAATAAATCTTATGCACCAAGTGCGCTGGAAATTCAGTAAGAAATAGTTATTTCATGTTCTTTCCATCTGTTGTGCTTCTCAAACCTGTAACTACATGAGGAGAATGTGGAAAGTAAAAGTTACAGGTCCTATGATTCTTGGCAAAACCATTAGCAAAATGTTACTGCATGGGAAGGATGCATGGAAATATCTGAAACTGCTACTGCTGTGATGACTCCTCATCAGGAAAGTTCCTTTTTTTCTCAAGAGTCCAATACAAGAAAGGAATATATGCAAACTTGAAATGAGTGGTGGGATAAAAATCTACTCAAAGGACATTTGCAACTAGATCTCCTACTTGTTTGGACTAGCTGGATTTCTGTGATTTGCAAAACAAGGTGCCAAGCAATACTTTGCTCTAGAAGCCAGCTGCTGAACCTTCAGTGCTGGGCTTAGGTTTCTTCTTTTTTTTTCCTCTTCTTGTCACTACGTTTTTTATGTTGGCCAAGGACACTTTGCCCAGCTTTTATACGTGCATTCTCAGATTTGGTTTTAAGTCTATCAGCTTTCTATCCCTTCGTAATTAAACTATTTTTGTGCACTGTGTCATGTGGTAGGCAGTGACAGAAGGTTGTAACCAGCAAGAATCTGTGGGGTTTTTCCCCTCGGGGAGACCTTTGAACACAAAATGCTTGTAGGAGACACATGATAACCGGCTCAGCACAGCATGGCAGTCTCTCCTGATCTCCGGGGACATGTTAGTTGGGCAAGTCAATAATTTCCATCTGAAGTGTGAATTTTTGGAGGAGGAGAGATGCTGCATTAGTACAATAAAATGCCTGAATCACAGTGTCAGAGAAATGAGAGAGGAGGGCAGCAAGAGAGGTTAGTTTCGTATACCTCAAATCTGACAGATTTATGTAGCACAGACATATGGTCTGGATATAGATCCCAAGATGGAAGAGTCCACATCCACTGCATTTCTAGAACGTTGCTCCTAACTGTTACCCGGGGCCATGTGGAAGTTGTCGAACAGATACAGCCTTTTAACTAACAGCCTCTGAAGGAAGGTCTACATATGTTTGTTTCTAAATTAATATGGTCTAAAAGGAGACCAAGAATCTGCTATGATGCATGAAAATAAAGAGGTGCTTATGTTGATGCCCAGCCACACAAGTGCCATGCTGACACAGATCGAGGATTTCCAAGTTGAGCTTTCTGAACAATGGCAAGTTCATTTTACCATGTGTTTCTACTCTGTGCTGTAATAGATTCAAAACCTTCGTATCAACATCACAAATGACATTGTGTGAAAGTACCTGTTTTCAGATTGGAAAGATTATATTTTTATTTGGCATCTTCTTTTGGAAGTGACAAAAATGGGCCATGAGTGACAAAAATGTACCATACAGAAACCTTTCCACTGAAATTGATACATCCCTGTGAAACATTGCACTCCTGATGGAACAGCATAATTCTGTGGGGAAAAAAAAGAAAAAACCCCTAAAAAACAACACCAATATTTTGTCAAGTTTTGACAAGATCTAGTCTGTTTACAGAGAAGTCTTTAGAGTAAGTGGATTAATTCAAACTATTTGGTTCTCTTTTTTTCTATTAACAGGAAAAGAAAGAAAAAAAAAAGAACTATTTTACCATAGAGGCATTTTTTTTAAAATATACCATGGCCCACAGCTGTCTGACACAAGCATGCATCTAGCACTGCCTGCTAGGTGATATAAAAAATTACAAGCCTGGAACCAAATGTCTCGTTGAAAACTAACATGAACAAAAGTGTCAGACTTAAAAGTGTTAGCTAGAAAAGCTAAAGGCTTCTCTATGTGTCTTTATCATTTGTCTTTTTCAAATTTGGCAGTGGATGCTAGCAAAGTCTGTTTCCTCGTGTTCCTCAGACTACAGACCTATGTAGGAAAGAACAAATTGACAACACTGTGCTTAGTCCAAATGCATGGTAGAAAGAGAGACACAACTCTGGGTACAGGTGCTGGTGCTGATTAGTATGGGGCCCAGGAGTTTGGTACGTGAAGAACTTGCAAGTAGGCTCACGTTCAAAGATGAAGAGCACACAGGAAAATTAAACACCTGAGGTGCTCTTAGATATAAGAAAGAAGTTTTATAGGTATAAGGAAGAATTTTTTTTACAATGAGGGTGGTGAAACACTGGCACATGTTTCCCAGAGAGGTGGTGGATGCCCCATTCCTGGAAACATTCAAGGTCAGGTCAGATGGGTCTCTGAGCAACCTGATCTAGTTGAAGATGTCCCTGATTATTGCAGGGGGGTTGGACTAGATGAACTTAAAAGGTCTCTTCCATCCCAAACTGTTCTATGATTCTATGATTCTGTTGGAAAGAGATTCCCATGGGCCAATTTCTCAAGCTTGTCCAGGTCCCTCCGGGAGCTGTTTGTGTGCCAGGGGCAATTACAGAGCTGCTGGGTGTTCCTCTCGTGTGCTCTCTCAGCCTTACAAAATGCTCCAAGAGCCTCACGTAGCTGTGTTTCAAACCCCTGTGCAGTATACAGTGCCGCCCTTCGATGCGGGGATGCGGTACGTGCACTTCTGGGTGTCTCGTCTCTCCCACCACAGTGAGAGAAGGAATCCTGCAGGGGTGGGGTCCTTGCACAGGCTTATGGGACCCTTTGCACTGAAGCAGCACATAAAATAAATAGTTCCTCTGGGTAGCAGCTAGTAGTCTGTATTTTTGAGTATGTAGTATGGATGTCACAAAGGAATGTGTAATTATCATATACCTCTTGATAAGAAATAGTATTTCCATGGGTTCATTGAGCATATTTCTAATTCCTAAATTTTACACGTTCTCCTTTCTTAAACAGCAAATATACTCATTTACTGAAACTGTTCTGAATATAGAAGGTGATAAATATTTTATGAAAATTGAAGTGGACTGTTACATATGCCCAGGGAGGTGGTGGATGCCCCATCCCTGGTAACATTCAATGTCAGGTCAGACGGGGCTCTGAGCAACTTCATCTAGTTGAAGATGTCCTGCTCATTACCGGGGTGTTGGGCTAGATGACAAGTAATGGTCCCTTCTAACCCAAACCATTCTATGATTCTATTACCATACTCCTAGCTCATACGCCAGTGGAAAATTATCTGTAACTCCAGTAGACTTTGAGACCCCAATGAAAGATGAATATCCTGGAAGGAACATGAGCTGCTTTTACTTGGGAGTGACTTGCAGAGGGCAACTCTTCCTGGAAAGTGCAGTATTGCTAATAAAGTGCACAAAGCAATAGCAGTTTTATGTTCAACCATACAGATCCACACAGTGCAATGTTACTGCCCTCACATCTCTGCTCTCTGGAGAGCTCTGGGTTTTAATAACCATGGTCCAAGATGTGTTGGCTCATCCCTCCTTGGAAGGAAAGTAGAATGCTAGTAATGCAGAAATGTTTCTCCTCCTCCTGAGGCACTGCTTTTCCCTCTCCTACCTCTGAATCCCTGCTTTGTGTTACGAGCATCCTGTAGAGCCTTGTTCTTCAAAAAAGGGAGTGCTTGGCACCGAGAGAAGCTGTAAGGGTGGGTGAGCCAGGCCTGTCTTTGTAACTTATGTTTCACAGACCTATCTAAAGGTCTTTGGATGTGTCTGACATTACTTGAGAGTAACTTAGGGTAGATATAAATTAACATGATTTTACAATTCTTCCTTAAAGTTGTAAATAAGATTAAAAGAAACAAGGCTTTATGTGTCTTAAACCAACCACTGTGTATTATGTGTCAGTGGGGTCTTTAGGGTGGCCTCTGTGAGTCCCAGTTGGCTCCCAGTTGGACCACCACAAGGCACATCAGCCAATATAGTGGTACCTCTGTCATTAAATATTTAAGAAAGGACAAAAAAACCCGGAGGAGGTGGAAGAGTCAAGAATAAAGTTGAGCCTGGGAAGGAGGTAGGGCTGGGGAAGGTGGTTTTAATTTTGTTTTTATTTCTCACCGTCCTACTTTGTTAATAATTAGTAATAAAATTAAATTAATTTCCTCAGGTCAAATCTGTTTTGCCTGTGATGGTAATTGGCGAGTGATCTTCCTGTTGTTATCTTGACTCATGAACTTCTCCATCTTATTTTCTCTCCCTGTCCTGCTGAGGAGGGGGAATGAGAGTGGCTGGATTGGCACCTGCCAGACAGGCAAGGTCAACCCACCACACACAAATATCTGGTGCCATTAAGAAGACCAGATTTTAAAACAAAGAATTTGGAATGGATCTCTGAGATCTAAAATTCAAATAAGACCCCATGTCTAGCACCACTTTTTGTATCTAGACTTAACACTAAGACTTTAACCCTTGTTTATGTTGAAGGCATTGAAAAGGCTTAATTTTTCAGAACAAAGAAAAAAATCCAGAACCTCTGTGTTCTTCATGATGCTTATTCTGTTTATTTTGACAGTGCATATAGGGCCAGCTTTAGAAACTTTTTTGTGACTTTGTCTCACTGGTTGTAATTAAGCTGTTGTGTTTCATGGTCCATTGTTTAACTTGCCTCAAGAACTGATAAATACATCACTAAAACCTGGCACTATGTTCAGTGAAAATATGACTTGTTAAGTGAGTCCATCAGAGCTAATCTTCATATCAAGCAATGGGAACTCACTGTCACTTTGGAAAACAATATTCCCATGCCATTGGTTTGATTTGATGTAAAGTATTTAATGAGACAGAGACTCTAATGTATCTTATGCTTCCAGCTTTGTATGAAGAAAAATTGTAAGAAATTTCTCAGTTACTAATATTGTGTTGTTGTTTGTTGGGTTTTTTTCCCCTTGGCTTTAGCATACAGAAATAGTTTCCCTTGCAACCCTTGCAGGAACCTAAATAATGACTTAGTGACTGGGATGAAATAAGTATCTGCTCTGGTTACTTATCTGAGCATTTAGAAGAAATTATGCTTTTCAGAAAACTGCATGTAGCATCAAAGCCAGGATTTATTTCCACAAAATCCTATTACACTCCAGGTGTCAAACTGAAAAGAAGTTCATCCGTTGTCCTCCATGTGCTTTTTGGATTTTATTTCCCTGCGTGTGATCGCTACACAATCAGTGGAGACATTAGGAAAACAGGTATATGTGCTCATCAGCATAAAGATGCACAGAGCATATTTGTGCACATTAGCTCTAGACTGCTAGTTTTATTAAAGGAGTTCTTGCTTTGTTTCATTATGGATGTTTTCCCTTCCTGTTTACCTTCCTCTACCCTTGCAGTTTTTACTCAGTGTTTTCTTCTGGTAAAGGGAAATCTGTGGAATATATTAGACTTAAAATCATAAGAATACAAGCAATACCATAAGCTATTTCATCATATACAGATGTTAGATCTTTTCACAGCTCCTAATTTCAGTGTTGTTGCCATCTGAGGAGAGTTCTGCTTTATGAGCTTTTCTAACAAAAGCAACCTAATCCCCAAAGCGCAGTGTCTGCTCATGTGAGCTCTCTGCCTGAATCCAGGGAACTGCACGGTGCTGGGCACACAGAGTTGTATTCATTCACATCACACTTGGCTGGCAAATTTTCCTTTGGCTCCCCCCCCTCATCAGCAGAGAGATTAAATCACCCTCAAACAGGTAAAGTCAAGCTAATCAGTAGCCAAGTGCTGTGACTATCTCTTAAAGCATAGGGACATAGTTTAGTGATGGACTTGTCAGCGTTAGGTTTACAGTGAGACTCAATCACCTTAAAGGTCTTTTCCAACTTAAGTGATTCTGTGATTCCATTTCTCAACATTTGAACAAATTCATAGAGGCTGAGCTATATACTATATGCTTCATAGGATATAAAACTATACATACATGATGTGATAATGAAAATTAGCTATCTCAATAAGAATGTGAATTCCAAAGACCTGGGGCCTGGACAGGGCAAAACAATATGCTATTTACAGGAAATGAGGCGCTCTCCAACAAATGTTTGCTGCAGGAATATATCAACTTTTACCCTTTTAAGATGCTGAGGTGAAGAAGGAAAGAAAATTACTTTAATAACAGCCTGACCCAAATTTTCCCAAGATTTCTGAAGTGAAAGAAAATCTGAACCCATTTCTAAAGAGAAATTAAGATAGTTTTCCCTAAGTGACTTAAACTCATTTCTAATCCCCTAACAACCTTAATCAACAAGTTTAAAATGATGTTAAAATCGCTTTAAGGCATATTACTTTGATATTATTGCCACTAGTCTAATGGTACAAGTGGAAATCAGTGCAAAATAACTTTGTTCCCATACCATCACGTAAGGGGGCGTAAGCAATATGAAAATGTGTTGCAGGGAATAGGTATCTGTTGTGTTGTTATGCAGTATTGCAGTTTTTTACACCCAAGGCCCTTTAATGCTGCCCTGAAATTAATCAGAAGAGTCCATGCTGCAGCTGCATTCTTGAAAGGATACCCAGCCTACAAGGTGCCCACTGTGACCTTTCTACATGCCCTGGCCCAGTCTTCAAGGAGCTCTGAATCTCCCCAGTGTCCCTGAGCATGCACATGCCTTTCTGCAGCCACTCTCCTCTGATTACCCCGGCAATCTGTAACTTGTGCTGTGCTTTGGGAAGCGTGAGAGGGAGTGCTGGCTGCGGCGGGGGACAGCAAACACTCTGTGGTGCTGTTATGCTGTCAGCAGCACTAGGCAGCCCTGACCACGCTCTGAGATGCAGTCTCTGTCTAAGAGGGCTTGCCATCCTCAGCCTCTTTCAGGGAGTATGAGCTTGTATCTCTTGAACTTTTTCATGGTCATGTAATCCTTGATGGCTGCTTTGTCCAGAGGGCTCCCACTTGGTTAGAAGTGGCCAGTGCTGGTATCCTTGCAGAACTCTGCCAGGCATTCTGGTGATGCCCTTTTCTCCTCAACAGGCAGAAGAGTGCAGGTGAAGTCTCCCATGCTAAAATTGCCCTTTCCCAGCAGATGGAGGCAGCTGTCATGCCTGATCTGGCAAGATGCTGCATTGTGTATGTAACAAAAAGGAGTGTGCCGTGCTAGTGTCAATGCCTTCTATTATGGTGTGCAATGTAGGAGTACCAGGGAGCACAGCATTAAATTAAGGTGTCTGGATATGCTTTGACAGACTTGAAGTGATTTATGCAGGGCTGTTATGGATCTTACAGCTTCTTGGCGACAGCAGCCTGAATGGGCCCTCTTTTCTTGTTTTCCTCGGGCTATTCTGAGCAGATCTCAGAAACTACTACAAAAGTTAGACATCTGCTAATTAGGTCTCAGTGGCACATCGGGAGACAGAGCAGCAAGGCTGACAATGATGTGAAACTGATGGGCTCTCTGCTTCCGAGGTCTTCCTGCCATATGTTGGAGCTTTATACTGTTGTATTTTCCTTAGCAACTAAGCATGATTCATGCAAACTTATCTGCAATAACAAGTCCCCAATAGATTCTGCATGCTCCTCAGAACTCCTGCCCTTTAGAAATTAATAGGTTGTTATTTCAATTTGCAGTGGTTATAGTCTATTTCTTATTTATTCCTCTTTTAATCTGGGTTTGTTCGGTTGTGCCTTTTGCATACTTGTTTTGAAAGGATGGTGATGAAACCACAATGTAGCTCTATATTTCTTGTTCCTGCCTGCCCTCCTCCCCCTCCAAAAATCTAAAGATGAATGAATTTGAAGTTCTTAAATCCTTTAATATTAACAGAATCAAATTCTCAGTGTGATTGCGATTTTAAGCTAAAACTAAATGTTCAGACTAGCATTTATAGGAAGATTTTCTATTGCTGAGTTGTTGATTCAAGTTTTATTTCCTTGCATTTGTGCTGTTAAAATGACAGGTCTATTAATGTCTTACATATTCCAAATCTTTTACCTGCGGACGTAGTGGTTCCTTTGTTGGGTTCATCTGGGCATCTTTAAGCTAATTAGTTCCCAGATAGCAGAGGTGTCCCAGGCACCGGTGGTGTGTCTTGCTCATTCCTGTTGGCTATTTACCTTTTCAGTCTTCTTTTCAGTGTCTTGAACAGGAGTGTTTGAATTAAGTAATATTTAGCCTGAAAGTGGAAAATTGTGATGAATGAAACAGGAACTTGGTCTAAATAGTCCAATATTATTTTGTCTAGTGGCCAAAGTCTGAGCCACCTCTCTTTAAGACAAATGTTCTTGAAAGAAGAGGGGACCTTTTTTCTGTGTGTCTTGCTTTTTTTCTAGAACCTTAAGGATAATTTTTTAAAGACTGATTCTATCACTTCATATCAATTTGCATCTCTTTTTGAGATCTGAGGAACTGACACTTCTCAAATGCCCAGAAGTGTAGTTTGAGGTGCCTGTATGGGAGTATTGTCCCTGCAGCAAAATGGAGTCTGTCCTGGGGTTCAAGATCCTTTTTTACATCCTGTTGAGATATGGAGCAAAGTGTCCTTCCTTACCCATGAAGCTGTGTAACTCACTCTTATCCAGACATTTGTTTGAAAATCAATTTTCCAAATTCATGTCTGAATCATGTCTTCCTTTTGGGTAGAGCAGTAGCAAAGTCTGGCAGGGAACAGTGTTTGTTGGGCCTTGTATTACAGATTTTAGTCTTTATTGGCAAACTTGACACGATGCCTGATAGCCCTTTTTAGATTGATTGGCACCTGTCTTCCCCTTCTGAGCTCTTCACTGTCCCAGATAAGGACCTGAGAGGTACCATTCCTTCTCACCCACATGGCTTTGTCTCCTTGTCAAATAACCAAGGTCTGGGTGAGTTCATTGCTATATGGCTCAGTGTCCAACGAGAGAGCTCTGTGGAGCTTCAATGTTGTCCTTGGCTCACCTATTCAGATGTAGTGACAGGTTGCATGTTAAGTTAGACTTAAAAACAAGACAGATGCACCTCTCTTAGTGGTTGCAGAAGGGAAAGGTGATGATGGAACTACTCCTTAGAGTTCACTAAAGATTTTGTTTAGTTTGTAAGGTGTTAATGGCATGTCATATATCTCTCTGGGAGTTGTTATTTCCCCTTGTTGCATGCAGAAACACTGGGAATAAAAGAAACAATAGGATGGCTGTTTGTCATTCTACCTATACTTGGAAAATGACCAATTTGGACACCTATTTAGAAGCTTAAGGTAAAGCACTGGAAAGGGCAAATCATGTTCCATGGTGACAGAAATGACCCTTTCAAGCAGAAAATGTAAGCTTTTGGTCACTCTTACACTGTGTACATTGAGCTGTAGTAGTTTGTTAATGGGCAGACAGACCTGCCCTGGGTTTCTGTTTGAGGACTGCAGATTACTCCAGAATGTATAATTGTTACCAGTACTGGAACTGGTGTGAGGGCTTTTAGCATGCAACTCAAAGTTAATATTTTTATTTCAAATTATGCTTTCCAAAGGCAGCTTTATGTTCAAAATACTTAATTCATTTGCATTTCTATAATTCATCATGCTTACTTTTAATAAGGATCATCCTAACACGGTTCCCTATATATGGAAAGCCACATATGGAAGTATTATAACAAGTAAAGTGAAATTAACCGGGTTTTTTTTTAGCTATTTCAACTACACCTACAATTCAGGAGAGACACAAACCTGAATATTTGGTGCACTGCCATTTTCAGCTGCCTGTACTTATGTGGAAAACTTCCAAGCAGTTTTTCATGTTTGCTTTGGCATATGATTACCAGTGGGGATGGATGGTTGCTGTACATAGTAAAATTTTGGCATTAGTTAGAGTTTTGTTTGTTTAATCAGTGTTTTCCAGAAACAGACAGAGAAGGTAAGCAAAGTTTCTCAGAGGTATGGTGTGATCTCCATAGAAGGAGAGAGTAGGCAGGGACTCTTCAGTTCGAACGTATGTATATATGTATATATACACACACATATAATGTCTGTAGAGCATCCATTAAATTTAGATGTCAGTAGGTTTGAAATTGTCACCCAATGCAAAAGGAACATGCAGGTTCTTTTAGGGATCCTTGGCAGAATGAGGGTTATTGATCCTTGGCCACAGGGTTGTAGTAGTTATAACTAGAGCCTTATTATTACATTAAAATTTTAATAATCAGCATAGATTATTGTTATCTGCTATTTCTGGCAGTTAGTGCAGCTTGGCTACTCTTAGCATAGCTTATGGAGTATTCTTAGCAATTATCATAGCTTTCACTTAAACAGAATTTCTAGTAATTAGTGTAGCTTTCTTACTATCAAGAGTTTTTAGTTACCTGAACCCTCTACAAATTGGGTCAAATTCTTAATAATCCATGTTTGATACAATAACCATAATCTAGACTCAGACTTTACCTAAAACAACATGGCTCACTAAGTCTCAGAGGAAGCAGGTCATAGCCAGGGTGCTCCAGACCCCCAGGGGATCATGGGTTTTCCTGTCCAGCAGCTGTTCCAGTCTATCCCACTTAGGACTTGCAGCTGCTGGATTTTGTAGGCAATATCTCATGTGCTGGTATGCTTCCCTATTCCCTAACATCCTGGAGACAGCACTCTGTGAGCAAATGGTCTTGTAACGCTGACAGAAGGGTTATCTGTTTTACAAAGGGGGTCATCATATCTTGGTGACAACCAGAGTGTTGAAAAGGGGAAGAGAGAAGGGGTTGGTGCGTGATCAGCACACTGACACATCGTGGCTGTTTGTCTTAGAAAATGGTGTTGGTTCTGCTAACCATATTACCAGGCTCAGGAACTGGGGGTACCAGACACAAAAACAGAGGAACTTATTTTTCACCTGGACCAAAGTAAATTGACACAGGTTCCCACAGGGATCGAAAGCACAACTAGGTTGAAAAAAGAATCAAACACAGTCGTCCAGATATATTTTGATATATCTTTGATCTATTCAGCAAGTTCCTAAGCTATCAATTTTCAGGAAGATAAATACAGAAGGATAGTATGTTTGCCCTTTTTCTTATGTTTGCTCTGTAAGTTCCAGTTTTTGGCCACTCTTGGGAATAGGATGGAGAAAGAGAAAATGAGTTGTTCAGGCAGGTGTTGCAGTTCCCCTACCGTCACAGTTACAGTGGATATGTAATGGAAAGCGAAACAATGTTTAAAGCAAAAAAACCCTCCACTTATTCTGCTATTACAAACATACCTGCTTAGCTGAGCTGTACCTGCCTGCCTCTTTCTAAGGCTCTGCATGAAATTTAGGAGGGTCCATGTAATATCGATGAGCCTGTGCATTGATTGTGATGAGGAATACAGAATTGCTGCTGGGTGTCTTTGACACCAGATTTACAGTGACTTCCTGGTGGGTAAGATGTGCATTTTTGTAGCCATTAGAAATGCTGTTGCAGTTTTGATTGCTCAGCTGTGCATGCTTGTTTAAAAAGAGTAACCTAATGAGAAGTACCTATTTGCGTGCTGTTGGATGTGTAGAATAACAAACTGTCAGTTACAGTGCCGTTCAGCATTAATGTTTGGAAATAACTATTCTGTTGAAGATATCAATGTATTTAAACATTTTGCAAGTGGACAATGTAAATTGCACGTGTCCCTCTCTCACAGCTGTATGTCACAGAGTCTGCATAATTCGTGGCACCAAGGTGCATAACTGTGCTGTTATGAAACTTGCATGAAAATCAGGATTTTTGGTATTCAAGAACTGTGTGTATATATGGAATATCCATGAGCTTTTACATGTAGTTGCTTTGTGTTTAGTTTGCAATCAAGTAAGGCATAGATATTTTAGATTTGTTTGAGATTGTTTTCAGATTTGCAGTAGCTGTCTGTAATATCTTTTACATCAGGATTGATAATTATTTATGTGTTTCATAATGCTAGAAGTTATTTTGTTTTGCATCTTGTTTCCTAAACATTTTAATGTGTTTTCTTTGAAAATTATGTCCTGCAGAGAGAGTAGCAAGCAGTAAAGCAGGTTTAATGTGCTCTTGTAAGTGTTTGAAATTACCAGTGTTCACCACGCTCCAGGTATCATGGGAGTGGAAGAAATTGCTGTTTCTAAAGTTATTAATGCCAGTTAGCCTCTGATTCAATGTGGAGAGAAGGAAAAGTGCTGGTACTGAAAAGTGTATTAAGATGTATAATAGCACATTATTCTTCTGAAGGATTGTTTTCATGGCATATTTTTGCTCTGCTGTTGTGGTACTGAAAATATTGCTGCTCTAAACTTTTATCTCCTGTGCTTTAATTTTTTTTTTTAAATTAGAGCTTTTTTCAAAATTACAGAAAACCACTAGGTCTGAAGGAATATTTTAAATATAGTGTTATTTCTAAAACAGAACTGCCAAATGCTTTGGTTGCACAACTACAGAAGAGAGCCAAGAGAAAAGTGAGATGGTTCTTAATCTTTTGATTTCCAGTGGGGTATGTTCCTTAGTGTGTCAGAGGGGATCCAAGCCAAGCAGTTCTCTGGGTCAGGCTGTTTAAATCAACTGTACTCAAGGGAGCTGGATGTCAGCAGGTTTGGGATCAATAAAAGCTCAGAAATACTTAGTTGTTAAGTGTTGTTTTCTTTACTGTTTTAAAGACGGTATGCATATTATATGTAATTATCTCTGGTAGCTGAGAAGAAGGTAAAACAGAGCAGAGAAAACAGTTATTTAGGAGCTGGACACGTATTTTATTGCTCTGGATTTATCTTTCTGGACAAGGCTGACACTACCAAACACCTGACTGTGTGAAATAAGCACAGAACATTACCGGAAGGAAAACTACAGCTTGGAGACAAGGATAAATTCCCAGCTGCATTAGGAGAGTGAGTACAATCTATTTTGTAATTTAAAACTTTTAATGAGAAATTAATTCTTATTCCATGTGCTCCCTGAGATACAAAGCTCCCCAAAGCTGCAGGCTGCACATTTTCAGAAGCCACATCTGCTTCACAGTCACCAGAATGTGCTGCAGGACGGCTGCCTGCCTGCTGTCAGTGCCTCACCACGCTTTTGATAGCCAGCACTAGACTTGAGTTGGCGAGCAGCACATTGGTGTGAGACAGTCTGCTCATCTTAGACAGAGAAATATGAAAACTGATCTACATATCTGTGTTTTGCATAGACTGAAGAAGTGTCCCAGTGAACAAAACAGAGTATCAACTTCTAGGTTTGTGCAAGAAAGGCTGTGGTAAACTTATTTTCCGAAGGGCCTGTAACTAAGGGGTCTGAGTGTCCAGAAGGAGAGGAAGGAAACATCTTGTGATCCAGCAAGATTTGTTGAATTAAGACAAAATGGGAAGAGTGTTCGACCTTGCTTTACCTCCTGGCATATTGTAGGTTTCTTTTCCATTATCTCTGTTCATTCAGGTTGCCTCTGTCACTTATGTATGCTGTGATCAGCGATATGGCTCAAGAGATGGCCTGCAAAGCAGCGCACACCCTGTTCCATAGTCTGTCTTCAAGAGAAATCTTTGCAAATTTCACATCCCAAAACCACATGCCTGTGATGTTGAAAAAAGTCTTGCCATTCTGTTTATTGAGTGTCTCCCTTGTAGTGTGGTCACCACAGAAGAATGTTGCCTGTATGTTAAAAACCTGACTGAGCAGAGGTGGTCCTGGCCTGGTCCTGCTTTTTCACAAGTCTTATGATAAGCAGCTGAGGGAGCTGGGGTTGTTTAACCTGGAGAAAAGGAGGATCAGGGGAGACTTTGTCACTCTCTAAAATTACCTGAAAGGAGATTGTACTGAGGTAGGGAACAGTCTCTTCTCCCAAATAACAAGCAATAGGACAAGAAGAAATGACCCTAAACTGCACCAGGGGAATTGGTATATTGGAAAAATTTCTTCACAGACGGGGTTGTCAAGCACTGGAACAGGCTGCCCAGGGAAGTGTTTGAGTCATTATCTTTGGAAGTGTTTTAATTTAAAAGACGTGTAGATGTGGCACTTAGGGACATGGTTTAGTGGTGGACTTGGCAGTGCTGGGTTAATGGTTGGACTCAATGATCTTACAGATCTTTTCCAATCAAAATGATCCTATGATTCTGTGATCTGCAGCCGTGCATGAGCCTGCTGCTCAGACCTGCTCCCACTGCTCTTCTGAAGCTTGCACAGAGCCCTCAGCCAAGCCCAGGCTTGGTTGGATCTGCATAGTTTGGACGTCACACAAAAACAGGCTCAAGCAAAAAGCTTTACCCATATTGCATTTTAGGGCTAAATCTGCCTTGGATGGCAGCTTTTAAGTGTAAGATGGGGATATTTCTTCCTTGCCTTACAGCAAAGATGATAAAACCATTACTGATGATGAGGCTCTCTAAAAAGCAGATTAGTGTTGATTTTTATAAAATCTGTTGCATATATTGTTGAAAAAATGTTAAGGAACAGATATGTGTGTGCTAGTTGCACCACATCTGTGACAGAGCATGAACCCCCTCCATGTGTAACAGTAAAAAGGCAATGTCACTGGACTTGTTGGGTGGGAAAAAAAATACCTGTCAAAATTTATAAGGAACCTAAAGTGAGCATGGATGGAAGACCTGACAGCTGATCTAATTAGAGAAGCACTGATTACAATGAGATATGGGATATGTTCCAGAACATTAACTAGTTTGTCCAAGCTGAAAGAACCTGATCTTATGGCTGGGTGTTAAGGAGAAATACTCCTCTGCAATATTACTTAAAGAACAGTTTTGGGAAATTCACATATAAGCAAAGAATTTAATAACAGTGTCAATATTATGTACATACTTCTGCTACGGATAAGGTAGAAGTAGGTATCAATAAAAATGCAAAGGCTGGGATATTGTTTAAATGTAAAATATGCAAGCCGTTGTTTATATTTTCATTTTTAAATTATGTTCTCAGATTGGATTTCATTTTGGATTAAATTTTGTCAGCTCTCCAGATTCACCCACATTTTTGTTAGTAGTAACAGGTTGCATTTGATTGTTCCTCTTCTATCACAGTGTAAAAATCTTCCTTCAATTTTCTTCTCTTTTTATCTTTCTAGGATTGCTTTTTTCAGTCAGCCATCATCTGACTTAAGCTCATTTTAGCATATGCAAATCCTTTACCTTTGACAGTTGCCAATAGTACTGACAGATTGGTGTCCATTTATTAAAATGGCACTTGATTTGAAATCTCTTGGTTTCAGATGCCAGTAGACTGGTGGAATAAACAGTTCAATTTAAAAGAATGTTAGGTTGAGAAATTTGGAGATATTAAGACTTTCAGTCAGATTCTAGGTTTGCAGCATTTTTGAACATGCGGTTTTGACAGTCTTTTAAAGATTAAAATTTTAAAATACCAAACCAATGGTGCATTAACACAGTGTTAGAGTATTTTATTAAAGAAGAACAAAAAGTGTAGTAAAACACTGATGACATCGTAAGGTGATCGGGGAAAAATATAAGGCCAATATTTGAGGTCAGTCTTCCTAAAGGAAAAGATTTATTGAACTTGTTGGTAATCTCTTGCTCAAACACAATAACAGAAGATTCTAAACTTTTAGAATATGAACAGCACTCCTCTTGCTGTAGTAGTGAAATACTCTTGGGGAAAAAAAGTAAATCTAAAACCTGTGAGGCAATCCTGACTCCTCCTGACTGTGGTATGCAACAAGCAAACACTCCCACCACAATATTGTTCTTTTAAGAGGTAGGTTGTTGTCATGCAGTTAAGTGTGCTGACTGGAATTCAGAGCAAGGCAAAATGATTTCTGTGTGTAATTCTTTATGATGGTGAACCACAGAAAATTCTTAACCCTGTCTCTCAGTCCTAAATAAAATCAACATTGTGGTAGAATATGCCTCCACTGCCTCCACCACTGGTATGGTGGAGACTAATCAGTCTTGCAAATTTTTATTTTGTTTGTGGGGCACACAATTCAAGTGGAAGTGAAAGTAGATGTCTGGCTTATGGTATGGTGGGTGCTACTTAATGACCAGCTGTCCAATGCCAGCTAGGCTGGTATCCAGCCAAGAAGCCTCCCTCTTAGAACATTGTTTCCTCGTGAGACAAAGTTGTTCCAAATATTCCTGTCCCCTCTACTGAAAGATATGAGTGTTCGTGATCTGTTTCAGTGGAAAGGTAGATAAAGTAGTTTAACACAGTTTATGAGACACTATGGTGAGTTATCACATCTCGGCAGCAGAGGAGCAACTCCTTTAAATCATTGCTCCTGCTTGATAGGTGAACATTAGACCATATCCTTATGCATGACATAGATTGCTATGCCAAGAATGTACTCTTTATAAATTTAAGCAAATGCATGAATTCCTGGTTACCTCAGGGTAGAGAGAAACAGAATCTGGTTTGCAGTTGCCCATCCTCCATTGTTGTTTAGAGCTGCTTAAACCAATGGGCATACTGAGTTCAGTGCCCCAAGTCCTAACTCATATAATGTGTATCCTTGTAGAAGATTTGCTCAAATTAAAGTAGCTTAAATATTCATATGACCCAGCTTTTTTGACTAATTACAGAGAAAGTAAATTAAATATATAATCAGATCCTTGCGGGAAGTACTGGAAGAAAGCTTTGCAAAAATTCCCCTGAGAAGAAAAAGTCAAGAAAGGTTGTGTGTAGTGCTTTCCAGTCCCTTTAATCTTGAGAAAAAGTTGTTTTACTTATAGTGACATAATTGTACAAATTGTAACTAATTACCCTCTGATTAGTTTGTCTTTACTCAGCTTTTATGAAGGGTGGGTAAGAGGAGATTTATCTCATGGTGTGCTATGCATTTGCTTTGCTTTGCCTACTTTTCTTGAGGTTAGGAAAAGAAGATTTGGAGCAAGACTCAGTGAGACCATACAGTGAGTAAAAAGAACGAACACTTCCACATGGCGAAAAAAATTATTTCTCTGTCTCATCTTCTGTGGGTTGTTGGGACTGTCTGGAGTATAGACCAGCAGAGACCAAGAGTAGCTGGTAGTGGATGGTATGATAGGACTTTCTTCTTCTGCCCTTGGTACCCAAGCAAGTTAAGAAGAGGAACCAAAACCAATTATAATAATAATATGTAGTAATAATTTAATAATGTCTACCACTGTGTGTGGTAGATAAATTTTGCTGCTTTTATTATACTTACAGGAGAAAGAAACAACTTTTTTTTGGATAATTTGAACGTTATTACATCAGTCCTATAGTCCTATAAGTTGTATGTCTTTGCTGTAAAATGGCAGTGCTGAGGTGCCTTTTTCAAGGGTGTAATGTCAAGACAATCCATATTAGGTTTTCTGTGTGTTTAAACACTGCATCTTTCTTTATAAAACTCTTTGCTTTAAAGATCTTTGTTAGCTAGAGCTGTTCACTGATACAATGATGAAGGGAAAAGCCAAGTCATTTTGATTATAGTGCTCAAATAGCTGCTCTCAGAAATTAATACATTAACTATCGCTTCACTGCACCTTCAAAGAACATTATTTAAACCTTCTTGACATTTTTTTCAAACATCTTCCCTAACTGCATGTAATTTATAAACATATAAACAAGTATGAGTCATCCTGCTTTTAAACTCAGTGACTCTTCTGCAGTGAATAAATAGTGCTAGCCAAGAAAGGAATTTCTCTACAAAGAGAAGCTGGAAATGTTTCTAGATTATGCTGTCATCCTCTATGTCAGCAAAGCCAAGCTTGCGTAAGTCTGCGCTCTGTATGCGTTTTAGGTTTGTAGCACATGTACATGTAAAACTGGTTGTTGTAACAATGATGTGTGTACCTTGAATAAGTAGGGCTGGACTGAGCTCCCTGTTTGATGTGGCCCTTAGGAAAGGGCTAGTGACTTTGCTACACTCCCAACTGGGACTTGTGGTAAAACTGATCTCCTGGCAGAGGAAAGATGAAGAGGAGTTAAATTGGAGATCAATCCATAAGCCCTCCTTTCATTAGTGGAATTTTGCAGATCTGCCAGGTCCTGGCTGACATAACATATCACTGAGCTCTCTAGACACATACATTTGTCACTGCAAGTGTTTTATAGCCTTTTTGTCACTGCAAGTGTTTGTGCCGCTGTGGTTGAGGTTGGTCAGTCCTGTGGTACTTTCACAGTGTCATTTTCCTATCCAGAAGAAGCACTTAGGCCACTTGTTCTCAGAGCTGTAATTCTGCATGTAAGGCGTATATTCATATCAACTACTCTTCAGTTTTGAAGTCACTGACAGTAGGTGAGGAAACAAACCCCAAGAGCCTACCTCTGAACATGGTGAGAAATGGGTATCAGATTGTCGTTCTTAAAATTACTGCTCAGTCCAGCTGTGCTGCAGGGTTTTTTCAGTACATTTGGTACCTTTATATTAGCCAAGCCAGGCTAAGGTGGAGCCACTGATGCTGAACAACAAAGAACCAATAACATGCTGTTGTCATCATAATTGGCCTTTTTAGCCACCAGCACGCTTGTAACAAATGTGGGTAGAGCCCTTCCCAAATCTTCGTTCACATGCTGTTGTAACCTGGTAGCATATCCCCAGTATGTCTTCGATCAGAACTTAAACCTCTGTCAGGTTCAAAGCCCTTGAAAGGCCTTCCTGAGTTGTCTGCAATGCCAGTGGTGGTGGATATGCCTCCACCTCTGGCTCCATTCCTGCAGCTGCCATGAGGTGCTCCGGCCTTGGAGAAAGTCTTGCACTGTTGAAGCACATTTTGAGTCTAGGGATTCACTGCGTCTAAAAGCATCCTGATTTATATCCAAAATGTGTTCAAGATTTGTGTTCCGCAGCAGCGTGTTATTAGCATCTAATTCAGGTTTGATATGAATTGTTATATTTAGGTGTGTGGGGGAAAGATAAGCAGCGGGTATGTTATTAAGACTTTGTTTTTATGGGAGAAACTATTTGCAAGTTTGTAAGAACGTAAATCACCTGACCTCTGAAATCCTCTGGAATTTGCTTTATTGCTAGATAAAGTTCAATATCTGAACTATTCTGTTGCCATTTTCAAACAGTACTTTGGAGTGTTTTCACATTTGCTTTCATGCCTTTGATAACTCATGTAAAATACTGTCAGTGTAGCTTGGCTGTGTCAGATTTACTGGATGATTAGGTTATTGCAGGAAAAGTTTGCCACAACTGTTCTTTGTTTTACTTGCAATAAATATCAAGAAGAGTTTCAAAATCCTTTGATATCCTCCAAAACACCAGCACGTGGTATATGCAAATGTTGCGTGCCGCAGGAGCTCATATGGGCTTTGAACTCCACAAGCAGCCAGTAAAATAAACTGTGTAAAAGAAATACCCTGGAGAACCAGAGGTTTTTGGACAATCCACCCCATGATGTCTAAAGATTAGGTAGCAATAGCTTTTTAAAGCTTTTCCCTCCCCTTCTAGCTGAGTGTAGTAATTGGAAGCTGCAAGATAAAATTGGAATAAGGAGGGGGGAAAAAGAAGACCTGACTGGGAAATCTATTTGTTTTAGCAGCTGTTTTTCAAAACTTTACAATTTTCCCAAACAGATCTTGAGAAACAGATGCAAACCAAAGCTATCAACTACATTTGTCTAGAGGTTTATTTTTCTACTATTAACTATGTATTTAACAAAATAAGTATAAAGATAAAGCTAAAAAAATAGCACTATATAGGAATGTTTTAATGATGGATTTACAAATGATGTAACATCTTTTTTAACAAATTTTATCAGTAGAAATCTAAGAAGTGGGAAAACTTATAGAAACCTTATTTTCAGAGGAAAAACTGATCCTTCTCATGTTAAATATGAATACAGGAAGCAATTCTAGATTCACCAATGCTCTGTGAGAAATTCACTACTCCAGACATAAGCTATTGGTTGCAAACTAATAGCTTCTTTTTTTTTTTTAATATTCCCAAGTCTATTGGATACTGAATTCTGTGACCTTTTTATTTTAAGAAGTGAGGCCAGTGCAAGTTTCCTACCAGTGTCTTTCTTTAAATACTGAAGATCCAGTTTTGCTCTTTTGGAAAACAGTAGACCTGTAGCCACAGACAGTAACTGGTGGGGAATAAGACTGTGCCAAATGAAATCGTGTTTGTGTATGTCTAACATCAGTGCTTAATTTGAGAAATCTTATGAAATGCATTTTTATCTTATTTTTCTCATTTAACTAATTTTATTATTTCTAATACAATCTTTCTATTACATTGTTTTTACTAAGGTAAATATTTTACACTGCTGAGAATGCAGCAGGCATTTTAAAACTACCCTCCATGCTTTCTATTTACAGTTACAAGAGCCTTATTCCACATGTTTTAAATACACTTAGCAATTGTATCCAGTGTCATTTTGCTAAAGGGCAGCTTTGGGGATGGCCTCTGTGAGAAGAGGCCAAGGCCTGCTGGGTGCTTCATGATGGACCCACCACAGGACACAGCTGAGCCCATCAGGCAACCTGATGGCACCTCTACGAAAACAAGTTTGGTAAGGGACAGAGATACAGAGAGAAGGAAGAGAGAGGAACCAAGGAGAAGACCAAGGCCAGAGCAGAAGGAGGTGCTCCACAGCAAAGGAGCTGTGGCCCATAGACGAGCCCATGCTGGAGCAGAATAAACAAATTACAAGGAAGAAGCAGCAGAAGAGCAGGAAGCTGTAAGTGGCTGAGACAAACTGCTATGGTCTGACCCTGCCTCCCTCTCTATGTGAGAATAACCCACAGTGATAACAGAGCAAGTGGTGACCAGGAAGGGAGCAGGAGAGGAGTCTGGAATAAGGTCGTGGCAGAGGAGAGAGAGAGGGTTTTCCCCCCCCCCCCCCCCCCCCTTCTTTGTCTCTTTTGTTTTTTTCCTAATACTTGAATTATTAATTAAATATTTATACTAAATGACATTAAATTAAATTACCCCAAACTGAGGCTGTTTTGCCTGCAGCGGTAGTTGTAAGTGATGTCCCTGTCTTTATTTCTACCCACAGGTTTTCTTATTCTCATTCTTCCTGTTTTCTCATGTGTCCCACTGGGGATGGAGGGAGCAAGCAGCTGGATGGGTGCCTGGCTGCTAGGTGGGATTGACTACCAAAGCAATGTATATCTTTACAGTTCTCCACACTTGCTTTCCCAGTACGTGTTACTGTCTGCCATTACGGTCTTAAGCTCTGCCAGGGGAGGTTTAGATTGGATATCAGGAAGAAATTTTTTACAGAGAGAGTAATCAGACATTGGAATGGGCTGTCCAGGGAGGTGGTGGATTCACTGTCCCTGGAGGTTTTTAAGATGAGTCTGGATGTGGCATTTAGTGCCATGGCCTAGTAACCACGGCAGTGTTGGATCAAGGGTTGGACTTGATGATCTCGAAGGTCTTTTCCAACCTGGATTGATTCTATGATTCTGTGATTACAAAGAGTCAATTCTCAGTGGATTTTTCACACAGCAATTTTCCTTACACCTTCTAGAAACTCTGTAACATCAGCAATTAGGATGCATTTATTTGGTAAGTATGTTTTATTGTTTCCAAGTATTTTAAACTTAGTAAAAATAATTTACTGATGCAATTTACCAGCACGTGTTGGTGCCCCCCCCATGCCTTATGTTTCAGACTTTTAGGGAAAAAGAGACACCCAAAATACTTTGTTTCCAGAGATCCTCCATTTGAAATTGACTTGCTCTCTTTTGGTATTAAAAAATGGAAAATGTGACGCTGGCTGGAAAGGGAAATACCTAACTTATTTGTCACAGAATTAGAAGGTTTGTGTTGGCATTTATATGATTTTTTAAAAAATATAAATTCTGTCTTGGCAAGGAATAGGCATAGAAATGAGCCATTTTTTCTGTTGAAAAGCAAACCCACAATGATTATTTTTACAGCCTAAGGCATCAGTGATAACATTTTTACCTCAAGCTACTTCTTTCTGCAGCGATAATTTGTCACCTTTAATTGCCAGTGGTGTCTATGCAGGTAGCCCTTTTTACTTATGCAGAATGTATTTAAAGTTTGAGTCTAAATTTGATCCTTGTTCGCAGTTAGACTTGTCAATGCTTTGTGAATTGGGACAATCTAAAAGGATTTCGAAGGAGGGTTGTTATTTTACAATTATGATTTTCTCCTTATGAAATGCATTAAGCTTAGGGTACCTTCAGCCTCTCTTGCTCATCCCAGCATGTTCTTATCAGCCCAAAGGACCCAGGATGAAGACCACAGAGAAAACCCTTAGGAATTACACAAAATAGGAAAGAATTTTTCAGAATAAATAGTGCTCTAGTATGGAATATTGCCATTTGCTGGATTCCAAGGAATGGAGTAGCAAGAAAACCAAGATATTATACTTATTTTTCTCTCACAATAGCCATACATTTCAAGTTACTTTTAAGTGGGTATGATAGCTTCTGGAAGAACCCAGATGTGTTGTAAAAAATGGAAGAAGATGTTGTAGGTACCAAAGCTGCTAAGTTCTCTATCAGCTGGCACCTCAGGAAGTCTTCCATCATCCCCACATCACCACTGGCCAATCAGAGCTCAAATCAGTCCAGCAGTTTAATTACCTAGGTAGCCTCATCTCCTCGGATGGTAAGATTGATGGAGAGATAGACAACAGGTTAACAAAGGCATATGGAGCTTTTGGAAAACTCCATAAAAGAGTTTGGCGTAATAAACACTTGAAGAAAAGTAGCAAGATCAGTGTTTACAGAGCCATAGTGCTGTCTACTCTTTTATATGGTTCACAATCATGGGTCATTTACCGCCACCACCTGCGTCTCCTAGAACGCTTCCATCAACGCTGCCTCCGCACAATCCTAAACATCCACTGGTCAGATTATGTGACCAATACATCTGTTCTAGAACAGGCAGCAGTCACAAGTATTGAGGCCATGTTGCTGAGAACACAGCTGTGTTGGGCAGGACACGTCTCAAGGATGAAGGACCACCACCTTCATCCTGATAAACTGATAAAATTAAGGTTCTCACTTTTTGTTCTATCCAGTATCTCTATATAATAGCCAGAAGATGAAGAGTTTTGTTCAGTTTTGAGAATATGTCCCATCATGTGTTGCCTTTATCATAAATGGCTGAAATGGAGCCTTGCTTTGTGTCCCTGTTTGCAAATAGAAAAACAGATTGTATTTTATTGCAGTCCACTTGCTTACTTCATATTAGATGCAGGAAAGTATATATATGTATTCTGTATTTATAGCCTTTACAATGTTCAGAGTTCTCAGAGTCTCTTAAGAGAGGAAAAGGAATAGGACAGTTTCCGCTGAATTCAAAATTACTGTGACTTGTTAAAATAGGATGTTTTCTCACAGACAAGCACTTTACTGCAGTATTTGTTGTGGTTTTCATTAGAGTTGATGAGAGTAATATGTATGGCAAAAGCAAATATCACAGTTGGTAATTGTTAAAAACAATGGGAAATATTTGTTATTAACTTCTAAAAAATGAGAAATGTAGTTTTTTTCCAATAATTTCTGTCACTTCAGTGACAAACAAATTAATGAATACAGTCTTCTTCATTGATTCATTTGGGGGTGTTGGTCAACATCCTGCTGAACATGAGCAAGCAACATGCCCAGGTGGCCAGGAAGGCCAATGGCATCCTGGCTGGTGTCAGAAACAGTGTGACCAGTAGGACCAGGCCAGTGATTGTCCCACTGTATTCAGCACTGATGAGGCTGCACCTTGAATCCTGTGTTCAGTTTTGGACCCCTCACTACAAGAAAAACACTGAGGTGCTGGAGCAAGTCCGGAGAAGGGCAACAGAGCAGGGGCAGGGTCTGGAGCACAAGTCCTACAAGGAGTGGCTGAAGGAGCTGGGACTGTTTAGTCTGGAAAAGGGGGGCTAAGGAGGGACCTCCTGAAAGGAGGTTGAAGCCTCTTTTCCCAAGTAACAAGCAATAGGATGAGCCTGAAACTGTACTAGGGGAGCTTTAGGTTGGATATTAGGAAAATTTACCTTATGGAAAAGGCTGTCAGACATTGGAAGAGGCTGCCCAGGGAAGAGATGGAGTTACCATCCTTGGAGATATTTAAAGTCGTGTAGATGTGGCAGAATAAAGCAGCCCTACAGTAGTGTAATTAAGCTAATTAGACTGTAGACAAAGACATTCCTTGCTCTTCTGTTAGGTATCCTTAAATCTTTTCCAACAGAGATGTTTCTGTGAAAAGCCCTCCACTGCTGAATACAGCTGACATTTTAAGCCTCTGCTTGGGTGCTGCGCTAACAGGCTGCCAGCTCCAGTTCTGGTTTGTGTTGCTGGTTCATTTGGAATGGAGTAAAGTGGGCAGCAAGCTGTCAATACATGCCATGGAGAGGAAGGCTTTGCCATTGTAACGCAGCAGAATGAGAAGAAAAACATCTTTGTCTGCATATGTTATAAATTGTTGTCCTTTCTTTTATCAGAGCCTTCTCAAAATTTTTTCTTTAAAAGTGTTTTGATTCTGACATTATCGATACTCTGTTTCTGTGGGAAAGGGCATTCCCACAAGATTCTTCTAGACTGTGAGATAGCAAAGATGTGATGAGTCCTGTAATGTCAGTCTGAGCCCTCCGTGCAGCCCACTGCTGCAGGTAGAATTCATCCATGTCCATATGATGTTTTCTGACTGCTGATTATGCAACATTATGATGGCAGGACATAAAAATGTTCCTACAGAGAAAACAGGTTCACAAAAAATTTTTCCAGTTGAACATCCCTAAATTAGCATTAGTACACTGTAAAACTAAAGTTCTTGCAAACTTTTTTTTGCAGTCTGATGAAAAATAAAAATAGAGAGAAAAATAATGTAATAACATAAATGAGATGCAAGAATAGGAAAAAAAGACAAAAGAAGAAGTAAAACATAGGACATGTAAGAAATAAAACTGAGACAAAGGAAAGTGATAATGCACAAGTGCCAAAATATATTATTCTGTCGAGGACAGGTACAGTATACTTGTGATAACTGAAAACTTGTGCAAAATGTCAAGAGCAATTTTAAAATGAAGAAGCATTGAAAAAAAATTAGTGGAAAACCCAATGGAAAATATAAGATAGAAAGAATTAATTTCACACTGCCTGTCATGTAAGTCCATATAGCCTCTGTCCATGCTTACAATGGAGTATGGAAGTCTGATGTTCCCTTGATATAAAGTATTAACTGATTTGAGAATTTACAGTACATGTCAGATAATATTCTTCTCCAAAAGTATATCTTCTGGCAACTAAGTGACCTGGTAGAGTGGACAGGAGAGCAGAGTGGACCAGATAGCCTAAAGGAAAAGCAGACAGATATGTATTTACTATGCAAATGTTGGCTTTAAATGTAGAGTTGTGAGATCTTTAGAGCTCTTCCAAATAGGGAAACAATATACCTGGTGGTGCCATGGTCATATCACCCTCCACATATTCACCACATATCAGGTAGTGAATAAATGAAAAAAATCCTAGTTGTTTAGAGTTTTTCTCAGCTAGTATTTAATTGTATCCCTCAGTTTAGAAAGACGGATATTTTATTCCTTGCACTTCTTTACTCCTCTGATATAGAAGTCTTAGGAGCAGCAGATATATATAGTTATAGACAGTTCTTTTAGCAAGATTCAATGACAGACTAACAAAACTTTAATTTTACATTCCTGCCTATGGCCAAGCTTTATTTCTCCAGCATAGCTCTATCAGGTATCAGGAACCCACCATATCGATGAAATGAGCTTGATTCTCATTCTGCTCTCTAGGAAATTTGGTGAATAGATAAAGGGTTATTAGCCAGGGCTCACATAGGGCTTAAAATCTTGAAGTCCGTCTGTTTGCCTGCAGTTATGTATTCGTCTCATATTCCTGGAAGAGTGGAATAGCGGAGTTGCAATGGACATTTCCATCTACCTGTAGAGTCCAGCCTTGGTCAGAACAGGTCATGGTGGCAAGGGAAATGTGCCACAATCTCTACTGTCACCTGCTGGTGTTTTGTGTGCCTGCAGAAATGCAAGCCTCAGTACCAGCTGCATGGTATTTACTCTCAGAGGCTTTTGAGAATGCAGTTAGTAGGTAACACTCCTGCCTTTCCTCAGGAGCAGTGGTGGAAATTTCAGCCTATGAGTACCTGAATCCTCCTCCATATTGCCATGTATATCCCCCTTTTGGCTGATTCCTACTTGTTCTTTTTGAGATAATTGCTCTGCAAAGCTGGAGGTGGGGATACAGGTAGCAGTTCCTCTGGTGTACACAGATACCACTTCCAATTAACCAAGTGGTGAACTGAGGTGAAGCAATGAGCACTGGGAATGAAATACAGCTCTGACGAAGAAGGGATCAGCTTGGATCACACTGTAGTTTCTTCCTCTCTGGAGCCATGGAGTGGACAGGCTCGAGGTTTGAGTATGCTAAGATACCACTCAGCTGTGGGTGTTTTCCATGACACTTTCCATGGACTTTAGAGGACACTCTAAGGAACTGGTGCTGTTTTGGGAAGCAATGGGTCAAGTATGAAATTGTGAACACAGGAAAAAAGAAGGTTAAAGAACAGTGGCAGGAAATACAAGCTTTGTGAAGATGGCTGTGCAGAGATGCTGGCAGCTTCTCAGTACTGGTGATTTACTATTAAATAGAATTGTCACAACTCAGTTTTGCTACAAATGTGGTTTGTTGGGGAGTGGGGAGAGGTATGTTCTTCCAAGGGAAGTTCAGAAATTGTGTGCCCCTGTACCATGCGCCAGCCTCTATCTCTGCATTCACAGCTCATTTTTATTAATTAGATAGATGACACATTCCATGGCAAGCCGTCCTTATTTAATATTGCAGATTTATGGCAAAACTCCAAATTGGTCATAACAGCCATTAGGCTTCAGTCAGAGAGACAGTGGTTTTTGTAATTGCTGTGGGTGTCACTGTCCAGAACGGCTCGGTGTCCCAGTTATCTGCCTTCACCTTGCATGGCTGATGGCTTCTCTTTTGTTGTTAGTTTTTTCCCATTGTATTTGATGGTGATTTTAACTCTAGAAGATGAATGGCACTGGCAGATGTCATAGGTGTACAGTGCAGGGATGCTTTGCACAGGAGCCCTCCTGCCTTCTGCCTGGTTTATTACTGATTTTCATTTTATTACTGATTTTCCACTCACAGGTGGTGGTGTGACCAGTTGTCTGTAAAAATATAGATAAAGGCATTCACTCCATTTGTGAACAAACTAAACTCGAATCCCAGAGTTTGGAGATTAATACTGAATTAACATACTGGAAGCTGAAATTAAACTCCTCAATCAATACAAAACTTTAAAATTAAATGTTACTTAGCTTTGGTTCTGAGCACTCACTAGCTCCAATTTCAGTAGGTGTTTCTGACTGTTCACTGCTTTTGAACACAAGATGTTCCTCTAAACAGGAATAGTGCAATTCATGGCCTGAAATAGTAGTTCCATTATACCGCTCAGCATCTGATTGCATTGCCTTTCAAAGCAGAGAAAACTGCTGAAGAGAAAGATCTGTACTGTAGAGAACAGAACAGGGAGACAAGTTGTACTTTTTCAGTGGTCTGATTCTAAATGTTCCTCCTGAATGCACAGGAAACATGTCAATGCAAATACTGAGAAAGAAATACTGTACTTCACTTTTTATCTACTAAAGTTGGAAAATACCTACCGAGCTGGTATATTTGATAAAGTTCTGCTTTCCAAAATAGTGTGGGTACAGTATGTAAACTCATTTTTCTGATAGGTTGATGCTAAAACTGCTACTATGACAAAATTAACTGTAGTGTCCATGCCATGAATATCACAACCTATAGTTTTTTTCTCTTCTTTACTTATCTGTGCTTCTTAGCCTTTAAAATGCTATCTAATTTCCTAGTACACAAGTTTCTGCAGCTGGAACATCTGGAATGGAGCACAGTGGGCTGGCTGCAGTTGTTCCACCCACTTGGTGGGTGTAGGGCAGTGGGGAGATGTGGAGAATTAGTGGCAAGCATGGAGAAGTAAACCTGTGGTTTTTCAGCTGGGAGGATTCTGACCAGTGATGCAGTAAGTTCCTGAGTGGGAAGCTCAGTTTAAGCACTGCCTAAATGACAGGAGAGAGGTCATTGCCATATCAGTTTGCTGATGTGTCTGCATTCATCATTAAATTTTACAGAGAATGGAAATTCTACTGCTCCACATTGATTTCTACCCAAGTGTATTCTTTCAGTTATGACCATGAGTTTTAATATCTATACACTTCTGTACCTCTTATGTTATGAGGGAACGAGAGAAATTGCAATTAAACATTTTTTCTAGAAGGCACCAAGCATTGTAGGGTTCGGTTTGCAAGCAGTGCTGTACATATAATTTCTTCGGAAACACCAAGCTGAAAATATTGCACCATGAGTGGTCTAATTTTTTCTTCCTTTATATATATATTTTTAATAACTATTTCTTTTTTTTTTCTTTAAAGTCCTTTGTGTAATACAGAGAAGGATGTTAGCAAACCACTTACTTTAGGAAATGAGCCTTTCTAAGGAGGTACTTTTGTTTCATGAATTTCGGGATGAAGAAATTTGATCTGACAGATTGCAAAGTGGAAGTGAGGAAGAACAATGGACAGGGCCTGTGTCAGTTATAAGGCTGTCCATGTATTCTCCTTGAAAGTACAAGAAGAAAGAAATTATTAGAGAAGAACAAAACTTGTAATAGCATAGATATTAACACCATGAGCTACATAATGTGATTTGGTTTATTTTGAAGGTGAACTTAATGATCACTGCTGTTTCAGTAAAGGCAAATGGTAAAAGCTAAGGTCGTTGGTGATATCAGTTCCTAAATTTACATTCAACCTTTTAAAAGTCTGTTGAAATACAATATTTGTCCCTTAGATGTCATTTCTAGAAGAAAAATTTAGACTAGGAGTCAGCATGTTCCCAACTGAAGCCTTTATTTCAAGATGCAACCAAGAGCCCAAAATGATTAAAACAATCACTGTTACGATTTTACTGTTTATTTTACTGTTATGGCCTTTGGAACATTAATTTTGTTACAGGAGCTGGGAATCATAACATCAATAGAAACATAAATGCCTTTTTTATTTTATTATTAAACTTTATTTTAAAAGGCAGTTGTCACAAGAATGGTTCACTCTTACATGATGTTAAATGCAACAGATTTAGGTGTTGTCAGTGATACATAGTTTTATGGGGTAAATAACTAAATTAGTTCATACTTTTATATTCACTCTTCCTGTAAATGACAGCTAAATGGGAATAAATTGCCTATCTGTTTCCAAATGTTACTTTTAGCCACCCACTTTCTGAACTTCAGAAATACTTGCTAACAGCCCTGGTATTGCTTTGCCTTCCTGTACTATTTATAGTTAATGTCAATGCAAGAAGTTGTTTATATCGCAAACTGGTTTTCTTCTGGGAAATTAGGGACTTATGCCTTCTTTCAGAAATGACTTTCAGTGTTTCTAACCTACCTATGATCAGAAAAAGTGACTCATTGCAGTTGCCCAATTTCCAACTGGATTAAAGGTCTGTTGTTCTCTAAAACTGTCCAGTGTGATTCATGGGGTCTATAAGGCAGTGATCTCTTTTGCAAGGTTTCTTTCAAGCTGCAGTTTTGCAAGCCTCTTATCCCTGATAAATTTTGTAGTCTGCTATCTTCTCACATCTCATGTGTCAAGATGACTCTAAGAACTAGATGGTACACTCTACTACTGCTGGTGAAAATGAAAAGCATGAAAAATAAAATGTGACTTGTAGAAAAGCTGGAGAATTCCTATTTATATGATTGCCCTGAATGAGTCACTGAAGTGAGATGGCTTGTGATGAGGGAAGCTAACAGGCTCCAAGAGTTTCATGTCATTCTGTCCCATGTGGCCTATTTGGTAGGAGGGACAGGAGATGGGATGAGAGGTAGGAAAAAACAGTTACTTAGGGCTTTCCTTCTCCACAGAGTATCTAGGGGTAAAAGAAAACAAAACCAAATGCTTGATGTGGTTCCTTGATGAGCTTTACAGTTTTGATGAAGGGAGATGGCTGTGACACTGACAATGTAGCCTCTTTTACAGTCTTGATTCACAGGATAAAGGGAGGTCAGGAGACTTGCACCTGGAGAAGGAAATGCTCAGCCTTCTTTTTTATTAATTTCAGAGCTGAATTGCATTTTAGATCACAGCACTGATTAAACACTCTCATGATTTGGCAGTCTGGAAGGCGCCAATAATTCTGGAGTGACAAGGGATAAACTCTCATTATGATAGACAGGCTCTGACCTGAGAATGGCTGACGTCAGTGTCATGGCAAGTGGTTTCTGAGAAAGCCACTTAGGAAATAAATTGCTTTTGCCATGGATTCCTGGTATTAGAGGAACCCTGTGGAGAAATGATTTTTGAATGCTGCTGGCATTTCTTAATGCAGATCTTGGTTTGCTGAGAATAGGAATATGTTAAAAACAGCTTTTCTTTTTGGTATATGATATGTGAAAGTGCCCACAGTTTCTGAATAGAGCAGGCTTTTTGCTTTCAGACTGCTGACAGCATCCTGACTGGCAAAGGTGCTTCCAAATTCATGCTTTGGTATTAAAACTCATTATCTCACAAGCAGGTTAATGGGTAAGAGGATTAGTGTTGACTGATAAAGACAGATGTACAGTATTGCCCTAACAGAGGGGATACCTCTTGTTTTAAAGCCATTTGTGGGGAAAAACCATCACCAACAAAAAAACCCCACAAGTAGGCCATGATCATGCAAGATGGTACATGCAGACAGGTGTCTGTGTTGACCTCTTTGGGGATCTGGAGAGCCTGGGGTAAGCCTGTGCTGAGGAGCTTGCAGGGCTGATACTTCACTGGGCACTGATCAAGCATCAAGCACAGCATTTTCTGTGCTGAGATCATGGGGATGTTTCTTTGGCTCCACCTTTAGGAAATCTGCAGCAGGAAGTGAGGAGAATGAGAGGACATTGCCTTATTAATTGTGTCTCTTGTATTTTATCGCTGTACAACTATTGTTCACTTTGGGGACTTCCCTGTATAATTATAAATCTTTCAAAATGGTGATAGAAAGACTTTCCAATACAGACTTGTTTTTCTCTGTCCTAATTTTTCAGGTAGCCTGAATAAGGTGGTCATACATCAGAAACTAAAGTGTAGAGACATCAATAATCTCTTACTTTTTTTGTGTTCATATATCACCTCAGCTTCCAGAAAGATTTAATCTGTTGATTGGGTCCTGCTTTGCCCTCCATGCTGATGGCACCCTGTCTCTCTTTTCCTCTTGTTGTTCCAGCAGAACAGAACAGATGCAGGTGGGGGTACTTTAATATGGACTATCAGGATCGCAACCAGAAAAACACTCCTAGAGGAAAAAGGAGCCCTAACTCTCAAGAGGCACTAAATGGGTATCCATGTCCTGCAGTTCATTGCCTCTCAAGAGAAGGAATAAGAAAGGGAGGGAGGAAAGAAGGAGGAGGAGGGGAAGAACTGAGGTTGCAGAAGGCATGGGACTGCCAGAATGGACCTTTAGGATGGGAAAGCAGTCTGCTGGAGCAAGAGAGAGACAATTTGAAGTGACAAGGCAGGGATGTCCCAGCTCTATTGGCCACATCTTTTGTGACAGAGCCCTGCCTTCCTGAGCGAAGGCCTATGTCAGAGGGTGATAATTTCAAACTGCTGCCAAACTGAAGGCCTAAGAAACAAAAAGGAAGCAATTTCTTATCGTAGAGTTGTATGCAGCTAGTTTAGATTTTGAGCTATTATTTGTATTCCTGATTGAAATGCACAGGTTACTGCATCTGCAGTAGTTTCCTGACAGTTTTGCTCTTGGAAACTTTCCAAAATCTGATTGCTTATGTTATTTCTCTATCCATCTTTGCTTCTTAAAAAAAAAAAAAAAAAGAAGAAGAAATCTTCCTGCAGAGAAGAGTCCATGTAAAAATAGCTATTGAGGTGGCTTAGCTCACTTCTATGAATTTTCTTATCTGGTTTTTATTATGTGTTCCTTTAGTCCTGTAATCATTGAAGAAGTGGAGCAATATAAATGGAGAAGTATTACAGAGAAACAAGGAGATTAAGATGGGGGCATCTTCAGAGTAGTACTGTCTGCTTGATGGGAGGATGAGGAGGAGTCAGAAGGCAGCTAAATGTGGGAATCAGGAGACTTGCTGTGGTTTTACTGGGTCATCCAGATGAAAGGCAGCACTTACTGTCTGCTTAGTTTACAAATCCTAAATCATGGGCCATTTGTATGGATGTGAAGATAGGGAGATGAGAAGAGCTGTAGTGAGTTAATATTGTGTTTGTTTGGAAACCTTTTAGACATTTAGTGATAGGAAGAAGTGAAAAAGGCAGTAAAAGGCAGGATTATTGTTCCTGCAATTCTGCAGTTCTCTGACAAAAGCTGAAAGCAGCAACATGAATTTTTAGCTCTGCCACCCCCAGTGAAACAGTTTTATCAATGACTCTTCTCTGAGCAGTGATGACTGACTAAATAATCTGTTCTTCTGTGTGAGTGGTGAACTGAAGCACTGATGAATAAACGAGAATGTCAAGTGTAAGAAGGTAGAGATATGGATAAAGTGCTTCTTGTCAGTCAGTCCAACTCTGCTAATGACTAGTGAACAAAATGAGAGAAGGAAGTCAAATATTGTCTGGACCAACATGGCTGTCTACAAATCTAGCCAAATACCTACCGTCAGTAAAAAGTTTAAAATCTTAATATTTGACTGATGATCTCTTTTGCAGTACAATTACGAACTACATCCTAAAGCTTTGAAAATCCCTTCCCTGAAAACCTTGTGTAAGAAGTTCTTTGTGTAAGAAGCAGCCCCTCAGGCTTACGAGGGGTCATGTGATACATATTGAATGCCTGCATGCAAAAGGGTGTCTTGGCGTAAAAGACAAGTGTTTGTGTTGATTTGTGTTACCTCATTCCCTGCAGCCATTCAAAAAGACACTGAATTTGGCTCGAAGATCTCAATTATACATCTAATTCCTACATGGAAGGCATTTTGGCAGAAAAGTACTGTCAACGTGTGGGTATTTTAAAATACAAAGGCATTTTGGTTAAAAAGAAGGAAGTAAAGAAAGAAATCATATCATCATATGGCAGTGGGAGCTATTTGGGAATTCTGCTTTCAGCTAGATTTTTCCTAGATATTGTAACTATAGAACATGATTAAGAAGTTCTCAAGCCTTTTTCTTACCCCCCCCCCCCCCCCCCAAATTAATGTCTGCTAAAGCTTCATTTTAAAGAAATCTCCACTGGTACTGTAGCAGATTTAGAAGATCAGAGTTACAGTGAAGGAAACACAAAGAAGTAGTGATTTGCTGCAGTAAAATTTTCTTGTATGTCACTGATGCATTTTCCCTGTCATTAAAATTCTGCTGCTGCTGTTTGAGTGGCGGGAAATCCGGAAATGGCTGAAAAGATGCAAGGAGCATTTTTTATCTTTATGCTTCTAAAAGATATTCAATATAATGCTGGGAGTAAAAAAAACTCTGGTGAAAGCAAGTTTAGCAGATGCCAGGTTCAGCTGACCCAATCACAAAAAGTTTATTGGCAAAATAAACTGCTCTTCATTTCCTGCAGGAAGCACTGTGCAGGTAGGGCAGGTGTGTGTTTCGCCAGCTCAAGAGTCTCAGCCTTGATTTTGTAACAGACCAACTGATCAAAATGGTTGTAGTTTGCTGATGCTGATTATCAAGCGAGGGTTTTAACTCTTTGCATTATCCTCAGTACAGGGATTTCCTTTACTGGGTACGGGCAGTGGTGCATTTTGCCTCCATGTGGTCATGCAGCTCTCACCTTTGTTCACAGGACTAGGTCCAGATGGAGTTCTGTGCATAAGCATGTGAAGACCTTGGTCTGGTGGGCATCTTAAGCACATGCTTAATGGAGGGGAATCAGCACAATTCTAATTTGGCACTCATTGATTGAATTCTCTTTTCATGTGCTTTGGCTGTATTTTGAATTTGCTCCCTTTTCATCCATTATACATTTTACAGAAAATGTCTTCTTTTGCTTTCCTCCTCTAAAAGCTCACTCCACTTGTATATGAATCAAGTGAGAATTACCAGATTTTTTTTTCCAGGTGGCCTGTGTTTGAATGGATAAAAGGCGTGACTGATCAATGCAGGGAAAAATAAATCAGTTCCTGTGGATTGTGGAGATTCTTTTATGGCTCCTGAGCCCTTATCCTTGTCTTTTTTGGTTTTCCTTCCTGAGACAATTTGAAAGTAAAAGTCTGTTGACTTATCCTGATCTGCCTCCAATCAAAGATAGCTCTAAGTCCTTTTGATAGGACTATTTTCTCTTTGAAAAGTGCAGATTGATCTAAGTAGGACTATGTTGTGTTTCCAGATTAAAAAAGCATATAATTGTTTGGCTTCCTTATTCCAATTGGGCTCCATATTGTAAGTTACTATTATGTTACCTATTTACTAATTAGCATAAGCAGAATCAAAAGGATGTCATCAAAATAATTAGTCTTTTTCCTCCATCATAACAGCACCTTGAAATGATCTATGATTATTCTGTTCCTTCTCTGCTCTGCCTGTCCTTCCACTTCCCTCCCACACTCCCTTTTTCTTTACAGTTTTATTGCTCATTTTTATTTTAAAATATACATATATAGGGATATATTATGGGATGGAGATTTTGGTCCCTGAAGAGGTTTTTTTTCTTTTCACATCTTGCAATTGATTTTCACGTAGTGGGATTTAAAATGTCACTGGCCCTATCAGCTTTTCACTAAGTTATATAACTTCTTGGTTTCTCAACACTCTGTAAGATGAAATGCAGTAGCTGTAGCACAGATGAAGATGTCAGTTCTCATGCATAAAATACTGTGTCTACCCTTTCTTCACTTATATGTTAATGGCTTATTTTTTTAATAGGAGCAGATGACTAATTTCTACCATATTAACATTAAAACCTTTATATTCTCAGAATATACGCACTTTTATGATTTACTGAATTCCTAGCCATTTTTTTCTGTAGTATATATACTGCAGAATAATTATAATGGAGATTCAAGGAACTCTGTATTTTGTTCACATAAATGATGAATACTACAATGTTCTAAAATATATATCATCTGGGCACCCAATTATCTTTGAAAAGCTGTGGGACTGCATCAGCAAGAGGTCACTGCAATGATCAGTACCAAGACAGACACTGGACTGGTGTATGTAATTCATATTCCTGCTGCCAAGTAGGAACAAGCTTTCTGTCTAATTTTAGGTATCTCCAGATTAATTTTTGTGTTGCTTTAAAATATTTCTATAAAAATACAAACCTGGCATTAATCTTACAGCCAAACTAAGTATGTTCGATCTGGAGTTAGTTTACCAAAACCATGCATTTTTCTAGAGAAAAGTGTTACTCTAGATAAAATTTGAAAAGCATAAGAATTTCTCAATCCAAAGCTTGACTGCTTCTGGGTTTTGGCTTTGGTGGAAAGGTGGGGAGTTTTTTGACCCCAAACTGTTCTGAAAGTGGAAATCTTGAGCGCATGAAACACTGGGGCTTTCAAGGTCTCTGTTGAAGCACCTGGGCACAGGTATTTATGCTGACAGGGTTTCAAGGAGAGGACCCTACCTGGCACATGCAGCTGGAGCAGAGCCATCCATCCATTCAGTACCACTTCAGGCAGGAGCAGGCTGGACCTGTTGGTCCTTTCCTGTCTGTTCTCAGTGAAGGCAGGTACTAGGCAGTGCTTGTGTCCAGTCTGGATGGGCAGGAGAATGAGGAACTCTAGTGCCTTTTTCCCTTCCTACTCCTTTGAGTTTGTTGTAAAGACTTACACAAGTTTTAATAGGTGTGTTTTGCAGGCTACTAATATAGTAAGAAGCTAGCCCCAAATTTACTGGGATCTGAACTAAGTCTATATATAAATCTGCAGAGGGCTATTGAACTGCTTGGAGGAAATAGATTCCAATCTCTTAATTTTATTTTCTGTTGTTTTTTGTTCCTAAATTCTTCCTCTTTCTCACATTTTTCATATGTGAATGAAAGGTTTTACCTTTCTGTTCATAAGAGCAATGAGCAAGGCTTAGCCATAATGTTTTGATTTTTTTTTCTAGTTACTTTTCATAGAAGATTAGCCAAGGGAAAAAACACACATTGTGAGGTTAGTTAGATACATCTTGAAATCCTGCCAATGCTTCCTGAAAAGAAAATGTGATTTAGTGATTCTCATTTTGCATTTAGATGAATCGCCTCTGATTTGTGTGGTAGGACTTCCAAAATCTTGACAGTTTTATTGCACACATCTAAATGCAGCTTCCGTGTTTTAGCTTGTATGCTGTTCCCATACAAGTTTTGATCAGGTGGTTCTGCCATGGAGCTGAGCCCTAGTTAGGAAGCTAAATACACAAATGTTTCCAAACTCACTTGCCTCATTTAACATACTGTGGCCTCATCTGTCTCCTGGGCTCTGGTTTTGATCACTTCCAACTGTTTAAATTTCTCCTTGGCTTCTTTTTTCATTCTGTCAGACACTAACTCTTCGTCTCCTGTACTTTGTTCATCTGCCCATGCAGGCTTATGTCTGATCAGGGGAACTTAACCTGGCAATGCCAAATTAGCCTTGAGGTGTAGCATTAAACCTGCATTATATGGGAAAACTGTGGTTTAAACAGGTTTTAAAATGGCTTTTGGTGGTGTCTTTGCAAACACATGCTTCTTCTTCCCAGCACGCCCCACGTTATCCATGCAGGAATGTCCTGGGAAGGTGTCCTGAGGTGTGTCCCACTGGCCTTTGTTAACCTCTTTCTGTGATTGGGTGTTCCTGTAAACCCCTTGAGACTTCTAATTGGTTACTTTGTGAATCCTCCTAAACCCTATAAATGTAACATCCCCCACAATAAACGCTCTCTTGCCTCCTCTCCACGCCCGGTGTCCTGTGACCTGTCTCCCTGCCGGCCATGGGGCCACGTGCGTCGGGGGAGGGGGGAGCACCTCTCCCCTCCAGGCTCAGGGCCTGAAAAAACCCCAGGGATACCCCTGGAGTTTCCTTTCCCCATCCCTCAAAGCGTCGCAATGGTTCTTCAGATGGAAACGGAACTAGGACTGGGCCAGCCCCACGCCGTTGGATGGGGAAAGAAATCCAGATTGAGGTTCTCTTTATTCTGGACTAAGGGGAAAAAAAAAGGCATCACTGTGCTTTGGAAAGCCACAGTATAATGCTTTTTTATTGGATTCTTCTTTAATTAATGTCATTTACTGTGATGCCTATAGATTGCCAGTGTCTGCAGTGGGTGTAGCTGCAGTGCTTATAGCTCTATGGGCTTATTGATTTTAAAATTATAATAAAAAATGCTGCAGGGCAACCATGTTCTACAGTCTCATTTCTATGTTTGTCCAACTCTACTTTGTATTATTGTGAGCGGGGAAAAATTGGAAAAAGATTGTTGCTTGTCACAGGCATAAATCTGAGTGTTGGTTCAAGGGAAGCTTCATCCTTGTCCACTGGTGAGGACATGACTTTTCTTCAGCATAAAACTGAATTATTGGTTTAGACTGTCTTCTTGAATCTCAGTCTGTGCTGCCCGTAAGTCCCACCTGCAGAAGGAAAAAGGAATAAGCAGGTGAGGCCCCTCACTGCGTACACGGGCGGGAGCTGCAGCCTGGGCAGCAGAGGCCCTCAGCTATAGCTGCCACTTCACAACCACAAGTGGCTCCCTGGGAGTGCTGCTTGTCTTCCCCTTCTTGTTCTTCCTGTCTCAGCCCCAGTTTCTCCCCCCATCTGCACCTGAAAGGTTAAGAAGATACCCAGTCTATGGATAAAACATAGCGATGTCTTTCACACTGTTGCAATGTCACCGCAGGGTTTGTTAGGACAACCTTGGGGTTGTCTTCTCTCAGCTTCTTGCTGGGAGCATGTTCCTTCCTGCTCGATCCACCGAGGTTGTATTGGTGACTGTCTCTAAACATCAGACATAAGTCTCTGAGAAAGAAAGAATAAAACACTTGTGCCTACTGCAATGTGCAGACCCAGTAGCCGTGGTCCCAAAACTCCTCCTCATGCCCCTGAGAGAGTGCTGCTACTGAAGACACAACAGCTCAAACACTGCTCACCCAAGAGAGTTCAAGCACAGGAGCATGGATGCATGATGCATCCTGAAAGAAAGAAAGGAAAAAGCTGAGAGGGATTGTTTTTCTTTGGTGTTGTGGCAGAATGTTTTGCTTTCCAGGAGCTGTGCTTTAAGGCAAGGATCTGAACAGGCTTGTATCATCCTGGGCACTCACTTGCCCCTCAGGCATGAACTACTTCATGTTTATTAATGCAATTTCTTACTAGGCTTCTAGATGCTTGCAACATAAGTAAAGAGTTTTAATATTTAAGTGTTTTTATGGTGTAGTGGCTTGGTAGATAACTCTACAGATGGATGTGAGCTGTCTTCTCTTGAATCTCAGCATGTGCATGCTTCTACTGAGTCGACAGGTCTTTGGCAAGCTGTGACCAGCCTCCACAGCTGGTTCAAGGAATATGGTTCTGCAGTACTAACATGATGAAAAGAGTGCAGGTACCCAAAGTCCTGCAAATTGGATTTTCCTTTTTTTACTATTGACATAAAAATTCACAGCTAGAGATTTACATTGCACATATAAAAAAAAAAGTTGGATGGCGTCTCTTGATAAGCCATGCTGTGCATTAATGGTTACCTCCTTGGTGGTGGTCTCAGCATCAGGCCTAAGGATGTTGCAGAATCAGGGCCCCTGCCGGGAAGCAGGGAGGGACTCAGGAATACACAACTGGGTTATTAAAGACTAAGCAGTAACACACTTCGTCGTGCTGCTCTCTGTTTTAATTTAAGTGACTGACAGCATTTGTCAGGAAAAAGTTCAGCTTCTAAGAAAATGCTGACAAACTTGATAACTGCAGTACTTAATGTCAAGTTGGATTTATTAAACACACAACTTAAAAATTAAGTCTTCAGTCTGTATTTAACAAAATGGACTTTGCTCTATTAAAAAACCCAAACTTTTTCAATATTTATTGATATCATTGCTATGGATATAAAATAAGAGTGTCCCTTCCTTTCTTAAGCAATTTCTTTTCCTAACATTGAAGTTTTACTATATGGCATAGAAGTAGGGTATAGATATTTATGATAGGAAAGACTGAAAAATATCTTTTGTGATTTAAATATTTAAAAATATATAGATGTTTTAAAATATATACTTTTTTTAGAGTCCTACATATTTATATAAATATGAATCATGTAAGGACTGGAGGACATATTTATTTTTATTGTCACAGTTGTAAATGGAATACCCACCCTGCCTGCTTCAAGCTCAGGCCACAGGGACACCTGTGCCACCCCCAGCAGCCCACATCCCTGGCACAGTGCACAGACACAGCCTTCAGGGCACTTGCAGCAGGAGATCTGGTGGTGACAACATTTTGTGTAGTCTAGAAGTGACTTAATTTCAGTGAATGGGAGACATCAAAATGAATTGTGGCACTTTTGTTGAAGACAGGTGTTTCAAAATAGGGGAAATCTGCTAGCTAAATCTTCAGTGGCTTCCAGCAGCCGGTGACATGCTTTGATCATTGGGTCATCAAAGCATAGTGGCTTGGTAATGGGAGCAGAAAGCAGGATTACAGGGGAAGACCTGAAAGGATCCAGGGCTAAATCATCTTAAGAGGCAAGAGGGAATTGTATTTGTAAGGCAACTTGAAAAGAGAAATTGGCTGTAGTAGTTCTTAGGTCATAGTTCTTAGTCTAAAATGAAAGCTAAGACAAGGAGAAAACTGGACTGATGGGAATGAAGAGAGCTTTAATGTACCTGATGAAGTTTGTAGGCACTGTCCGTTGTGAGCCCATATCCAATTAAAAAATATATGCTTAGCATAGATACCAACAGTGCCTCCTGCTTACAGCTCTGCAGACTTTTAGAATTTACTTCTTTTCTGTCCCCACAGTTAGGGAAAGTTGAAATTAGTGTTGAAATTTCAAACAATCTCATAGTATAAGAAACATTAAGGTTCTTGGAGGGTTTTCTTTCTCCTTTTTTTGTCATAGTTTGTTGTCCCCAGAATACATTTCCTAGGGTTCAGATTGATCAATTTGGGTTCAGTGGCTCAGTCACTTTGTTCTCTCTTGGGGCTGCTCATGCCCTTGTTCTCACTCCTGCAGCTCCTGTGTCTCCTGTGGTTCTGACTGCTCGGTCCAGCAGAGCTTGCCCCGGTGCACAGTCCCTTCTGCAGCCAAGGAAGTGTATCATCAGTGCTTGTGGGCTGTGCTTGCAGAGTGAAGACATACAGAAATGTCTTTACAACCTTTACACTCTTGTGGACACAAAGTAAAAAGTCGTTGAAAATGTTCCTCCTACTACCACAAAACTGAGAAACAATATAGTTGTTTGGGTTTTCCGTTTGTTTTTAAATAAGTAAGCACTGTTTCACAACCTGTCCGTTCTGATGTATGTTTCTCCTTTATATATAGATTCTCAGAATAACCCGTTATTAGTCAGTTTATCAAGGGGCATTCCTTACTTTTTAGGGTGATGACATGAAAACATATATACTCAAGATAGCCTTTTCTCAATAGGTGTAATGAACAGATTTCCCATTTTCTAATTGTGTCTGAAGGGACCTTATCAGGGCTCTGGATCTCTATCTGCTGTGCAGCTGCAGTGTTTGAATGAACAGAGTATGGGCTGGCATCCCCAGTCAGTCCCCTGGGCCATTCTTGGAGCTCTGGAGGAAATGCCAGTAGCTTCTTTGCCATGTTACAGACTCTGGGTGAGAAGAGAAAGCTGGTTAGAATTAGTCAGAGCTCAATGCTTGGAGCCAGAGGGTCTCCTGCCAGAAGGGTAGGAGGATAATTTTGTCTTGTTTAAATATAAAATATTCCTGTATCTTTGAAGATACTTCTCTCCCATCTAGTAAAAGCTTGGCTAACCTGATTTATGAATCAGAAATGCAAAAAGAACAAGACAAGAATTTTTTTAAGCCTGTATGGCTAGTGCCCGGTGAAACTCCCTCAAGAAAAAGGAGCCTGAATTAACATGTTTTCAATGGAAGATGTGATGTATATAGCAAATACTACTCAAAAAAGCTAACCAGTATAAAGCTCATTTTATACTGTCTATATGTTTTCTGCACATTTCACTAAAATGCTAAAATTATACTTATTTATTCATATTTTCGAAATACTTGAGTTATGTGTAAGCTGAAAGGCAAAAATTCAATTCTGCTTTGGCAATGATGATGAAAGATTTCCCATTTTGCCTAGTTTCTAACTTGCCTTTGAAAGTGCTTCCACAAAGATCTACCTGGTATTATTATATCCTGCAGAACACTCTGAGAACCAATTTATATTCCTAGGAAGGAGAAATGCTAGATGTTTTAGTCTCCTCAAGGAGACTTTGCCCAAAGGGCACTTCATCCTCAGTATGTGGATGAATCTTGTGGCTCAAGGAAGACGAGAGGGGATTCCATTTGGGAAGGAGCATGAGGAGAATTTGGATGATTTCCTGTGAGATCTGTGCTTCTGCTGCCCTGGACTGGCCCCCCTCCTCAGCCCCATGATCTGTTGGCAGGTCACCGAGTGTGGTCTTTACCCTCCCTGCAGCTTGTCTTAATGGTGACACTGAAGGCAGAGACTCTCTTGCTTGCTGCACCTCTGGCCCCAGGGGTGGCATTCCCAGCTGCCAGGCAGCACTGTGTAACAAGGCAGTGGATGTCAGGGTGTGACAGGGCAGGCTGCCCAGCTGCAGGAGGAAGGCCAGACCAAAAGGTCCCCACTTGCCTGGAGGCACTGCAGCCACTGGGCTGTTGTACCTGCCTGGGCTCAGATGCTCCTGGCTGGATCTCTCCTGCTGTTTATCATCTTTTCCCCTTTCACAAAATACCTTTATACCTCACAGAATTTTCAGTGATGAGATCAGAATGTCTCATCCCATATATATCTTATGGAATAGAGATAATAATGATGTATAAACTAGTTTTATATTTTGAAAGAAGTCTTTAAGTTGTTTCAAGTTGTATAAGCTACTGTGCAAGGCAGAAGAATATGCAGATTTATATTTCCATATATCAGGACAAGCATATCCACATTCTTTGAACCTGAGCTATGCTTGCCCACTGTGCTGATGGTTATTTGTAGAGATGGTAGAACTAGAACACACAAATCTGTCTAAGAGCATTGTAACTTCCAACCTCCTCTGTCATCTCTTTGAGAAGTTAAAAGGCCCTTTTGCTTCCAAATTTGACTACATAAATGTATGTGTGTTATGATTGCATATAGCGCAGCAACCTCAGGAACATAAGTGCCCGGGGATATTGCAGTTGACTTGTAAACAACTCAGAAAGCAGTCAAGCATAGGGTTGGAATGGGAAATGTTAATGCAATTGCCTAAATTAAAGGCCGTGGATAAAACGGCTTTGTTGATGTATAAATTACTTGCAGTTAGCACAGAAAATAATTGATACTATGACAAAGTTAATTACATGGAAAAATACTATGAATTTGTATGGCTTCACTGTAAGTGAGGTATTTTGTATGTCTTAGGGTATGCCATGTAGCTCACAGACCACCGGACACTTTGAAAACCCTGAATTAAGTGTATGGGAGAGAGAAGATGGTAATTTAGGATGTGGTCCTCCATAGTACAGGATGTGTGAAGATCTCCCAGTAATTTTCAGGGGAATAGAATCTGGGTGCTCATTGCATAGTCCATAATAAAGAGATTTCAGAAACTTACTTCTAATCAGGTGAAGTAAAGGCTTTCCTTAGAAATACAACCTTAAAATAGTCTGGACAGTTTGAATCCATCCTTATAAATAAAGCTGCAATAGATATAATGCTGCAGCATTAATGAGACAAATAAGAATGAAATAGAAATCATAATCACTTTTAAGCCATTATGCAAAATTTTTCTGTGCTGAATATGACAGAGCTGGAAATTTCAAGACCCATGAAAATTGTACTGAAGTAGATTTGCATAATGCATTGGAAGAGCTTTTGTGAAAATGGAACTAGTGGGAGTTATTTAAATAACAGTATAGCAGCTATTAACAAAATAGCAAAATTCAAAATAGTAATTTACTTTACACATCTCTTCTAAAACATGTCCAGAATCAAGATAACTGTCAGCAAATAGTACAGCATTGCAACCCACCCTCTCAAAATCCTGAAAGAACAGATCCTGAAAGAAATTCTCAGATACCTGACAAAACACAAACCTTAGTTGTAGACCATATTATTTCCACCATGTAAAACAGCTGTAAAACTTTATACCACCCCATGGAGAAGCCATATGATCTTGAGCTGTTAATCCTTACACATGCTTAGGCAGGAAAAGAAGAATGAATGGTTTATGCTATGACTATTCGAGTTCCATTATGTATTTAGCGTGACCACTGCCATTTTCCTCTCCATCATCATCATCACTTCCCTCCCTACTCCTGCCATTACTCATCCTCCTGCAAATGTACATCTCCAAGCCCATCTGTGGTGTGTAGAGCTCTTTGACTCCTTTGCCCATGGACTCACTAACGCTTCTCTCCCAGGCAGTGAGAATGCCTTGTCACACTTGAACCACAAGTGGATTCTGGATTCTCCCGCTTGGAGTTCATGGATGTAACCTGGCAGCAACCAATCTATATGTCTTCTGTAAATGATCCTCCAAGGGTTTACCTGTAGCAGTGCTGTCATGCTCCCAGGAATAATCACAAGGTTTGTGTTCATTTTTGTAAGTCTTTATTCTGTGATATGCCCTTGAAACACATTAAGTTCCAGTGTTGTCTATAGATCTTGTTAAAAGGGTGTGGATTGCCTGTTCCACACAGCAAAAGAGCAATTTTTCAATCATTTATATACTCTTCATCTTTTCCCCTCTAGCCTGGTCAAAACTTCTGGTTTGACGTTGTCCTTTGGTACAGAGAGAGGGACGGTGGCAGTTTTCCTGCACATACTGTGACCAGTTCCATAAGGATGACTAGGAGGTGGAGAGAGGGTGGTTTGGGTTTGCTTTCTGGTACTGTGACAATTGAAAATCGTTGTATCTGCATGGTAATTTTTGATAGTGTGTGTAAAGAGAAAAAAAAAGGCATTTTGTATGCTGCTGTACTTGCTCAAATACATAATGCTGGGGTATAGAGCAAAATATGATGTTGAAATGACACTTTTTTTTTTTTTTTGCGCATAGCTCTCATGCCTTTATTGTTTCCTTTCCTGAAGCTGGGCTCACTGTTGCATTATTAATACATACTTGCCACTTAGAATTGCTTTTTGGGTTGTGTAGATGTGACTTCATTCCTAATGCTTTCATGTCGTCACCCATGTGAACGTCATCTTGCTCGTGTTTTGTGCCATCAAATGATCTCATAAGATGCTTGCATTTTCAGAAAACTCTGCTGCATGATCAACACATAAAGTAACAGACTGAAGGGCTTTACTGCAGTTTTTTTATCTGTTTGTTTACTCTCAGACATTGATTTAATGGCATCCTATATTCTTTGTGGTTTCCTTTCCTCTGCAATTCATAATGACCAATTCAGGTTGGAATTACAAGAATGTTGCACGCTCACTGCCTGTAGTACTTAAATAGTAGCGGATACTTACCGATAATACAAGAGATGGAGCATGCATTGAGTGACTCTTTCCTTGTGAAAACCTTACATCTTCCAGCAATTCCTGGCTTGAGGAATTTGTTTGCTGAAGTACCTGCATGCTTTACAGCGCCTAATGAATGCTTTCCTGCTTTCCGCCTGACTCCTGTCTTTGTTTTCGGTACCGAGTGATACTCCTAGCCTGTGCTATTAGTTCTATTAAGCAATTATATACGTCATTCCAAGAAGTATTTAGCTGTGTTTGCCCCAAACATGCTGCTTGCCTTCATTTGATTCTTCTGAAATTACCATCACTGTAAAACCATTTGCCACCCTGTTTCCGATGGCTGATGGCTGTAAAGGTCCCTGTGCTCGTCCCTTGCTGGCAGCTCCTTCCCACAGTCTGTTTTGTCTTTTCCCATGAGGAACCGACTCATCATGATCACAAGTGGTTTTTGTCTGTACCAGTCTAATCCTGCTATGTTCCTTTTGGGAGGAGATGGCCAGGGCCATAACCAGGGGATACTCAAGAGCATTAAACAGAATATTTTCTAGCAGCCCTCTTGCCTCATGCTGCAAGCACACAGAGAAGCCTCAGGTGATAAATGGAGCCTTTTACTTGATCCCTCCGACTTGCCAAACTAGCCAAAAAATGCCAGCCATGTGCAAATGCAGATTTGTGTGGTGGCTGGGGGGTACAACCAGTGTGTCCACAGGGGAATAAAATAACTATCTTGGGGGCTAGTCTATGCAGTTGGTGCAGGGACTGGGGGACGGGGCGAGGAGGGGAGGATGGGGGGGATGGGGAGGAGCATGACGGTTCTGCCTTTTCCTGTGTTAAAGTCATCAGACCTTTGCACTGTTGTGTTTAAAACAGTAGTTTACCTGTTTTTTTCCAGAATCAGATAAATTCTGGCTGTCGACATCAGTTTAAATCACATTTCTCACTACAAAGAAATCAAATTCATAATCAACTCTTCTGAGCATTCAAAAATATTAAATGCATCTCTGAAGAATAAACATCACTCTTCAAATGAATGGTTTTGCTTCTCCTATTAACTGTGTAGTAAAATTTCTACAATAGTCACAGGGGGCACAAAGAGGGGTTTTTTTGTACTCGGTAGATAAGGATGAGCTAGGCTTTTCTCCAAATCTTTTTTGCAGTAAGGGATTTTTACTTAGAAATTCACAAAGACTTAATTGTACAGATTCCCAGCCCCTAAGATGCTTTGTATTGTTGTTTGTTTCCACCATAAATTTATGGTTTAAACACTTTTATTTCCCCCCTCCTGCCTTTTGTTTCAAATTGGACTGCCAACCATGATGGTTTTAGGTACTTTCATGATCTGTTAAGAAAATAATGCCTTATTTTTTTTTCCATCCTACTTTACAAAAATGCAGTTTGAAAAAAAGGCATGCATTTTATTAGAAATGGAATAGAAACCTATTCTGTGGTAGTGAATGCCAGGGATGAACTCCTAATGTTCACAAATTCTATAGCAGACTTCACAGGGAATTCACTAGCCCCAGGACTTCAGGACTTTCCATATGTACAGCGTGCCTAGGGTATCAACACCGCTTAGGGGTTGATACCCAAACACCTGACCACATTTTCTTTTTGAGGGAACTGGTAAGACTCTGTTCCAAGTGACCCATTCCTGGGAGGTGCTGCTGGGGAGTGCAGGATGCCAGCTGGGCAGGAGGAGGTAAAAGCATCTCTCAAGAGGTTTCTAAAATGCAGTAGAAAACCTTGCGGTTGCATGCAGAGGGTAGATAGAGAAATAAAGTGCAAGTTCAACAGCTAGTCATTGTATCTACTTACAGGTATGTCATTCCTCCTGGATTAGCTGAATGAGAAAATCCTCTGGACTTAGTAACCAGTAAGATGCTGAGAGGCACATTTGGGTTTTGTGCCTCTGTCCAGTAGATTAGAGGCACCAAGGATGCATAGAAGGTCTTGGACAGATGGAGATATTGGGGTGAGCGACATCTGTTCTAGGAAAATACAGTGAGACAGAAATGGAGAAAATGGGGATTTAATGGTTTATAGCAATAGTGCAATTGAACTACTCAAAAAGGTGTGTCAAATGTATGTTTGAACAGGGTTATCTAAAGCTGAGGTGCTGCTTAGCTGTATTCCAAGCAAACACAGCATCTCCAGACCCAATCAGCAGCAGCTGAATCACCCCAGCTCTGGCCCAACTTTAACTTTGCCCCAGGATGGGTTTCCTTGATTAGCTGTCAACAATTGGTTCTTCAGAGTTATTCCATGTTAGCTTCTCCTCTGAATGAGTCACTTTTGCTGTGAAGTGCCTGTGAGAGGACAACCGTATTTCACAGACGCCACCAGTAGCCAGAAGACAACAGCAGTGACCAGGTCAGGGTTCCAAAGGCTGCAGATTTTCCTTTTTTTGTTGCATGGTTTTCTCTCCCTGTGAAGCTCCTATGATAGCTGCAGAGAAAGAAATTTTTGCACCTTCTGCTTCAGATCTCAAGTTAGGACCTTGTCCTTGTTATCAGATATGCTTTTCCAAGCCCAACTAGTGCAGCACTGACTTTGAAGCCGTCACTGTCATGCTGTCTGCCAGCTGTCTGCAGCAGCATTTTGGGTCACACCAGGCAATATTGAAAGCCCTTGTGCTGCCTGTTTTGGAAAAGTTAGTTGAAGGCTGTTACAGAATACATAGAGTAAAAGATAAAAAGGATTTGCCACAGTATTTCTTATATCTTTTATTTATTTTTCTACAAGCAGGCAGCCTGAAATAAAGCAAGAATGAGGAATGTGATCTCGAGGCATTTCATGTTCAGATTCCTCTCTGACGAAGAATAATTCATTTCAGCCCAACTATGCAGCTGTAATATAAAAAAACCTCCAAAACCAAATGCAACACAAAGCTAGTAATAAAGCAGGGTGTGGGGGAAGGGTCAGGCTTACAGTGAATTAATTCTCTTGGCTTCAAAACACATGCAGAACTCAGACTTTCTTCGCAAGACATGGTGGTCTAGTGAAGATACAGTTCAAAGACTGCAATGTTTTTTGAAACTATTTGCTAGCCATGACTGTATATCAATATACAGCTCAGGTGGGCTGAAGGAAGATGTATTTGAATGAACTGCCTGCTTTTGTCAAGTCATTCCCATAAAATTGTGTCCTTACTTGAACGTGTGTCCTACTCAGCTGACCCTGTTATTGCAGTTTGAATTAATTCAGACCCTGTATCTTTCTGTCTTTCCTGTTTGCAAAAGCACTGTCACCATGGTCTTTCAAGAACATTTTGACGATATTATGTGCACTTGCTTGGCTGTCATACTCTTGTTTGTTAATTTTGGTATTTAGTGCTTTGGAAGTCTTATTTTTAAATTATTCGTGATTGCAAGAGTAGTTAAGTTTTTGGACATTAATTTGCTACAGGCATTTCAACGGAGTCTTTCATAAGTCACTTGAAAAATGCCATGTGAAAATTTAACTGCTCAAATGACAGGTATTATCCCTTTATTCCTATGTGATTCTAGAAAAATAGACAGAGTATATTTGTAAAAACAATCTGGTGTTCCCCACAGTGCAGCAAGCTATTTTATTAGCTACCTCCAGACAGCTTTATTAATTGGACTGTCCTTCAGACAGCCTTGGTGGCGAAGAATGTGTTCATAACACAATTGAGAATATAAATCATAATGGTATTTTTCAATTTGTAAAATTTATTTCTACTCACCTGTTGTCTTCCTCTGGGGCAGAGCATAGACATGTGTAATGCAGAACATATGTACACTTATTGATCTTTAGGCCTCACTTGTCTTGGTTCAAGATTACAGAGAGGTACTAAACACTTTGTAGCTTCTTTGCCCACGGCTATTTTGCACAACATGGAAGCAAGACACTTCAATCACAGTGGAAGCTGTGGTCTGAGGTGGGGTATTCTTGAAAACTAGTGATTTTCTTCTCAAAAGTAATCCTTTAAATCTTCAAATATTTCAAGTGGTAAGGAATTATAGAGAATTTTACATGACCCGATAGATGGCATATTCAGCAATGTGTCAGAATAACGTTATGATGGAACACCATTTCATTGTTAATGAGTCAATGAAATATTCCAGCTTTCATTTTAGGTAAATATATTTGACCAGCTGTAGGCTTAAAGCTAGAAGTGTTTAAAACAGTCTTCATTTCTGGAGCATCATTTCAATCAACAGAACTTTCTTTTCTTCTCCCAGGTTTTTTAGGAATTTTCTGCCCTAGGTTAAACCAGCTGTGTGATGCTCCCAGTTAATTTCTGGCAAGTTGAAGTTCCCCGTAATGACAAGGGCAGTGGACTTGGAAGTTTAAGTCTTTTAGTTTAAATGAGTTCTGGAGTAATTAAGGACAATAACTCCGAAGGTGCATTACCTAACTCAGAAAATCCGTAAACCAGAATCTACTGGACTCTGGAAGGATATCCTGGGGGATATCTGTCTCTACTCTTCTCATTGATGGAATTGTTGGAGACGTTTGTCTAGATGATCCAGTGTAGCCTTTCTTATATATAGGAGGGATGAATGTCCCTGTCAACCTGAACTGTTTGTGGAGAGCCATTGGAGCTGAGGAGCATTCCTTCAAATGCAAGACACCCTAGACTAGTCTAGGAATAAGGTTCTAGTGAAAATAGTCTTTCTCTATGGACGACACAGAGAAGGTAATTTCTAACCACTAATTTTCTGACTGCTGGTCCCTTCCCTGGACTAGCAATACCCTGTATGAGTAGAGTAATTTTGCCTTCAGTGTAATTCATAAAATTCTACATTCACTTTGATACATTATTGTACCTTCCAGACCCTGATGACAATCTGCTTAGAGCAGTTATTATTATGATATTATTTAATCAGTTAATATGTTAAACTAGCAGATTCCATTCTCTGTGCAGTAACTCATGCTGTTTAATTGCAACCACTACGTGGAGAAAATGTTTGAAAGATAAGAAAGCACAGAGCTTCTGTGCAGGAAGGGATGCTGCTTAGCATTAAGTTGTTAGCCTAATAAAATTATCCTTTGGCATTACAGAACTTTATCATTTTACTTCACTCGCTTCAAAATTCAAAGTTGTTATGATCCCTTCATCACAAATCCATATCTCACTGCAATGCCATAAACCTCTTTTATTTCCAGGATCAAATCATGTAGTCAACTATATACATTTGTAGAGACTTAAGGTAAGAAAAGTATTGACAAAATCCGATATGTATGTACTGAACTTCATCATAACGGGACACTTGTCTCTATCCAATAACTCTAGTAGCAAAATAGCCTCTATTTTATGTTGCTAGAGACAGTGAAGATGCCAGAACTACTGTAAATCAGTGATGGGAGTGTACTCACTCCACTCTGAAGTAGGATTTGAGAGTTGTTTTAAGTCTTTTGCTCAGAATTCTGATAAAATTACTAGATCTGAGGAAGAGTGGAGATCGATAATGACAAGTTGTGATGTTAAGTCTGGATGTGTGGGCAACTAGAGGAGTAAAAAACTGGTTGGATGGTCGTGCTCAGAGAATAGTGGTTAATAAGTTGTACTGTACCTGGATGCCAGTAATGAATTGAATGACACAGATTTCTTCTGCAGAACAGAGATTTTCTTTTCCTCTGTTCACTGCTATTGCAGTGGGATTCTTGAGAAACAACATATTGAAACTACTGCAGAATGGGAAATGCAGTTGTAGAGCTACATCTGAATTCAGAAAATCGTCCATCAGTTCTTTTCTCTTGAGGCTTTCAGTGACTTGGTGTAAATGATTTAATTTCTTTGTACTCCCCTCATCTGTGGAAACTTAAGCCTGGAAACATGATTATAGGGTAATTGTGGGCAGCTTATCTTGGAAATAGATTAGGGACTGATCCTTCAAGCAGCTCAGCAGGCTGATCTGAGGGCAGTTTACCATTTGCAGCTACATGGGAGATGGAAGTGCTGTAACTGATTCAGAAGCTGAAAGGGGATATTAATACAAGACCTAATTTATCACTGCTGTTCTGTGTTCTGCTACGACATGCCCGAGTTGTTGTACAGTGAATATATTGCTGTTATTTTATACATAATCTAGGTATAGAATGATGATTAATAATACTTTACTGCATTAAATTACCTTTAGATTAAAGAAAAAGTCCCAGTCGGTGGATATTAGTGGGCCAGGATGCATCCCGGGGGCAGCTGAAGCTCAGACACCTCAGCCCAGCAAATCTTTACCTGCCACTCAGACAGCTGCTCCTGAGGAGGAGCAGAACAACACCACAAACACCCAGAGGCGCAATCCGCGGAGGAGTGATCTGAAGAGGTATTACACCATTGGTGAGTTTTCTTTCAGAGACAAAATCAAATATCCTTGTTAAAAAAGCAGGGTCTTACTGTTTATTTGTGGTTTATTTCTTTTGCTTAACTGCAGTTGGCTACTAAGATTACAAACACGCACAATGAACATTAAGATATCATATCTTAATGCTGATGTCAAATTATCCTGAAGAATTAACAATCTGTTCCAGTCACCCTCACAGTAAAGAAATTCTTCCTCATGTTCAGGTGGAACTTCCTGTGCATCAGTATGTAAAGCAGGAGATGGAGTAGTGGGAGGGGAGGGGTTGCATAACAGTAATAGTGAACAGAAATCCACCACATCATCAAAATGAGTTCTTAATCTAACTCAGGATTAAAACATGTTATTGCCAAATTGACCATAGTTGAATGTTCTTCTGTGATCACCCAAAACACGGTCGTATATGGAACTACAGACCCAGGTTTGCATTTATCTGCTTGTTAAATTTGACTCACTGCAGTTTCTTTTGGGAACCTTTAAACAATTCTTGTAACATTAACTCCATCATTGTTAGTAACTGAGGTGTGCTTCTAGTGATCACAAGGTCTGAGCACTAGTTGTTCAGATCTAAGCTTAGTGCTGTAATAACAGAATGTTGTTAATACATTTGAATATTTTGTTTGAATATTGTGTAGCACTTGATTTGACAGATTTGTTGACTGGAAAAGGCCTCTGGAGGTTATATAGTTTGGTGTTCTGTTTGAAGCAGGACTTCAGCCAACACTAGATAGAACAGCCAAAGCTTTGTCTTGCTGAGTTTTGACAGTCTTCAGGGGTGGATACTCCACTGCCTCTCTGCATATCCTGTTGGAACATGCACAGTGTATCCATAGAAAACTGCATTCATGGGCAACTTGCCCATAAACAGATATTAACGTTTGTGAACAACAGTTTGGACCCTAGGGAAGTATGAGAGTAACTGACCACAGAAAGTGGCAAAGCTTGCATGTTTTTCTCAAGTATCGTCTTACATTATCCTTGTACAGAGCGCTGGGCGAGGTGGCCTGTCTGGACTGACCCATGGGAGATGTATTGGTATTGTGTTCTTATACATACAGCCTTGTCTATGTGACTTGTCTAAATCCACAAGGAATAAGTTGCTGGAGCCAGTATTATTGCATACTGCATAATGTTTGACTTTTGCTGACAGGCAAATTAAAGAGACAAGAATTTTTCTGTGTCTTCACAAATGTTTGATGGCACACGTTCCTGAATATTGTGAAAAGGAAAGGTTTAATCTTGGACAGTACAATACTGATACCAGATGAACATGTTTACTGTATTGACTGAGTTGTTGTGATATTGAGTCTATGGCTTTGATAACCTGAGAGAAAGATCAATTACCTTCTTAGAGCTCCCATCAACCTCAACATATGTTAAGTTGTGAGCTATATCACCATCTTGAATTAAAAGAAATTTTCTGTGACTTGTCTCAAAAATAATTTCTAATAGTTAAAGTCTAAACAAATAATTTGTTACTTTCATGTTGTTCTACCTAAAGCAATCTGTGTCCAAGATCGAGCAAATGGATTTAGAAAATGTGTTAGAAAAGTAATGCCCTCAGCTGACTTTCTTCTTTTCATTTTACAATTATTTATTATTATTTAAAGTTATTTTTAAAATATGGTTGTGTTTTTTTTTCTTAATTTGGCTCTACAGGAAGCACTTCTGAGATCATTGTATAAATTGCACTCTGCTTTGCAGATCCAGAGACATGTGAGCATTTAGCTTGCACACACATGCTTCGCAGAAGAAATTACAGCAGCTTGTATATGCTTGCATCTACTGTGAGTAGACACAGGCAGTTGTATCTACTGTGTTCCAAAATAGTCTCTAGCATCAGAATATTTTTTAAATTTTTTTGTGTCCCCGTATACACATATTTACTTCAGACCTTTCAAAGTTGATTGTGTAATGAGGAAGGAATATCTGTTAATTTCAAGAGATTTTAAAATTTCATCAGCACCTCTTCTACTTTAGAGAGCTATGCACAAGATAGTTATTTTGCATTTCATCTTTCCCACAGACTGCATTTCAGATGCTCTCCAAACTTAATGACTGCAGTTGCACTTTTTAGATGTGGGGGAAAAGTAGGTAAGAGAGAAAAGAACTGATAGGAATAGGCATTGGGGAACAAGTTGTATGCTCGGTTAAAATGAAACAGAAAATGAAGAGTCAGTGAGGGGGAGAAATAACTGTTCCATATGGCAGGCTCAGCAGGCAGGAAGGCTCCTGCACCTCCAGCGCTGAACTGGTGTGAAGAAATTGAGTGGGAACACCTAGATTAATAAGATGAGTGTAGGAAAAACAGTCTGCATAGTGGGTTGGATTAAGTTTTTTGGAGAACTCTAGAAACAGCACCCAAGATACTTAAAAATAAAAACCTAAAATTAGACTCTTTAGGTGCTTCAGGCACTTAAAAATTCAGGCCACTTATTTCTGAAGTGCTTATTGTTGAGCAACTCCCTTAAAAGAGAAAAGGAAGACCCAGGTGGGTCTTCAGCACTCTAAAAAGGGGACTGGAATATTACACAGTGGAGAATGATATGGGTAACCTGAATTCAAAGCAGTAAGGCTGGATCAGCTTAATGCCATGTCCAACTACAAGAGCTACAATTAGCTTTCCTTTCTGGCACAGCATCATAGCTGTGTTGCTTGTAGGACCCATCTGAAGGGTTGCAGGATTCTACTTCATGGTATCATGTCAAAGGATAGATATTTAGCAATTTATTAAGGTGAATGAAGTAGCTAATGTTACCCTATAAAGACATGCACTTGAGGAGCCATGAAAGCCTAGTGTGTAGTGCTTAGATACTTCTGAGAGGATATACCCAGTAGATTACTTACCTAGTAACCCTGGTTTTGTAGGGGGTTCTATTTGCCATTAAAATAAAACTGCAGCACTGGTATAGCATAAATACATGATTTAAAAATAAGATGGCTGCATAAAAATATTTTCCTCGTCAGGCAAAAGAAATTATGAAACAGGACAGTAATTCATACTAGAAAATATTGTTAGACTACAGTGTTGGTGAGGGGAAGAGGAATGCAGCAATTTTTTTTAAAATTGTATCTAGTAATAAAAATCCTAATGCAAATATTACTACACAGGCTCTTGCTAACACAGCTCATTTCATTGAGAAGACAACTATCAACTGTCTCAGGAGGCATCTTTTTTTGGAACAGTCTCTATTATCAGTGGAAGCCATTGCTCTACAGCTACACACACTTAGTAGTTTAGACAGAGTGCATGACTATGTATATGTGTACGCAGTGTACAGCATGAGGACACTTGGGAAATACTGATTGTTCCCTTCTCTCCAGTAGTTAATTTTTAAAAAATTTGTTTCATATTTCGCTTGTAAAAAAAAAAAAAAAGGAACAAGCCCTTTCCTTCTTCATACTCTCTTGCAAATGAGATCAGTAGAACTCTTAATCAGGAAAATATTTTCTACTAGCTTGACCTTGCCATATTAGTACTCTGAATTAACTAATACAAAATCAGTGTGGGATAAGCAGCTCTGAATAAATACATTTTAAATTACTGAGTTTCCAAAACGGTTGTCTTGTAGCTAATCCCTAAGTGATAATTGAGAAAAGACTGATTTTCATGTGGGCTCCCAATCTTGTTTGTAAGAGACAAAATTTCAGTGGGTAGTTACTTTAAATTTATTTGGGATTAGTTTAGTCATAGAATCATAGAATTATTTGGGTTGGAAGGGACCTTAAAGATCACTCAGTTCCAAACCCCCTGCCATGGGCAGTGAACCTTCCACTCGACCAGATTGCTCAAAGCCCCGTCCAGCCTGGACTTGAACATTTCCAGGGATGGGGCATCCACAACTTCTCTGGGCAACCTATTCCAGTGCCCCACCGCTCTCATAAAGAATTCCTTCCTAGTAACTAAACCTGCCTTCTTTTAGTTTAAAGCCATTCCCTCTTGTCCTATCACTGCATCCCCTTGTCAAAAGTCCCTCTCAAGTTCTCTTGTAAGCTCTCTTCAGGTACTGGGAAGCTGCTATGAGGTCTCCCTGGAGCCTTCTCTTCTCCAGGCTGAACAACCCCAACTCTCTAAGCCTATCTTCATAGGGGAGGTGCTCCAGCCCTCAGATCCTCTTTGTGTCCCTCCACTGGACTCACTCCAACAAGTCTATGCCCTTCTTATGTTGGGGACTCCAGAGCTGGGGGTAATACTCCAGGTAGGGTCTCAGCAGAACAGAGTAGAGGGGCAGAATCCCCTCCCTCACCCTGCTGACCATGGTGCTTTTGATGCCGCCCAAGATATGTTTGGCTTTCTGGGCTGTGAGAGCACACTGCTGGGTCGTGTTGAGCTTCTTATCAACCAGCACCCTTAAGTCACTACTAATAATTTAGAACTCCTAAATGTATTACTGTGAAAAGAAGATGGATATTCTAAGGAATTTAATGCATATAAATATAAGTAATAATTGATCACAAGAATTATTACAAATGCACAAAACAGTATAAGAGAGTGTTTATAAGGTGCGAGAGTATAGATGATTTTATGGAGATACCTGAAGCATAATCTTTTTTTTCAAGTGATTAATAAATCATGGTCCATTACTCCTGTTATGAAAGGGAGAACTAAATGAAAACTGATCAGCTTCTATTTAGTGAATATAACTATACCTACCCCTTGTGCTATATGCTTTCCAATGAGTCAATTCAAGTAATGACTTTTACAATAATTTGGAAGCATAAATAAATATATTGTTTACATATGCAGTAGATTCATTTTCTTTCTGTTTACATACATTCCAGTCTGCTTCTGTAAAATTGTTACTTGCATTAAAATATGTCAGACCTATCCGATTAAGTGTGAATTCGTACATATTTAGTACTAAATGTATATGGTGTCACACAATCTGTTCATCTTAAGCTATTATGCAGGACTAATATCTGTTCAAGTGGTGCTGAACAGAATAGAATAGAATAGAATAGAATAGGATAGGATCGAATAGACCAGGTTGGAAAAGACCTCTGAGATCATCAAGTCCAACTCTTGATCCAACACTGCCATGGTTACTAGACCATGGCACTAAGTACCACATCCAGTCTCATCTTAAAAACCTCCAGGGAAGAGAATCCACCACCTCCCTGGGCAGCCCATTCCAATGTCTGTAAAAAATTTCTTCCTAACATCTAACCTAAACCTCCTCTGGCAGAGCTTAAGACCGTGCCCTCTTGTCTTACTGATAGCTGCCTGGGAGAAGAGACCAACCCCTACTTGGCTACAACCTCCTTTCAGGTAGTTGTAGAGAGTGATGTCTCCCCTGAGCCTCCTCTTCGCCAGGCTAAACCACCCCAGCTCCCTGAGCCTCTCCTCATAGGACTTGTGTTCAAGTCTCTTCACCAGCCTCGTTGTGATTTCAGAGATCTCTCACCCTGATGGAGCTTTTTTTTTTTGGAGAGCTGGTGTGAGGGAGCCATAGCTGGTGTGAATGGCCATAGCCATTCACTACAGTGAATCTGTTATTGGACTCAAAACTGGAAAAGAAAAACATCAATCCACCTGAAAATATGTACTTATTTACAATCAAGCCGGGAGTCTTATGGAGTTCATTTCTTGTGACTTGCTATTGTAGTCACTTACTAAAAACAGAGTTAGAGGGCTGACTCTTGCCTTCTCCTCTCAAATAAGCATAAAACAATTAGAAGGACAGACATAGCATTGTGGCACTTTCATTTTTAGTGTACAAATCCTTTCCTGCTCTGAGAGATTTTTTCCAGGATGCTCTAGAAATATCTTATTCCTTTTAGAGGGCATGATCTGATATTTGGTGTATTTACTGTAGAGATGTTTTCCTGCAAAGAATACTCCAGTGTTTTTCTAAACATGTCTTTGAAATGTTCTTCTTATCATTTGGCAGTTGAATATATTTGCTTCTACTCTTTTTCAGAATTGAATGTTGTTCCTTTCTGTAGTCACTCCCAAATTACCTTTCTTGTTAGTTGCTAATACTAGCAAAGCATGTAACATAGGTAGGTATGTTAGAAGTCATGGAGTTTGGTGCAGCAGGTGATGTAAATTTTGGCTGCATTCTCTCCCTTTTAGAGAAGGACAGATGGGAGATGAAGCTGCCAACTCTGCCTCAGAGGATCCAGATGCTGGTTGCACACATTTGCAGTTTGACTGTGTCCCATTCACTGCACTTACAATTTCCTTATTAAACACTCAGTCCTTTTTGAGAAGTATCTTTCTCACTACTTCCATTCAAATATGATCTGAGAAACTTTTAGAGGAGGAGGCCATTTTCCTAGCATCTCATTACCTGTTTGTGAGTGATAAGGAATGGGAAATAATTTGTGGAACATGTGGATAATAAGCAAAGTGTCTCTCATAGCAACAGTAACTATGCAAAATTCTTATTCATTCATCCTTCCTGAAGATTTTTATTAGTGATTCAGATCACATAGCTACTCTGGATGAGCAAGCAAGCATTTATTCATGTCTTTGTTTTTCTCTTTTTTAGTATTTAAAACTTGGAGGCATTAAAAGCCAATTGTATCCTTCTTTTGTCCTTTACAGATACTGTATCCTTTGAATATAAATGAGTTCTGAGCTATAGAGACAGCATCCAACATAAGAGGAATGCTCATTAATGTCCTTTCATCTCAGTATGTCCCTCTTCTTAGCATCTGGTTTTGGTTTTAATCATATAGATTGCTATCGTATCATCTGCTGAGTCATTTACGGCAAGAAATATTTCAGGATTTTCTAATTTTCTTGCTTAACAGCAGGATAAAGCTGAAATCTGTTATAGTTCTGGAGGCAAGCTACTCAACTTGCAAGATCGGCTAACAGTGGGACACTAAAATCTGAATCTCTGGGGGAGAAAAGAAGAGAAACTGATCTGACCTCTAAGCTCTCAGCTGAAAGAGGATGCATCACCTTCAGTCTCTCTCTCATTGGAATTCTTCTGTAGAAGAGAAAAATGACTCAAAAAAAAGACATGATTTCTAGCATCTCAAATGTTCCTTGAGCACCAGTCCCTTTGAAGCTAACACTGAGATGGTTAAGCCAGTGAGTTTCCTTCCATAGAACATATATGTGAGCATGAAATCTAAGATCAAAATCTGATGATATATATCAATAACTACACTAAAGCAGAAATTCGTTTGCAGTACGGTGACAGAGTGTGCAAATCTGGCTGGTGCTATGAATGGGTTACACTGGACAGCCTCCAGCTCTTCCTGATCGTGGTGCAAGAGGCACAACCTTCCTCAGTTGCTGTGACCATGTGGCCTGTGCTGATGGGATGGGACTGTCTCTCTCCTGTACAAGCAGATTGCTTTCCTTGAAGGCTGGTAATGATCTAATTCAAGCCATTCTTATTGTACTAGGACAGACCCCACCCACTGTCTGATATTTCTGTTCCTGGTCATGAGGGGCTACCAAATATCTTCCAGCATGTACTGGGCTCCTTTCCTGTATTCACATTTTCTCTTTATATTGCTAAATAATTAAAAGTGAAGTGTGATTTTATGGAGACAGAGCTCCTGGTTTAGGATCGTCTCCAGGACAGCTTGCTATGAAGTTCCTTTTGGATTTTAACAAACCAGCTTGTTGTTATGCTTTTCCCTCAAAAACCCTACAGGAACCGAGTGTTATTGCTAAACCCTGTTTTTTATCTTGGGCCAGGAAGAACAGTTGGATTTTATCATGGAATTGTTGTAATGTTGAGCATTCCACAATTACAGAGCATTAGTATGCACATAGGAGCATGCAAAGATTTTACAAGCATAAAATATTCAACATTTATGAAAGAAGTCTTTTTATAAATTTAGATACTAATTGGCCAACTATGTTCATGAAAACTAAACAGTGGCAGCAGCCTGCTATATTTCCAATTAATCTCATTAATTAGTATGCTTGAGAGATTCTTTTATTCTTTTAATTTGCAGAAGATAGAATGACAGTCTCTTTCCTCTGCCAGAGGAAATGTGGCAAGGATGATCAGTTCTAAGGATTGTTGACTTGCAGTTTCTCAGGCACTTTAGCCATACATTTGTTTAGGAACCTGTGTGGCCACTTGGATATGGAATTAGGTGCTTATGCCACCTATTTGCACTTTAAATTATGTTTTTCCCTTTTCATTTGTATGTAAAACAGTGCTGAGATTGGTTGTTTGATAGTTTGCCAAGTTTCCGATGTTCTTGCTTTGAATAAGTCTCAGAGAAGACAGGGCCTCCCTATAGTAATGTTTTAAAACATACAAATATACTAGGAAATTAAATGATGGTTTGAGAAACTGACTTAAATTCAGTCTACAAATTAAATGACACGTTCTATTTAAGAACTAGAAACTCACACTTTAATAAAACATGAGACACTGATTGTTCAGATCAAGACTTCCCAACATAGCTGCTAACCTTGACATCAGTTGGGTATTGAAATCTGCTGGGATCTCAGAGAGAAACTATCACCATTGTGAACCCTGAGAAAAATGCTGAACACCACCACTGCTGACTCTGAGATAGCACAAAGTCGTCTAGTGGTGTGTCCCAAACTCAGCTCCAGGAGAAGAAGATAAATCCCTGTTGGGTTACAACTGCATAATCCACAGCTGAGTTGGCTTTGGTGGCTTTGATAGTTTTTAGCTAGAGTAGAACAACTTTCTCTTGTTATCTGACAATAATCTAAACCTGTACTGATTTTTTGTGATTTTTTAAATGAATATTGAATGCATACATTCCAAACCTGTCAGATAGAAGAAGATAATGTAACAGTTGTAAAATATAAACTTTGTTTCTTATTCACTGCCTGCTGGAAAACCAAGCCATATAAGTCAAGGAGTTTGGCCTTCTTTACATGCTGAGTTTCTCTTTAAGGGTTATAGATGGACTTGTAATTCATCTCAAGTAAAAAGTATGAGAGTTAAGACAGGTAATTTGAGAAGTAGAGGGCTCACTTTGAACCCTACAGCAGACTCTTGGAAAAGAAGAGGATATATTTTTCCATGACAAGATGGCTCTGAAGAATTGTCTGTTTAAATGAGAATATATCTAAGTGGAATAGTGTATTTTCTAGGAATACCATGTCCTTGTTACACCTGATTGTAAATAACCTGCCAGAAAACACTTTCTCCAATAAGCTCCATTAATAAAGGTGGATTGGGTTCAACTCAATGTCTCAGTATTCGTTGAATGAGGTTCCTGCTTTTGATGGTCTTTTAGAAGCCCATCTCCTTCACTGTTTTACTGCCATAAACAATCAGATCAATTTTCTTATTTCATTCACCAGAGACAGAAAAAGCATAAATTCATTTTCTTTTGTATAGTTTGCCAATTTCTTCTTCAGGGCAATAAATGTTTTTCTTTACACTGGCAAGAACAACATGCTGCAAGTTCTTTTGAACGATTTAAGTTTTGTATTTTTGGGCTATATGTGCACTAAATGACAACTGGGGACAATTTGAAAAAAGGATATTTGTTTTTTAAACATGAATAGTGAAGTTGTCATACTGAGAGAACAAAAATTCTTTATTATAACTTGTATCCATATTACTTCGCAAAGAAGGGCTGAAAGATGATTTCGTATGGTTGAAATCATATGTCTGAGAGATCTATCATTAATTTGAATAAACCAAGATTTATAAACTCTGCTTGGGTATGGGAAGAGGGTAAAGGTGTTGGAGAAAAGGAGTGGCAGCACCACAGGTATGAAGAATGCAGTGTCAGTGAAGCACCAATACCAGAAAAGAGCAGCACGAGGGTAGATGTGCAAGCAAAGAAGAGCAGAGCCCAGGCAGTGAGGAGGAGAGGAGCTATTGAAAATATTCACTTGAGAAAAGCCCAAATAATGATTAGAAATAATATTAGAAATATTATTAGAATTATATTAGAAAATAATATTAGAAAAGCCCTGTTTCATGCCATAATCCAATGTTCTGTTAATAAAATTGGACCATGTACTTCTGATTCCTGTTCTGCTGATGACATTCTTATCAATCACATTTGGTATTAAGAAATTATTAATTTTAAAGAATAGTGAGGGAATTTCTATCTAATGTACTTTATATTTCAAATATACTGTTAAGAAGTGCTTTCATTCCGTTACAGTTCTGTGAGGGGGAAAAGGTGGGAACATTTAGCATGTTTTAGGTACCCTCTCCCTTGTAGACTTGATACTTGCCCCTTTTCTACTGTCAGGATGACTTATGTGTGAATAAGATGTAAAAATAGAGAGCAAAAATCTAAATATAATTTGATTTTTAGTTGCTAAAGCCTTCAGTGGGATCATATTTTTCTAACCAATACACATAGTATGTATGAATGCAAAATTATGTATAGTGGTATCTAACCTCATACAGTGTTGCTTATCAGTTGTGTCTGTTGCTTAACAGCACAACTGATGCTTCGGTTTTGAATGTTTGTTAGCTACCTGTAAATTAGTGTACTATCTGTATTCTGGAAGATAGGAGATGCACATTATGGTGAGTTTGTGGTTTGGTTTGGGGTTTTTTTAGCACAATTTATAGATTGTTCTATCTTTGCTAAAAGAAATGATTAAAAAGCATTATTTCTACAGCAGGACAGATTGTTAATATTTGCAATTATTCTTATTTTCCGGGGGTTATATTACATGATCTTCATGTTTGACTGCTCAGTGAAATAAGTTCCCTTAAAACTATCAGCAGTAATACAACAGCTTTCTTCTGGTATTTGTCCCATTGAAACCTCCCAGGTCTTCAGTTAGCTGGCTAGTGTGTTACTGGAGTCAGGAGTATCAGAAATATGAAATTTATGTGCAAATTCCAATTGTTGATACCAACATCAGCCTTGAAATGTAATTATACCTGTTCTTCTCCAATGTCAAGCCAACAACATGCCTGTTTGAGGAGGGCAGCTCTATTTTTAAATCCAAAGCAAAACTCAGTGTCCGGGTCAATTGGTTCCCTCCACTCCAGACCTTCCTGGGAGGCCCAGGGTAACAGCAGCACCACGTGCCTTTCTCAGAGCCAGGCACTGAGATTTAGCAGGTGGTATAACAGTGCCACCAGGTGACAGCATAAAATGTAGGGTTTGCTGCTAGAGGAATTCAGTTCAACAACTATTTGCAGATCAACTCTATGGTAAAGCATAATTTTCCCCCCAAGGCTAGTGTTTTTAAATCTTCAGATGCAACTAGTATGTTTTTGCTGTAAGTTCCATCATAAAGACTGTGTCTATGTCAGAGGTCTTTATTGATTATTTTTTTTTTTTTTGGCAGGAGGAAGAGGTAGGGGGAATTGCTTTGGGGTGGATTGCTTTGGGGATTCTTTGCAATGTTTGGATTAGGGCAGAAGGATCCATTTCTCTGAACTTGTCTACTTCCAATATAGCACAGATAAGAGAAGAACCGGGATAACGTTCTAACAAATATCAGTCTAATGTTATTTTTATGAAACCCCAAGGCATGAGGGATAATTGGTATGATACCAGTTTGAATATAGGCTGTTCATAGAATCATAGAATCATAACGTTGAGGGTTGGAAGAGACCTTAAAGGTCATCTAGTCCCAACCACCCTGCCATGGGCAGGGACACCTCCACTAGACCAGGTTGCTCAAGGCCTTATAGAACCTGGCTCTGAACACTGCCAGGGCTGGGGCATCCACAACCTCCCTGGGCAACCTGTTGCAATGTCTCACCACCCTCAATGTAAAGAATTTCTTCCTAATATCTAACCTAAATTTCCCCTCATTCAAGTCTTACCCATTCTCCCTTGCCTTATCCCTGCAGTTCCTGATGAAGAGTCCTTTTCCGGCTTCTCTGTAGGCCCCTGCAGATACTGGACGGCTGCTGTGAGGCGTCCCCACAACCTTCTTTTCTCCAGGCTGAACAGACCCAACTTTCTCAGCCTGTCTTCATAGGGGAGTTGCTCCAGTCCTCTTAGCAGCTTTGTAGCCTCCTCTGGACTTGCTCCAACAGTTCCATGTCCTTCTCATGTTGGGGGCACCAGAACTGGATGCAGTACTCCAGGTGGGGTCTCACAGGAGCAGAGGAGAGGGCGAGAGTCACCTTCCACAACCTGCTGGCCATGCTCTTTTGGATGCAGTCCAGCATTTTGTTGGCTTTTTGGGCTGTGAGCACACAGTGCCAGCTCATGTTGAGTTTTTAATCAACCATCATCCCCAAGTCTCTCTCCTCAGGGCTGCTCTCAGTCACTTATCTGTAAGTGTGTCTGGGATTGCTGAGACAAAGATACTGGACCTTGTACTTCACTTTGTTGACCTTCATGAGGTTTGCATCAGCCCACCTCTTCAGTGTGTCAAGATCCCTCTGGATGGCATCCATTCCCTCCAGAGTTTCAACTGCACTGCACAGCTCAGCATCATAGGCAAACTTGCCAAGAGTGCCTTCAATCCCCCTGTCCCTGTCATCAATAAAGATGTTGAACAGTTCGTCATCAAATAATTCTATTTGAAGGCAAATTTAATTTATATGTGACACCTGTGATGATCCTGCTGGAGTCACTTATGTGGAAAAATACTTAGGAATGTGATTCCATTCTAGTGAGGAAATTCATATTAATAAAAGAAGGTATTTGCAACGCAGAGAAGTTTGTTAGCCAGCTAATGTCAGTTGTTTGCTAACATTGTAGACATATTAGTGTAATAAACCTGTGTCATGCAGTCTGCCATCATAGCAAGAGAAAATTACATAAATGGGATTCTCTTACAGTATATTCAGGAAGTGCTGATCAAGGTAATACAGAATAATTAAAGATTTTAAATAATTTTTTCTTTTCTTTTCTTAATGATTGTTAATAATACCAGAGTCTTCAGTAAAAGAATAATTGAATTTCACTGCTTGAAACAAGCTGCCCCTGATGCGTATCCCACTCAGGAAAATGCCATAAGCTGCCAAGTTAATGGATGGTGGGGGAACCAATGTGCTTTCAGTTTAATATTTGTATTCCCTTTACCACAGCTGGTTGTTTCCTAGAGTGTAAGGATATAAAGAAACAGAGAACAAGTCTTCCCACTCTTGGAAGTTACATTTCTTCTTTAGGTAGGGGAGGGAAGTTGATGTTTGCCTTTTTCTTTCTTTTTCTTTTTCATCAGCTTTAAACTCACAGCAAACAATTAATGAAGTATTATGCTTTCTTTCTCTAAGCTTCTATAAACACTCTAATTTGTGCTACATGTCTTGAAGTTTATGGCAGTCCTTACATGCCATTTTGATATTTTCTGTGATTTTTGAGTGTATCCTTCTTCACTTGAAAAAGTGGGATTGTATGCAAGATAAAGACATTATAAAACCTGTTACTTGATAGAAGCATACTTAGTAAACAGCTCTAATATCTGCTGGTGGGTAGAGGGTTTAAATGGACTTTCATCTTCTTGTATTAAAGTGATTTACAAAGAGAATAGTTTTAGTCTATTTAGGCTGTAATCCAACAGTTGTAATTCTGCTGCCATTAATAATGCACAAACGTGTTCAGCTCAATCTATTCAATACAGATCATTTTTGTTCATTTTGGTATGGTTTAAAATTTTTTTCCAGGAGATTTTGTTTCACTGGTGCAAGCAGGATTGAGCAATTTGCCACAACCTTTCCTAGCAGAACCCTACCAAAAAGGCTGGTGAAATTGATGAGATTATTTATTTGGAAAACAAGAGTCTGTCTTCCAGTTCTGCAATGCTCTACATTTTGTATTGAAATATACACAAATTCCTGTTCAAGTGAACTGAACTACTTGATGAAATTCAAATTCAGTTACTGTGACCAATGGCTAAAATAAATGGGTAGCTTTCCTCTGTTGTATGAATGCTGAGCCCTCCATTTTCATAATGCTGACAGTACCAACAGGTAAATTAATTTCTTTGCAAGGCAGATTATTTGCTCTGCTGTTCCTTGTTCCTGATTTTAGCTCATATTTCTGGTTATTGCTTGTGAGCAACTCTACAAATATGTGAGGGCAGACTGTCCTAACCAGAGAAGTAAAATTTCCTGCTAAGTGGCAATACTGGCAGCCTGGTAGTTTGCACCAGCTGGAAATCCTAGCAGAAGTCACTGAAGTTGGGAAGAAACCCAAACAGACTCAGAGGTCGCAAACATGCTCTGATACAGACTGCATTAGTCTCTTCATAATAAATTATGCATGACACCAGTCGAGTTATTAGTGTTTCTTAATGTCTAGTAATTTAAGAGTTTTTCAAATGCAGCAGATATTTATATGCTGCCATCATTCGGGGGGAGGAGAGGTTAGTGCATTGCACATCCCACAGGGAAATTAGCTTTTACTCAGTTAACCACTTCAAAGCGTCAGTGTCTACAAATCTGATTATCACATTAGATTAAATGCTTTCCGTTTAGCCCTATAGAATTTATGAACACAGATAATTTAAAAAAAGCAAGTAAGCTTCACAAATCTTAGGGACAGATACAAATCTGTGTAATTGTTTATGCACAATACAAACATATTCTAAAGTACTATGTTCAGTTGTGATCCCTAGTAAAGATACAAACCTGCACAAGCTGTCAGTGTTCATAAAGTTTACTCTGAGTTTGCTTCATCAAAGCTTTAAGCAGAATCTGGCCTATCATTTCTGCGCAATGCTATTCAGGAGGCTGAATGGGGTAAGGAAGAAATTTGCTTCACCTGCAAAAAGGTGTTGTGTTAGGAATTACTGTATGGAATTATGTTGGCAGCAGGAACAGTCTGGCAGCTTCCAGGCGGGACGTGTGTGTGCATAGTGTACTACCTGAGTAAAGTGGTGTGTGGAAGAGAAGGGGATGCAAGTTGTGCCAACAGTGGAATAATAAATTAGCACCACTGAGTTAACAGCTTCAATTCAAGCACTAGAATTCCTCTTGCAACTGAATAATTTGCTAACTTAATTGGAAATGTTAAGTTCTGCTTTCTCTGGTTGTTTACCACTGTGGTGCCCAAATGATGCCCACATCTGCTTTTGAACTCTTCAAATGATGATGATTTTTATAAACATGTGCTTTTTAATAATTATTTATTTTATGTGTTTTGTTAATTTTTCCTTTAACAAATCCTGAACAACACTCAGGAAAGAATTCAGCCAAACTACTTTGCAGAATTGAAGTGAGCCAGAGAAGGAGCAGTTCATGCTGTTTGCAGAACTAAAATGTGGCCTTCTTGGAGACCACTGACCTCTTTTCAAACGAAAATGTGGTAAGAGCACCATGTGGAAATTTCTAATAACATTGTTAGTCAGGATCTGATCACTGAAGTAAAACTTCTCAGGACACAAAACGGAGTGAAAATTATGTTCTGGTTGCTTCTCAAAGTAATCACCACCGGCAAAGAAAATAAACCTCTTTGCTCCAGGTCTGTTTTGCACGCAGTTGCACAGCTGTTGTGGTTTCACAGACATCCACCCTAAACTATCTGTAGACATCTGTCCTGTGTCTATGTATAATCAAATTAAAGAGTTTTTAACTTGTACTGTGATGTTAATGTGGCAGCAAAAATACTTTTTCAAGACATAAGTGTAGGTCTTCTGTTACAGCTCCTGCTCTAGATTGTCAGTATGAAACCACAACTTGTGAGACATGTCTATCATGTAAATAAACAATGCAATTTTCATAGCACGGATAAAACAGATAGTTTGCGTTCATATTTATCTAGACAAGAGATGTGACTGTGGAAAAGTGGCTCATTCAAAAATTCAGAAATAATTCTGCATGTTCTGTTCTCAAACCTTAGAAGATTTTGATCAGCTTTATCTCTAAGTATTTTACTAATGTGCGCATAATGAATTAACTACTTCCCTCATCATGTCAAGTTTCTCAAATGTTGGACACTTACTGAAATTTGATAGTGAAGACACCATGACACTGTTAAAGCACGATTTACTTTTTGAGTTAAAAATTTTGACTGATTCCAGCTAATTAAGGGATTACTTTATTAAGCAGTGACAGTATCTATAATGAACACAGTGTCTTCCCAGTGCTTGTCTCATTTAGTAGTTTGACAGTAATACAATATGGTCAAACTCTTAATTACTCTGATATGTGGGAGCCCCATTAGTGAACCTCCCGTGCTTGGTGCATTACAAACAGGACCAGAGACCTATGTAGTCCCTGCTTCAGCCTCTCATTTCCAGTCTGAGAGGCTGCTGAGGAAGGCATGGGGATAAGCAGCACAGAGGAAAAGGTGAGCATGTCCCTGCTTGTGCTGGGACTGGCCCAGTGGGAGCAAGCACCACCCCAGGAGCCTGTTCTGATGGCACCTGCCCTGCCTGTAGACACCTGGATTTGCATATAAAGTGATAAACTGAGCCAAGAGGATCCTGTGCAGAACTGTGTCTCATTTGCTCCCACATCACCCTTAGCCTCTCTGCACAAAGCTTTCCCACAGCAGATGAATTTACCAAATCTGCCTGCTTGTGAGGCAAGCAGCAAGCACAACTCCTCTTGCTGCTCTTGACATTGCTGTAGGCAGTAAAGCAAGAGACTTCAGCAGCAGCTTAGTGCAGATTTGGAAGTGTGTTTAAGGAGGTCCTTCCATGGAACAGTACTAGAAGAACAGCAAAAGTACTGGGGACTTAAAAGTGGTTAATTGAGAGTGACCTAATTGGCATATTCAAGACAGAAGACATTTCTTCTGTTATTGGCACATGAGAGTCAGAAGGCAGCAACTTTAAGGTAATACACAGTATCCAGGACTAAGAAAAATGAGTTGTAACAGATAGTTACAGGTTTTTAGGATATAATTTTGCTCATTTTGATTTACTGATATTTTAAAATGTATATTTGATAAACAGAACAGATTTAGTCCATTTACCTGCTTAAAACATGGAGTTTGATGGTGTGGAGGGATTTGCTGCTGGATATATCAAAAGTCTCTGAAACTCATTTTCATCATCTTCTTTTTTTTTTTTTCCTAGCAAGCTAACTAAGATCTTTAGTTGGCCTATGAGCCATGAGATGAGCTTTAGCTGATGCTTTTGGTGTCCTGAAGTTGTAGATGTTTGTGATTTCTTACAGTGTGTTTATTATTTTTCTAATGTTTTTGTACTTCACAGAAGAGTATTTAAAAATTTGGTTTTAGTGTTTTATGTTTTATATGGTAGTTTATGCCCAGAACTAATTTAGGCTGGTGGCTCTGCATGAGATCTGTGCCTCTGGAATGAACTGGTGATATGGGAATGGCTTCTGCTGATCAAGTGTGTCATAAAAGACTATACCAATTAATACTAATGGGCTGCTGCAGTAGCAGCGATAGCACAGAGACTGAAAGGTGGCAAATCATAAAGCAAACATTAGTCTCTCACTCAGGAAGTGGTCTCTCCATACTGGTGTTTAACCTACTTGGTAAGAAGGCACTGAGAATACACTCAGGCTGTGGTAACGGGGTCTGTCTGTAATACCAGTAAAGAAGTGTTGCCAGTCTGCAGTGCTCCAGTCTAATATACCATCGTTGCCTTTACACTGCAAGTCATGGAGAACAACTACAAAACCAGCTGAGTGAGGCACAAGGATGCATTTTGTTTACTCATGCCAGCAAAACCTACAGCTCAGTCTGAAGATTGCCCAACTGTACCTGTACCTTGGAGGGCTGTCAGCCCTAATGACCCAAACTTAGAGCATATAAGAACCTTGAAACCAGGCAAAAAGTCAACGGAATATGCTTTTTTGTTTCTTTTTCCTAAATATTCACTTATTGTATGGTTAAAGAGAAAGTGACTGCATGGTGTGTTAATTCATAAGTGATGCATCATTTATGAATGTGTGTAGGGATTCAGGGACAAACTGCTTCCAGCCTCAGACTGGTTATATGGGAGAGAAGGTTGCTGAGCACCTTCCTTTCTTTTTTGGCCCAGAACTATCTTACTTGGATGAAGCTGGAACAAATGCCATCCAGGCTTGTACAGAGCATGCTGCTGGCTCCTGGGGAGCAGAGGGAGGGAGCTGTGTGCTCTGCCTCAAAGTCCTTGCAGCAGTCAGTCCCAAAGTCTGAGACATTGGCATGTTCCCTAGATAAAGCATCTACTCAGCACCCAGCATATTTTGCTGTAGCTTTATTCTGCCCTTAGCACACACAGCTAGGCCCTTAGGGCTCAGATATATATTTAAATGGCTACAAGATCTGCAGACACAACAGACTGGAAATTTATGTGATACAAAATGAGTAGAAATGAGGTGAGGAGGGATCTGCAATCTCTAAGCATACAAATAGAGCTGAATAATGGAAAGGTGATTTGAAATAAAAGAAAATGTTAGTTATGTGTGTCTTTACAGCAACCACAAAGATTCTGACTAGCTGCAAAAGTGCACAGAACCCTATCACTCTGCCTGAAAATATTTTTAACCTTTAAAATTAACACAATTACATCCTGGGGTTTTGTTTGGTTTATTTGTTTGTTTGTTTGTTTTGTGATTCCTTGCTGGATATTTTAGTCCTACTTTCTCTTTTATTTTTGTGCTCCAAATGAGATCATTCCTGTTAGCCTATGGAGTTCATGTAGGACAGGCAGTTGCTGTAGTGAATTGTGGAAACAACTTATGTGGTGACTGATTCTTCCTGGAATAGCATTTTAAAGGGCACAATGTGCTCAGCAAGCTTTCTTCTTGGCAGATGATGTGAATGACTTTCTCAGACATAGGTCAGGCACAAATCCTGCTCTTTTGACATGGCACAGCCCCCAAATAGCATTAATGTCATGCCTGCAAATACAATGGAGCAAATTTGCTAATAAAAATTGCTAAAGACATCTATCAACTAGATTAAATAATCAGATCATTGCCACAGTAGTAGGGAATATAATTGTTCCTTGATGTGAGTTCTGGGCCTCCAGTTACACAACCAAACTGGCACTTTTCCACAAAGATGTCTTCAGATGGCATTTGCACGCCTACATCCCTAGCACTGCCTGGTTTCACTCATTTCTTAGCAGGGCTGTATGAATTGTGTGTCAAGCATAGATTTGGCAGTTCCAGTATGTTTTGGGGAGAGTTTATAAATACAGTGTTGTGCCTAAAATACAATGTTGTGACAGAGCTTTTCTTTTGCTAAGTAAGTTTGTTTTACCATGTTAATCATTCAATTTTATATGAGATGTTAACTGTATAATAATTCTGAGGAAACAATCATACTACAGTGTATTTTAAAAAAATTCTATGCCTTAGGCTTCTAGAAACATAGTAAATAACTTGTCATTGCCATTTTTCTTTTAAAAATCTGTATACAATAGTAGTATTTTATAACATTAGTTACTGATGATATTTATATGCCTTTAGAATATCATAGTTTCACTAGAAGTTGAGAGGGGTTAATTTTTTACAGAGGAAAACATATTAGAGAAAATCAGAAAAAAACCTGAGTTCATTTGAGTTCTCCCAATTTATTTTTTTTGTTAGGTTGTTGTGTGTTTTTTTTTTTAATTGTCATTAGTTGATATGTCTTCTCTTGCATCTGTAGACTTGGTTGATTTTGAGCTTTTGGGCATTAGTGAGTATTTTACTACTACATATTAAAGTAAGTATAGGATTTTTTTAGGAAATAATATTGTCAAAAGTAGCGGCCTCTGAAAGAACAAGGAAAAAAAATAACTTGGCCCCAAAAAAGTCCATGCAGCCTGTTCTGACTCTCTGGCAAAGTGGATGCTTGAGGATTTGTCTCCAACACCCTGATTTTATCTCCCAGGGTAGTGGGGGGGGAAGGGAGAGATCTGTGACAAGAGGATAAGGGAAGGCCTGAATGGGACCTATGATGCAAATGCATGAGAACAGCATTGAATGGAGCTGCTTAGGATGCAGCAGGATCTTCCTGTCATCCATGTCAAGGACAGCCTGGCTCTCACGAAGCCATTCGGAATCTCTTCACTTTACTTTTCAGTGCTCCCATTTCTGGAAGACTTCATTAGCTTGAACAGAGATGCACTCACCTGGCTCTGACCCAGCTGATAGAGAGCTGATGAAGCCACACATGCTGAGAAAATTGGTGCAAAACAGTGATTCTGCGAGGCCTAGAAGACCTAAGAAAATCCCATTTAGCAGACTATGCAGAGCCATTTGTATGTCCATGTTGCTCAGTGCCTAGTGTACCCGAGAGCTGCCTTGATTGTGCAGGATGCTTGCTCTGGGTAACACAAGTGGTCAGATTGTCCACAGATCCTGGAAGCAACAGAAGTAGCAATGCCCTTGAGTTAATGAGCTGTGCTGGCTCATCTGTGGATATTTTTCAGGCAATCTCAGATGTAGTGGAAGCTAATGGATATGCTGACTTCTATTCTCCCTGGATAAATGGAGAACGTATTAAAGATTTTTTTTTCAAATAACTTAAATGCAGATATTAAAAGTACTTAAGTTTTATCATGTGCAGGATTGCCTAGGGCAGTAGCTTCTATTTTCTTATTATCTCAGTCTATAAGTATTCAACTGTGGCTTTCTGTAGCCTGAATGAAGGCTGTTAGCATAGCCATTAAGTTTATGAACTGTCATTCCCTAGAGACAAGATCTAATATTGTCTAGAGATCAAAGTCTTGATTGATGGCAGCCATTGACACCATCTCTCGTTAAGATATCTTCATGTCCACATAGTCTATCCAACCAGCAGGTTCAATATCTTTTCAGTTAACCTGTGTAATCCTACATCTGTGCCACCCCTGGGCTGGGGAGAGAGATGAACTGATTCATGAGCAACACTGAGTCTGTGGCTGGTTTGCACCAGAACTGACATCTGGGTCTTCCCCAACAATGCAAGTGTCCCTCATTCAGGCTCTGTCCTTTCACAGGTATGAGTAAGGATGCTTTGAAATCAAGACTGGTGCCATGCTTCAGAGGAATGGGTGTCTATGGGCATGGAGTTGACTGAAAGATTCTGCATTGCTCTTTGCAGTATTTTATACATAAGATAAAGGGCTTCCCATTTATATAGTTAAAGTACATGGGTTAAGAGTTATTGCAGTACCATTGACTGGATGTCCCATGTACTGGGACTAGGTGAATGCAACACTAGTATTGTGACATCTATTACCACAAGAAGTTTATTTGCAATTGAATGTGATTCCTTAATAAGGAAATTTGCTTATTACCTTTTTTAAGGATGGAAGAGTTGTGTGCTATTTTTTCTGTTCTTTCTGTTGTTTTCTTTTGCAATTCTTTTGATTGCAAAATTTTAACTACAAAGATACCTTCATTTCTACAGTGCAGTGAAAGTTCATCTTAGCCTTTCTGAGTTTAGTGCTATGGCTTGTAATATTAGTAGATGTGATTGGGGTGTGGTAAGGGATATGGAAAAAAAGTGCCCAAGCTTTGAGATAGACATAAACAAAAGTAATGACAGAAGGAGCAAGGAAAAAAGGTGGAAGAGATGAATAGGAAACTGAGTTACCTCATACTCCAGGGGCAAGGATGCCTGGGATAAACTAATTCTACATAACCTGCTGTTAAAACAGATTTATATATATTCTTTACATTTTTGGGTATGCTTAACCAAATAAGAACATAAGTGGATTTTTTGTGAACACACAAAGTTATGTTTTAAATATCTGATCTGTGAGGTCAAAATCATAGAGACTGTTCCTTTATTAAATATGTAGATTGTACCAGGGTTTACATGAATCCATGATACATCCGAAGGTGCTGAGGAGTTGACCAGCTTCAGGGTCTCTCACTGTCTCTTTGAAAGGTCATGTGGATCAGGGACTTTCTTGAGGACTGGAAATAAACAAATGTTCCTGAAGGAAGGAGGATCTAGACCAGTCAGGCCCACAAATGCTAATGTATGGCAGGGTACACCCAGCATGAATTTACCAAGAGCAAACAGTGTCTGAAAGACTGAATGTATCTTCTGTCAAGGTGCGTGGATCACTGGATGAAGAGAGAGCAGTGGATGTTTTGGGGTGACTTCTAGAGGCCTCTCCTAAACTAAATTAGACTAGAGAAGACTCTCTGAAGAGAGGTGATTTTTGTTTGGGAAAAAATGCTAACAGGAAACACTTGTAAAAGGGGAGCCAACCAACTCATTCCAGGAGGTTGGAGTTGTGCAAATAAGATATATGCAGAATTTAAGTGTTGGCCAGTGAGTCCATTGACACTTCTTGTATGTTGATTTAGACTGACTTTGAAGTGTACAAGATATAATTTGAATATATAATATAAAACCACTAAATCTCTGGGGTTCTTCCTACCTAATCAAATGAGAATTGGAAATATATATGGAAGAGAATGTTTTGGTCTATTTATAATGCATACAGTCTAGACAACTGTCATTATAGAAGGAATATTTTCCTGCATTTTTTTTTCCTGCACAGAAGGAAAACTTTCCTCCTGAGACTATAAACAAGGAAAACAGGGTAGCACATGTGTAATCCATGCAACTGATACTGTAATGTCTCTAAATGATATTGAAGTGTAAGTAGGAAACAGATTTTGCCATTCACCACAGGGCTAAATATATGTGTGGACTGCTAACTGGGTAAACATAGAGGTATACTTTCTTGTTTGAAAAATAAAAAAAAAGGCAAAAACCAGCAGACTCGTATTTCTTTTTATAGACTTCTACATTTTAAAATATGACCAAAAGTATAATAAAACATGCCAGATATGCTTTATTACTTTTTGGGGACAACATTGCCATTATTGAGGTGAGAGGTGCAAGTGCTATACATTACTAGAGCCCTCAGACCATATTTAAGAGGATTTAGGGCACACAGACACTGTGTTAGACCTCTGCAAAGGAGAGAATAATTTCTGTTCCCTTCAAAGCTTCAGGTTGAAATCCTGAACCCAGTAAAATCGATAGAAAAAAATCTGTTGATTTTAGGAAATTAAGACTTCAACTTTAGAGTTTTATCATGTGCCTATCAAAGTGAATGAGTAATGCCACTGATTAGGGTGAGATCAAGAACAAGACACTAACACTCTGTAGTCACTAATGGTAAAATATAGATGATATCCTTTTAGGACCTTTTAGGATTTTTTCACGTGAACTTCAAAGAAATGATGATAGATATCTAGATAAATAACCTTGGTAACATCTGAAGAGAACAGTTTTCTGCCCTCATCAAAGTCTTGGCAGATAAGATAGATTTATTACTAAGCAGAATGTATATTTTGGGGGGCTGTTTGCTGGTTTTTGGTTCTGGGTTTTTTGTTGGGTTTTTTTTTGTTGGGTTTTTTTGTTGTTGTTGTTTTGGTGTTTTGTTGTGGTTTTTTTTTTTTTTTTTTTTTTTAATGAGACAGCAGCTGTTTACTAAAGATTTATCAGAAGAAATTTGTCAGCATTTATGGATTTGTTCCTTTCATGATTCAGGAGATAAGTCTGCTTTGTTCTTTCTCTTTTCCTTTCTCTCTTTAATGAAGTGTTTCTTAATAAACTACTAATTGAAATCCTCTGCACCTGTATTTGGTGACAGTTAATTTGGGACAGAGAGTCCTTGTTGAATCTGTTTCTGTCATGAGTCCATCTTACAACCGATTTGGCCAAAAGAGTATGTTTACATCCAAAGTGTATCTTTGCATATGAATGCATATGTGTGTGCCATGTCAGACCAGGTTGAAGGGGCAGTGCAGACATCCAGGGGGCTCTTGACTCTGAGTCTTGGGTAATTGCAGCCTCAGGAGGTTTCCTGCACTGCTGTGATCTCCGGGGGTCTGAAAGTCCCTGCTCCGGAAACTGAGAATCTACTGACCTGAAACCCTTTTCTAAGATGCAGAAAGGTCTTTATATGACCATCCCAGTGCTTGAAGTTAACTCACTGTATTTGCATTGATGTTGGAATAATGAACTTCTGCAAGGAGGAATGAAAATGCAGGAGGAAAAAGAGCAGGACTGGGTCTTGTTTAGCTGTTCAGTTCATGTGTCTGGGTTTGCTTACAGCTGGTGTGACTCACCCTTAGGTGGTCAAAGAGAAATAATATATTTCATATGGAAAAAGATCTCTAGCCTTGATTTCATGAGCTAAACCAGTATTTGGATTGTTTACTTGTTGAAGATCTTATTTTTTTATTATTCCTTACTTGCATCCAGGAATAAGACTAGTTGTGTCAGATATTTGGTTCAATTAAGCAACTGACCTTTCACTGTGTTCATTATACTCAGATGCTGATCCACTCTGAAATTTTAATACAACAAGCAGTGACAACCCATTTATGTGAATGCACAAAGTTTTCCTCCATATTTTGCACTGGAAGACCTGATGGGTTGTCAGTGCAGGGAGAACGCAGGGATTTTCCTCCTGTGATCACTATCCAGATGAAAGGTGAGAGGAGCCTGTCCTTCACTTCGTACTTAGAAAGAGCCAAACCTGTTCCCCTGAAACACGTGGAAACCAGCAGCAAGGGTTTCCACCTGACGTGGGACTTCCCCTGCTGCCTCCCAAACTGTGGCTCCCTGGGAGGAGCTTCTTGGCTAGAAAGCACTACTGTTAATTATTTTCCATCAATTGGGTCTTTCCTATAAAAAGGTAGAAAACAGGAGAAATTATTTCTTTTTAATTATGGAACTGTGTTTTCCTGATGGATTAGTACTATTAGAGAGCTGACTTTAAGCAAATTTCAGTATTTTCATGGGCTGCAGCAACTAAATAAAATTCTTGAGTTTTTTCCTGCATAATGCAAGACTGATTTTCAGGGTAAATAAAATTGGTTTACATTAAGTTGGAAGTTTTATTAATACTGAACAATTTCTCACTGTGCAAACTCAATCTTTCGTCTTCCTGCTCAACCCCAGCCTTTAACACAAATAATTTCAGCATTTTACGAAACAGAGAGTGAATTGGATAACTCTGCAGTGTATTGTGCACTGAGTGAGCCTACAAAAGCCATTTCTGCTTTGCTTCTCTGCTTGCATTTTCATTTTATGAAGGTAAGAGGTGGACAGAGTGTCCATTTTATACTGCAAAATGGGAAAACAATCTTACTACAAGGAATCAAATTGCAAATTGGGACAACCCTTCAAACAGTTGCAATTAAAGGAAAAATGTGGTGGCTCCACTGTACAAACTTTACAACTTGAGACTGATACAAGAATTCCTGTAACTCTTACTGCAAGTCTACCTTGTAAATTCTCAGAGGTTTTTTTGTCTCAGTTCAATTAATTGAATAAAATGTTTTTGTAATACATCCTCTTAAAAGTATAGACACCAAATACTCATGTAAACCAGGGTCTTCCTCAAAGGAGACCTTTTTGCACTTTTTACCTTTCTTCATGCTCACATTGTCTGTCTTTTTTCAGAGGTGGCCCCAAGAGCATCTCACTCAAGCAAGGTCCTGCTCTTGTCTCTTCTCACCACTGCCCTTTGGCCCTCTTTTACCTGTACCCCCAGATGGGCTTGATGCTCAGGGACACATTTCATCTCTCAGATATATTGTGGCCACCAACTCAAAGGCAGGAAAGGTGATCCCCCTGAATTTTCCTTTGTGCCTGCACTATACTTGTGGCAGTCTCGTGTCTAGTCCTTGTCCCTCCTCAGGTCAGTCTGCTACAGCTTGCCTCTCCCAGGGCCTGTCTACCAGGTGGCTTTCTCTGTGGGAGAGAACCTAGAGGATTAAATGTGGCTCTTGATTGTGGCTTAAGTTGATCATTGCTTGTAAGATATCATTCAGTGTGTCGTAAGGGTTGTCTTTATCACAGATTTAACTTTAGGGAAGTGAAGTGTGAGTGGTAGAAAGAAGTTCAGTGTCAATCAGTGAGTCTAAACAAAATACTGTGGTTGCTGTATCTTAGAGGTAAACTTCCTTCTCCATAGAGGTCCTTTGGAAAATAAGAATGAATATCCTGGGTCACTCAACCCCCGCTTTCATGGGTATACTGATTTTAGTTACTGATTCTAAAAAGCATAGGTGAATGAATTTGAAATTCCCCATCAGTGACATAGGTGGATGCATTAGCAATACTTCTGTAAAATTTCAGTAGTGTTTAATTAAAAGAAATTTGGGCAAGTCCAAGTTAATGTGTACTGCTGATCTTGTCTCCCTCCTCAGACTCCAGGTTGTAGATACTTCTGCAGCAAATCAGCTGTAGATATAGTTGGCAATTAGGTGGAGTCCTAGCAGGTAGCATATATATCTTCTCTATCTCTCAAATAATGTAGATATATTGCAAAAGACTACCTCAATATCTCTTCAAAACCTCCTCTGCTTCACCATTACCTGCTAGTTGTTGGGTAGGTCCCTTTTCTTCAGAGGCTTCAGCCACAGAGATCATGACCCCTTCCTCACCTCACATGTCTATTGAAGTGCTCATAGCTTCAATCACTGCTGTTTCCCTTTGGGGATGTGGTGGTGGGGCAGCTCCAGGAGGTGTGGATGGGGATCCTCACAGCCTCACTGGTGGCTCTGCATGCAGGCAACCTCTCCACTCAGTCACTGTTTCTTGCTGTGAGAATTCTCCCTTTGATCCTTTTGCTTTCTCTTATGTACAACTTTAACTAGCAGCAGCAGTGTGTCTCCTGAGGTGTAAGAAGGAACTCAGAGCAGGTGACACCATCAGGGTTTCTGCTTATGAAGTGCTAGTTGCCATCCACTGCAGCTGTTCCCTGTTACAAGACACCAGTAGGGGCAGATTTCTGCCCATGTAGTTGACACCAGCTCTTTTTACAATTATTTTTTCCATTATCCCTTTGTATTTGTTAATAATTGATGTTTGCCTAATTTAGATTAGGCTGTTATGATTTCTTACTTATTCTAAATTGCTGTAGCAACAGCAGTAGTACTCACATGCACTGTGGTTAAATCCCAAAGGCACATAAATGCTGAATAAGAATATGACTTTCCCATTCCTAGGATTTGAACTGTGCCCCCTCATAGCATGCTTCTTTCTCTTATGTCTTGCCAGGTTATTCCTGATGCCACTTCCTGACTTGTCTGCTGATTGTTAGTGTACTTCTTTGCTGTACTTCATTAGAGACATTGTTATCTTAGGACAATCATGTTCCTCCACATTAGTCATTTAGAATGTACTGTACTGGAGAGACATATATTTACGTGTGTATATATATGTTGGTATTTATATTTTTAACTTTTATCTTCAAAATCCATGAAAAAAAAAACAAACTGAAAAATAGTATTTTGTGAAAGGTACAGAGAATAAATCTTTTGAAGAAGTAACCACCTTTTTCACTCTGGAAATAAACAGGTACCTGAAGGCAAGGCAATTTACCAGAAAAAGGATATGAAGTGCCTTCAGGTAAGATTGGTTCTGATCAAAAAAGAGCTGAACACTTAAGGATTCAATAAGATTCTTTGCAGAGAGACCTCGACAAATAAGAGAGATGAACAATCACCAACTATATGAAGTTCAACAAGGGGAAGTGCTTGATTCTGCACCTGGATGGGACAACCCTGGATGTACGGACAGATCGGGGAATGAGATACTGGAAAGCAGTGCCACAGAAAAGGACCTGGGGGTCCTGGTCGATGGCAAGGTGAACATGAGTCAGCAGTGCCCTGGAAGCCAGGAGGGACGACTGTGTCCTGGAGACATCAGGCAAAGCATCACCAGTCAGTCGTGGGAGGGGATTGTCCTGCTCTGCTCTACACTGGGGCAGCCTCACCTTGAATATTGTGTACAGTTTTGGGCACTACAGTATAAAAAAGATATTAAGCTATTAGAGAGCATTCAAAGGAGAGCCAGAGGATGTCAAAGGGTCTGGAGGGGAAGCCTTATGAGGAGCTTCTGTGTTCACTGGCTTATTCAGCCTAGAGAAGAGGAGTCTGAATGTCTTCATTGCAGTCTTCAACATCCTCACAAGGGGAAGTGGAGGAGCAAGTACCAATACTTCACTCTCATGACCAGTGACAGGACTCATGGAAATGGCATGGAGCTGAGTCAGGGGAGGTTTAGGTTAGAGTAGGAAAAGGTTTTTCACCCAAAGGATGGTTGGGCACTGGAACAGGCTACCCAGGTCACAGCACCAAGACTGACAGAGTCCAAGAAACATTTGGACAGTGCTTTTAGGCACATCTTGGGGATGTCCTGTGCAGAGCTAAGATGATCCTTGTGGGTCCCTTCCAACTCGGGATATACTGTGATTTTATGATTTAATTATCATATAAAATTCTTCCATTTTTCTGTATGACTAAATTTTTTTCCAGCCTCTACTCTCTGCTTCTGGTGCTGTATAAGCTGGTAAATCCTCATTAGGAACGAGTGTGTTCTGGTGTTGTCTGCTTGCCTGCAGAAAGCAAAGTCAGTGCAGAATCAAGGCAAAGACATGCTTATGGCAAAAATTAGTTCAGATCAACTGTGCAAGAACCTGAGCATAATTCAGTACAGATTTTGTCAGTATGCAAGTAGGTGACTGTGCAAGTAGTATTCACCTGTGTTTTAGTGAGCAAGGCACAGGCCAGAACTCATGTTGTGTCTCCTCCCTTCCCTTGGAACCTTGTCCTCCAAAAGGGCTTTTTCATCTCTGCTACTCATACCCATCCCCTCCAATGTGTATCTGCGTGCCCTAGGCTGGTGGCTAGTCCTTTCCTATGTCCAGGGGAAGGATGGGCCAGCTGGAGGCACCTAGTGCTTCAGTGGCAGCTCTTCATGCTTTGCCTGCAGCTGCCGTGTGTTGGCAGCACAGCCTTGATTACAAGGAAACTGCTTCACTGAAAGGCTCCTAACAGAAATAAGAGGTTTACTATGCTGGACTCAGAGGAACAACCTTTTTGTTTCTCTCCAAAGGAAGAAAGAAGCAGGACAACACAATGCTTTGTGGTAGTTTTACACTGTAGGGTGCAAAGATCTTTTTTAAAAAAAGGTAATTTGATTTATTTGAACTTTAAAAAAGAATTGTATGGAAAATTTCAGAGATTTGCATGTCATTTATCATTCAGTTATAAGTGGGCAGGAAAGCTGCATGTTTCTCTTCTGTAAAATTGCAAGGTAGTGGCTGTCTTTAAAATCAAGGACCTTTTTGTCTGAAGGAAGATAATGTTACATATCTCATTAAAAAGTTGGACTATGCTTTATGACTACTTTTATACATTAAGTCAATTTTAGTGCTCTACAAAATGTGCCTGAACATACTTTATCCTTAATAAACTGGGAAGTCATTCAATATAGTTCTGCAGTTTGCAGCCTGTCCTGCCAGAGTCAGCAAGTCTTCTGACAACAATTTTAATGGTCTGTTAAAGATCAAGCAACATTGTGATGGATTTATTATTGCAGAATTTTTTGACTGCTAAAGAAAACAGGGCATCAGTTTAATACTGATAACTCAGTTCTCTGTTTTCTTTTTATTTTTCGTCTGGTCAGCATTTGTTGTATTTCCAAGATACAAAATAAATTCTTTACCAATAACGGTGTGTATGTAGAAGAAAATTTATTTTTACCTTGATTCTTGCAGAAAGGAACTCTAACTTTGATGTTAAGTGAAAATTCTAATTCTTAAAAATAAAAAAAACAGTAATTTAAATTTCTTATATCAGAAAAGTGCTTTTTATTTTTCTTTGAAATGATAAATGTCTCACTAACCTCAACAGGGATAATACAAAGTCAGGTCAGTTATTTTAGTTGCAGAACTATGTATGTGCATTCATAACCTTATGTAAAAGTGTTCTGGTGAATTTATTTAGGTTGTATGATTAAATAAAAGATGGAACTTTTACCTCACTGTGAAAATGAAAAGCTATTTTCTGATTAGTAATTCTCAGAGGTTTGTTAAAATGAATGTTATTGAAATAGCAGTTAACTCACTGATGTATCTGGTGCAAGAAGATGTGGGCAGGATGTGTCCTGCCTGTGGCTGGAGCAACCAGAGCTATTATGGTGCTTGTGGAAATTACTCAGCTGTAAGAAGAGGGAATGAATGTTAGATTGGGTTGCATTCTTTTGTGTGGATAATTTACCATCTTTCCTCCTTCATGGCATTGCAACAGTTCAGAACATGACACTGCTTCAGCTGTAGCAGGATTTTGCTTCAGCCCATGGCCCATATGCTTGGAGTTCCCTGCAGACTGATGTGCTAGGATATTAAAACTCCACTGACTGTAGAAGATTTTCTGAAATGTGAACTACACTAAAGGATATTGCATTTTTTTTCAAAATTATATTCCTTGCATGAAGCAAAGGTTGACTTCTATGGTTTCAATTCCATAGGCACCTATATTTGGGGAGAACAGGCTCCTTTGCACAGTGCATGCAACCAGGAAATACATGTTTGTGGTAGACTTAGTTTCTTGTCAAAGTTGTTGCTGTTACTTCCTATCTTTATAAGACATGAAAACCAGGTGACAAGAATGAAGATAAGAATATCAAAACTTGAATAAATACAGTATGAACCTGCAAAAGAACTACATTAAAATGTGCTAGATTGATTAGTTCTGACATAGTTGTCAATCAATACTTTCAAACACCAAAGTATGTGATGTTTGCAGACATTTGCAACTGAGTAGAGTTGCAAAGCAAGACTATTCCCTCTTCTTTTGGTACTTGGTTTTTTTTTTTTAATTGACTTTGCTGGATATGCCTTGCCTTTTTCGATAATGGTGTTTCTGAGATGAAGCACATCTATATATTAATGTGTTACAATTTAGTATGAATTTTGCAAATACACTTCACAAAAAACAAGGTTCCTATAAATCTCACATTCGACCAACCAGTCCCTTGTTCAGGCTGTGTGTTCTGAAGATGGTGTTAGAGATCTCTTGTTCAAGTGCCTTGAGCCCACTTGGTGAGTCTTGCAGTAAAGGAAACATTTTCTTGTTTTCAAGCCCACTTTATGTGCCATTCCCTGCTTTGTTTGTGATTCATCACCACTATCAAGATCAGCCTCTTGTCCTCTACAGAACGCCCACTTTTCCCTCGAAGAAACCACATGGTTCTGGCAGCAACATTTGCTCCTGTGAGTATCAATAGAGCCATTCAAAGAAAACTATACTCTGTATTTTTCCATCCGCCTTCAAATGAAGACTGTAGGGAGGAGAAGAAAAGAAATAAGATAAGCCCTCTGATGGGCCCATTGTAGGGCCCCCACCCCCAGAGTTGCCAAGCGTGTGTGTCCAGTGCAGAGCATCTGCCCCAGCTCAAAACCAGGCCCTGCTAGAGCTGGTTTTGAGATAGTCTGAGGAAGCTAACTGAGGAAACTTTAGTTGTCTTTGCTGCATACAGTGAAAAACTAGCTGAGCCAAAACTGACTCAAGGTGAAAAGTTTAGGCTATTTCATTTTTTTTTTTCCAAGAACCCTCCTACGCATGAAGGTTTGTGAGCCCTGAGAGCACAGGGTGGGTTATGGTACTTTGTGGGTCACTACATGGGAATGACCTAAGGCACTCCCATGAAAATTTTTTATCCCAAGTTGCCAGTGAGTATCCTTGAGTGCTGCAGGGGATCAGTAGTCCTGAGGTCTTTGTGACCCCCTTATGCCTGTTAGGACTTTCTTCTAGCACTTTTGAGTGTACCCAGGCTTATGCATCCTGTGAATGCCCAGAGTCTGGGCATGTGGGTAAAGATGTAGACATGAAAGAGGTCAAAATGGGAAAGCTGGGGATAACTTGCAGACAGAATAACGAAAGACAGTTTATAAAGCCAGAAAAAATGCAAAGGACAGATACTTATAAATTAAATAATATCATTGAGGTAGTTTAGTTGGTGTTGTTTGGTTTGGTTTGGTTTTGGGTTTTTTTTTTCCCATGAAGAAAACTGGAGGAACAGAAAGGATCAGAGCAGTACCTGCTGTGCTTTAGCTGTTCCCAGATGGTGGCTGGCATTTTAGGGACATTCTCAGCAGGCATACTTCAGACTAGCAGTTTGATTACTATACACTGGGGCTCTTGATGAAACAGCCTTAGAATAGTAGAGATTCAACTGACCGTAGATGTGATTTAGAATTCAGTCCTATTTTTGTAAAGTGTCTAACACATACTTAATTTCTGTAAAAGTAATTATGATAACCATAGGTTGCTTTGGACTACACCAAACTGTTTCAGGAATAACTCTGGTATTTCAGAGTTTTATATAAAGAATTTAACTGCTATATAAATCTGTGCAGCTATGAGTGAAAAAAATTGCATAAAGAAAAAGTGAGAAGTGGAAACAATTGTTTCTGCAATGCCATGTATTACAAGATTAGCAAAACAGTTTAGTTCTCAAAATATTTTATTATTATAATTTGAAACAATCTGCTATGGAGAAAAAAGATTAAAATATGAATATATATGAGTGTATAATAACCTCACCATAAATTATTGTAATATTGTTATAAGTGATACCTAAAATGGCAAAGATGATCTTGACAAAAGGAGACAATACTGAATTCTATTGTCAAATTGATTATTTGAGTTTTTTTATTACAGGTAGCAATGTAAGTAACACTTCTCTTCAATCTTTTTCCTCCATTCCCAAGGAGGAAATGTTTGTTTTGTTCCCTAAACAACTTAAATTTACTTTGTATGCTTCATTATTTTGTTCCATTCCAGTATGTGCAATATTGCTTTAAAGTTATTGTGATGTCTGTATACATTGTATTTACTGGACATTTCCAGTCTAGGATAGTCTGTGACGGATTGTCTTAGAATTATAGAACCACAGAGTAGTTTTGTTTGGAGGGGAAACTTTTAAAGGTCTGACCTCCTTCACTGAAGCCATCTGGCAGATCAGAGTGTGAGCTTAATGATGTCTATTAGAAAGAACTGTTTGCAATGACAGCATTTTCAAATGTGAAACCTTAACTGTATGGAATTATTACCTTGAAACTCTTTTCCTTAATAAGACAGCAAGAGCAAGAGAAATAACTTTATTTTATACATTCAGGCAGGTCCAGTGTTTTAACATAAAGTTTCAGTTAGAATTTTCTTCTTCTCATTCCTCTCCATGTCAAGCTAGTACATTTTCACTGAAGAATTATTCAATTTACCTTCAAAGAATTCAAATATATCTTAGGCTTTATTGAAATAGCTTTTTTTAAAAATCATTTTTGCAACCTACTGAATCACCAGGAATGAGGATGTCAGTTTTGTAAATATGAATTAAGGATTACATTGCTACTGGTAACATCACAAATAGCTGCAAGCATATAATGTCCCCATAAAATGTAGTTTAATTTTAATACATAACCAGAAAAGTTATATTTGTGGCTTTGAATTCCTTACCTCTATGCAGATTTATTATTACAAGTCCCTATTATTATGGTTTGTATTTCACAACCCTAGGACATTTGGATTTGATCAGAATGTCAACAGTGCCACATTCTGCCACAGAATGAAGACTGGAGTTGAGTTTTAATATTGCAGGCTTGGCTCGCTAATGAAATTGATGCATTTGCTGGAACATACACTTGAAATTCTCTTGAAAGCAAGCCCAGATCTAAAATTTCCAAGACAAGTTGTAATACTTTCATCCAGAAGACCAAGCCTACCATCTGTGAAGCTGAAATGTAGATTTGCAATACACAGACCAAGATCATGTGCAAAATCTGTGTATTGGCAAAAGTCTGAAGAGGAAACTCTGGGGCTGAGGCTGATAGCAAACTAGTGCTCACCTTAATGCTGAGGGATTTTCATGCAGTTCCTCCACTGCCTGCAGCTTTTGGCTTGTATTTTCATATGGATCCAATGTCTGACCAGTTTGTGAATTTAAAATGTGCTTTGCTTAAACTGACTTTATCTTGATGGGCATTCCTTTTAGCATCAATATTGTGCCCACAGAAAATTTTCAGTCAAAACTTACAGCTTTCATCCAGAGTACTCAGAAGTTACCATCAGCACCAGAGTTACACCAGCATTGCAGTCAGGCTTCTCTTACTGCTTGAGTATAGGTTCTGTTTCACTGTGTTGTGCATTATAGGAGAAGGATTCAGATACCTTTAGATCATCTCTAACAAAAAGGAGTTATTTAAAATGAGTGCAGTCTTCTCCTTCAACACTAATTTAAATTCAGGGGTTGAAAAATTATCAAAAATGTTGCTTGTTGCTTTTGTTTAAGATCATAATTGATAGAGAGGAAACACATTTCCTGTTTTTAAATGTACTTTCCTTACGTAGTTCTGCATAACCTTTATCCTCCATTTCTATGACATAATCACAATTTTAAGGAAAAAAAATTGTCATAGAGAAAGAAACTACATTCTCTTAAATATCCTTCCAGAGAACTCATTTTATGAGGTATTTTTCTGGTAAACTGGTAAAGCAGTTTAGCTAAGATTTTAAAAGCTCTAAATGCAGAGAAGCTATGGACAGTTTCCACAGTCCCTCAAATGTCATTTTTCAACTATTGGCAAATATGCCCCCTCTGTAGGCATATAGGCATAGTGCAAAAATTTAAAAGAAGTAACATCAAAAGGATCACCTGCAAATTCAAACTATACTGAAGACTCTCTCTCTCTCTCTCTCTCTCTCTCTCTCTCTCTCTCTCTCTCTCTGGAAGGTAAAAGGGGCTGGAGAAGAGCAGGGAGAAATCACTACTCTGGTCAAAAGCCCTTTTGAGAGTTTAAGTCTTTACTTACTGACAAAATTTTTGGAAGAACGTAGCAGGTATCACTTGGGATTGCACTTTCTTTATGCAGAAGACTCTTGGAAGACTGAAGTTCTCAGTGCAATGTCTTTCCTGAAGGATCTGCCTATGGTAGACCAAGAGTTTCTACAGGAACAAACTGAAACCAGAATTTTTAGGGTTCAGACTGGTGCATCCAAGTTGAGTCAGAGATGAACTTCAGCTCCTGCCTGTCAGTTTGGTGGGAATCTGCACCCTTTATGAAGGAAATGACAGAGCACTCTTTCAGGAGTGTAGTGAATGAGAACATTATGTTCTTAGAATGCACTTACACTTGGATAAGTGATTTCTACCTTAAAGCCAAGCGGAGAACAAATATATGATTTCTGCTTTACAAGGTGTGGTGGGTTGGGGCTTTTTTGTGTGTACAATGCTGTTTTACATTCAAACTGCCTTCATGTTTTACCCTCATTCATGCCACATGAAATGTGGTAGGATGAGTCACACAACTGGAATGCTGCAATGAATGGCTATAAACTTCTCAGAAGGGATAGGCAAGGAAGGGGAGGTGGTGGGGTGGCCCTGTAGGGAGTGTTTTGATTGTCTGGAGCTTAATGATTATTACAACAGGGTTGAGTGTTTCTAAGTAAGGATCAGGGGAAAAGCCAACAAGTCAGGTATCATGGTGGGAGTCTGTTATAGACCTCCCAACCCAGATAAAATATTCTATAAGCAGCTGGGAGTAGTCTCATATTCGCTAACCCTTGTTGTCGTGGGGGACTTCAACTTACCAGATGTCTGCTGGAAACACAACGCAGAAGAGAGGATACAGTGTGGGACATGAAGGAGCACAAGTCTCATGAGGAATCACTGAGGGACTTGAGTTGTTTAGCCTGGAGAAAAAGAGGCTCAGGGGAGACCTTATCACTCTCTACAACTACCTGAAAGGATGATGTAGACAGATGGGGGTTGATCTCTTCTTCCAAGTAACAAGTGACATGACAAGAGAAAATGGCCTCAAATTGCACCAGGGGAGTTTTAAATTGGATATTAGGAAAAATTTATTCATCAAAAGCGTTGTCAAGCATTGGAACAGGCTGCCCAGGGAAGTGGTGGAGTCATCATCCCTGGAGATATTTAGATGTGCACATGTGGCACTTAGGGACATGGTTTAGTGGTGGACTTGGCAGTGCTGGGTTAACAGTTGGACTGGATACCTTAAAGGTCTTTTTCAAACTAAACTATACTATGATCCCATGATTCCATGGGTTTTGGGACAGACAGCTCATGTAGGCTTTCTTAAAGCCATGAACTGGCAATCACCATGCAGTAGCTTAGAGTCCTAAGGATTTCTAAGAAATTACTTCAGATTTCATGCTACTAGCTAAAAGAAGCTTGTAGCTGTGTTTGTGTGATCCCCACCCTTTGCAGCTGGATAGGGGCAGCATCTGTGCACCAGCTGGGGTTTGACATGACAGACGACTTCTCCAAACTTCTCTCAGCATGGCTACTGACCACTGTTTTCCCTGGCCTTGCATTCTGGAGACTCTTCTCTTTGCCAATCCATTTCTGAAGGGATGAAGGAACATCTCTTCTGAAGGCTATAATATGTGTTCAACATTTTTAAAGAGAGTGACTTTTCATTCAATAAAGAAATGAACATTTTATTTATTAAAAAAAGTCCTCTGGAAGATCAGTTACAAAGGGGGACCTACATGGGTGAGCTGCTTGGAAATACAAAATTGTGGACAGTTCTTCCTGAGGGTTTCCTGATTTTGAGTTCAGAGCAAGTACTGCCTCCAGTGTGGCTCCAAGGGAACATTACCATATGTGGAAATTACTCAGAGGAAAAATATCTAGAACACCCAGAATCTTTTGCAGTTCTTCAGTTCTTCTTTCACAGAAATTATCATATATGTTTCTGGATACTGGAGAAATTTATGTAAGCAATCTTTTCCAATCCTGTCCCATCCTCCACAGCTGTACTGTTGAAGAGTTCCCCAGGAGAAGGCACTAGAGTCAGTTTAAGTTTGATGACAAAAGATAAACTAAAAATTGAGGATGATCCTTGCTAAATATAAATGAGTCTTCACAGTTGACACTGAGAAGAGCCTGAGCCATGGAATGACTTGCAGCTTTGCTCAGTTACATTATGTACTAAGTTCTGCGCAAGCATGTCAGTATTTATTTTCAGGCTGTGCTATTGTTGTTGCCCTGTGTGGCATCAGTGTCTCATAACCCATGTCAGTAGAAGCTGTGAGTCTGTCCACAGAGGTCTTGTCTGTCCACAAGTCAGCTTGTCACAGTGCCAGCACAGGATTTCCCAGGGAGGAATGGGGAACACTGAAATGTTTGTGCTTCCTCAGCAGGAAAATGATAGTCTGGTGCCAAGGACCAGGTCGGGGGGGGGGGGGGGGGTGTTTTAATTTTTTCTTGGGTTGGAAGCAGGGGGGGAGGAGAGCTGAAAGAAAAAGCTCCATTTCTGTGTCCTGCTGGGTTTTCACCTGCTATTTACAAGTGCTAGTGGAAGGTGGGAGAAGGGTATCCCCCACCACATTATGTTTCCTACATGGAAATTGGAGCAGTATCTTCCAACACAGTTTCACTGCTGCAGAGAAAGTTAGTAGAAAGAAGTGCTGACATCAAAGAGTGTGCAGAAGACATAATTTCTTCTTCAAAGTATTTTTAAAATCTAAAATCTCATCTTCTAACTTAAGGTGCTGCAAATTGCACTATGTTTTGTCTCATCACTGCTGAGATTTCTTCTCTATTTTTCCTTGTGTCTTCATAATTTTTGTTTTCTTGTCATTCTCTCATTCTCATTCCTGCAGGCATGTACTGTATCACAGCAGCGCCTGAAGAGCTGTTTATACAATGTGAGCAAAAACCTACTGCAAGGAGTACGTAGCTTTAGAAGTAAATCAGAAAACAGAGAGGGGAAAAATTAAGTATTTTTTAGGTACTCAGAGGAGGCAAAATATATGCATGTGGTCACAGAGGAGAAGTGAAAGGTTGGACTTCAAGCTTCAGTAAAGTGTGAAGAATCACACTTCTTAGGCTTCCCACAGAGGTTATGTTATTTGTGAGGAGATCCTGACCTGCTTGTTACTCTCTGCAAGCTGTTTCCTGGAGGTCACCTTCTCCTGTTTAGGTGTTCCATCAAAAACAGAAGTGGGTGAGAGAATGAAGTACCATCCATGAATCCTCCATTTGCACTAAGAAAATCCTTCAAGGAGAGCAATAAAAATTGCATGGATATGCTTCTTCCCTTCTCTTCCAGTAACTGTGCCCATGCCTCCACTACCCTCTGACAGTATTATGTATGAAGTGTGTAGTATCATGCAATTTTAGATATAACGAGGGACTCAAATGATGGAAGCATAGACTGCTAGAGAAGGTGGTCTTTTTACTAGTTCTACTTTTTTTTTTCCATTAAAACTCTATCTCCGATGTTTGTGATTTCAATGCTGTGTGCATTTTCGGATAGTGAATTTCCATGCCTCTAAGACTTGTTATAGTCTCCTTCTTTTTGCCTGCTCACTGCTAGGTTTTCTTCCTTCCATATGAATGGAAATTTGTGAGCTGTGGGTTAGAATCCATCATGGAAAGAAATGCTCTGGAAATAAAGTAGCTAATTGTACTTTTTGCGCCTTTTAAGGACACAGTTTCTTATGTGCCAGAGAAGAGGAACCAGTGAGTAAATAAAAAGGAAGAAACAAACCAGTAAGACCTCATGCACTCCAGACTATGACAAATATGAATGGGAACCAAAGGTCCATTATGTGACCTGAATACTTGCCAAAACAGTCACTTCTATGACTACATACTAGTATTATTGGCTTGCAGAACCCCCAATAATACAGGGCTTTGCATAGGAACCAACAGCAAGGTGCATTTTTGAGCAGATATCTATTGGAACATTCTTTTAAACCAAGTTTGACAAAATGTACTATATTTAGACTTGTAGTTTTCCACTGTCAAAACATTACATCTCAAAACTCTGAAGAATGTCCTCAGGGAGACACACATTTTGTATTCTGTGAGGAGGCAAGAAAAGGTGTGTCTGGCATGAAGAAATCTTGGTCAAATGCTTTCTTCTTCTACTGCATGATAGGTTAGTTCTGAAAACAATTAAGAAGTACAGAAAGTTCCCCTTTCAGTTTTCTCTTGATTAACCCTCTTCTGCCCAGGGTGCTAGCCAGTTTGTTAACATTTGGAAACAAGATCTTGGCATGGAGCAAGGGAAGCAAAGTGCTACTTGAAGTAGCATCACAGAAGTTCTGCTGTAAAATGTCATGTGCTTTCCAAAAATCTCTCTCTGTGCTCTTCAACCAACCCCCTCTTGACCCAGAAACAAAGCTGAGTAAGAGTGTGACCCAAGCAGCCAGAAGGAATTGGCCCAGAGCATCTTTTTCATTTTTGACCATGCCCATTCATTATGTTCCTGTGCCTTGAACTTAAGCTGTTATACCATCAAGTACTTCTGTACTGAAGCAATATACCTTCATGAGACTGCCCTTTGGAGAAGTTTCCAGGATGTGATTTGTAAAGCCAGCATCAGAGATTGTATCTTCTTAGAGGTCAGCAATGCAAGATTTGTTCCTGTACATATAAGGAATTCATTCAGGATATGTGAATCATGATACTGTGTCCTTTCTTTGGAAAATCATGCCATGATACTTCATGCCCTTTCTTCAGAAAATCATATCAGATGTGGTAAATAACTGCTTTCTTTGCTTGTAAATCTTATCCTGCAGAACACTAGCTGTGGGTTGTAATGGAATATACAGCCTTAAATGTTCACACTCTTTGTCAAACCTTCTTAACAGTAAAAGAAAAGGCTGCAGGACCTTATTTCTTGTGAGTGGAATGGTTCTTAGCTTATTCCCCCCAATATCCACACTGAAGGATCCAGTACACAGTCCTTCATATTAAAAGGAATCAAGTGAGACCAAGCGTTTAAGAAAAGCAGCCTCTAAAGGTGCTATTTGATACTAAGCTAATACACAGTTTGGTAAGAGTCTCCTCAATGCAGATTCAGGTACTTTAAGTGTATCTCTATCATCAGCTGTGTAAAACTGTTATTATCTCAAACAGTGGTTATATGGGAAAAGAGACCGTTCTCATTAACACAGATATCAAAAATAAGAGGGGGGGAAATTAAGCATTTCGCACTGTAACTCTGAAAACAGCTGTACTTTGTTCATGAGAGGTAACGCCTCCTTGAGAAAACTGGGTGAGTCATGCAGTTTATTACTTTTTTCTAATAATGCAGTTTTAATTGACAGCCATATTTTGAAAGGTAATTTTTTTCAGAGGATTGTTTGTAAACTTTCTTTTTAATATTTTGTTTAGTGGTTATGCAAAGAATAATATTTCCAAGTAGGCAATCCACAATTTGTTTTATCGTCATACATGAAAACACTTTCCCACTTATAGTTTTCTGCTGTCTCCTTGCTTGCTTGTTTTTTTGATCAGTTATTAGAGAAATCAGTTTTGATTTGATTAGTTATTAGAGTTTTCTCACTAGAACTTCAAGAGCACAGTCTCCACTTGTGCAATGTTCTCTTTTCATGGAGTGCACCACACTTTCATTACAGAACCAGCCCACTGGACATCTGAAAGCTTAGTTTAGAGATGTACAATGGCATTAGTTAAAACCTTTCCTGTGTTTTATATAAGTAAAACCAAGAAAGAGAAAAAAAGACTTCAGAGGAATGTAAGTTACTGAAGTACAACAGAATCAATCACATACTACTTTGCTGTAAGTAGTGAAGTGGCTCACAGGATCGTTCAAGTGCTAACTGATGAAAGAATTTATTTCACTTACTGATAACTGTTCACTGAAATTCACTCCTTTTCTTCCCTCCTAACAACATTATTACTACCTGTAACAGGGAGTAAATATGAAGAGCAGTATCTCAGGTAAGTTTGGGTGAGATAGCACATCTCTCAATATGAAAGAAAGTAAGAAGAGTGTAATCTGAAAATGGTTTGAAATCATCCCTATGGATCTATTTGCACTTAACCTTAGACTAATATTTGGATTTTCTTCTTGAATCATAAGTTCTGGAAAACAAAAGGCAAAGATCTTACAAACACGGCATATCAGTCTGAAGATCCTACTGTTAAAGAAATCCAACTCTGCATTATATGTGTAGATGCAATGTAATAATTTTTATGGAGTGCCTTTTGACTCACAAGAGGGCTGACTGGGCAACATGGTTATGCTTCCATTGCCACTTCTTCAAGATTCTGTTTTGACACTAAGTCTAAAAAAGTGTTAAACGAGCAGTTCATTTAAAGGGGAGTGACAGAGAACGCAGTGGTACTAACATCTGACTATATGAAAGTTTTAGTTAAGAAAAGCAAAAAATTGATTTTGGGGGAGGAAAGGACTATTGCTTGGCTATAAAACAAACATAGCTGCTCTACTTTTTAATATTTATAAGAGAGTTTTTTACTCTCAAATGATGTAAAGGACTTTGTAAAATGCAAGAGGCATGGCAGACCACAAAATTTAGCAAGATTTCCCTATCTGTAATATGCCATGGCAATATGCCCTTGGAGATCTAATTACCTCTTTCAAAAGACTTGTGTGATTGTGCAAGCTGCACACAATTGTACCTAATTTTTTTTCTTTGGGATAATAATGCTGATACTCGAAGAAGGATCTTGCTATAAAATCTAATGGAAAAGCATTTAAACAGTCAAAACTCTTCTGTGGATATCAAACGTTTACCAGGACAGAATATCACCTGATGCTAGTTTGTTGACTGAGACACCGTTGTCCTGATTCAGACCAGTTTACCATTTGGTCATGGGTACCACCTAGTCATGTTGAGAGCAGATCATTAATTGCTCCTGAAATCCTTGTTTATATCACCACTAGAGGCTTACTCCTCTTAGCTGTTTCATTCAGTAAAAACTTTTCTATGCATGTGCCAAACCACAAATCCAGGGCCCTGCAGCACTTAAAAGCTTGTTTTGCAGGCTTACGTGCAGTCCATGGAGGAGGGGTGGGGAATGTTTATGGTACCAGCAAGTCCTTGTGTCATCCAGTCTGAATAACCCTGGAAAGTGAATGCTACAGCTAGCTCATGCTCCCTTATGTCATCACACCTATTAAAAGTAATATTACATGTTAAGTATGTTGAGAAATAGTGAAATGTGCTGTCTAAAAGTTCTAATTGACCTCAACATTTTTGATCACATAAGGAAACACTGCATGCATGAAAACCCATATAAAATGAGACTGCATCTTGTTTTCCACTTGGTAGCTTCAAAATGTAAAGGCAAAACATTAGCCTTTCACAGAAACTACAGAAAGTCCAATACTATGTAGTTTGAAACTTATTATGCATCTCCTTTGAAAGAATACTGTTTTTCTGTGAGTTACAAAACAAAAGACATCTGCTTCTAAAAGAATTATTGCTTGAAATAAAATATTTAATGTCAGAAATGGTGTTTAGTTTGATATCCTTATGCAGAGTATGCTGAATACAAATTCCATAGTAAAAGGCCTGGATATTTTATGGTACTGAGGCTAAAAGAATTTTTTAGAGGAGAATACCTTCATTTAAAACTTACTCATTTCATGTAACTTGGAAATGTGCAACATGAAAACAAGTGGTGCACTTATATTAAATAAAATTAGAGATATATTTATTAAGGCTTCTGACAGTTGAATTTCATAAAAATGGAGAAAATACAATTCCTTTTAAAAAGTGCAAAGTGAAACAGTTGAGTAAAGAAGCATATACAAAACAGAGTAATAATGTAGAATATGCTTAATCCAGAGGACAGGGGAAGCATGGAGGATATAAAGAATGTAAAATATTTTGATGTGGATGGACATTATGCAACTACTAATTCACACCTTCAATTTCTGTATTCATCTTTGAAGCAAAATCATTTAATCAGAAAGTATTTCATTATCAGGAATCCAGGGCCTCAGTTTGCAGGAATCTGTTTAGATGATTAATTGTTTGGGCCTCTGGTTTGTTTTCTATCTGTGTATTTTACAGAGCTGAGTACAATCTCAATGCCAAATAAATTCAAATTGTCTGTGTCCCTTCACTTTTCCTAAAAGTGCTGAAAACCAAAGTCATAATAATGATGATATTTATTAAAATACTTTACTAATTCTGATCTTTCAGTATCTGATTCCTCCAGTCTCCTGTAGGATGTGCAAGAAGTTGTTCTGTGCTGTCACTCCAGTTGCACTACTGAGCTATCAGAAAGATGCTCTAAAAAAAAGCAGCCAGCACTCTCCATGTTATTCCAGACTGACCAATCAGCAGTAGGCCCCCTAATCTCTTAAATGTAACAGATCTTTCATTCCTGACAATAATTTTGCATGACAGTAAAATATTAATTTGGATTACAAAACAAAACCCCAACAAAACCTAGAATATAATCTCTCTTCCTAAAAGCTCTGAATTCTGAAGATTTTTGAAAACCAAAGAATCCCTTGTCCTATGTCTGCACACGGAGGAGCAGTTCTGTGAAACTCCTGTGCCAACTATTTGTATTACAGGGTGTGAAGCAGCATCTGTGGAGTCAGGGCATGGTCAGGCTCCTCTCCCTGCCTGCCAGCGAGCTTGGCAGTGCAGCTGTGCTGGCACAGAGCGATATTTGTGTGCAAAACCTAAACCTGCTGTAGGATACACTCCCTGCCCTTTCAGGATCAGCTGGCTTCTCAAGGCAGTCTACAGCCACTGTAATATATCCAGGATGTTTGGCAAAATCTTCTGGTTGTCCTCCAATGCTTTCTTTTTTCCATGTTTGTTTTCCTTTGTAGAGCACAACTTCAGAGCCCTTAAGGCTTCGACATCTGAGAATGTCCTGACAGTCCATTTGGATTCTTTTCCATAAACACTTTATGTCTTCTCTTTAAATGAAGTTATCAACACTGGCAGTTCGTGAGATTTCCAGTTCTCAATAAGACAACTGTGGTGAAGCCAGACCAACTTGTATTCACTTTAGGAGATTAAAAGGAGAGAAAAATGAAGGCAAAGTAATAGCTTGTCTCCCTGTCTGCTTCAACATCTGTAGCAATTGAGGCCCCAGACCTGATCTTCTGAGTTACCTCCATCTATAGAGGTCACCTCCTTCACACTGCAAATGACCCAAGAGAGGCACTTATCAAGGAATTCTCCTGGTTCCAGAGCAAGGGGGACAGGGTGGTGTCATGGCAAATCCTTACATCAGAATGGCTGGGCAGGATGAGGTAAAGGTAATGTTTTACTCATGTCGGGCTTAGTGTCCTATTTCCCACAGTGGCCAGCAGCAGCTGGTAATTAGATACAGAATGAAAGGCACCTTGCTGGTATTTCCTCTGAGCTTTAGGCAGTCTGTGGCATAGGGGTTTCCCGAAACCAGAGTTTGTATCTGCATTCCTGTGCTTAATGGGTCTTGATGGACTTTCTGTGATTTTTTTTCTAATTACTTTCTGAACTGTTCATAGTTTTGGCATACACAACATCCTTCGTGGTAATGACTTCTGTGATTCAGTTATGTTGTGTAACAAAATGTTTCCTTTTCTTTAAATCATCTTAGCAATTTCATTACTACTTCTCTTATCACAAGAAACAGTGAATAATTTTTCTATGATCTGTTTTCTGCTTACCTACGTTGTATTCTTTTCGCTGCTTTCCTAGAGAGAAGCAGCTTGACACTTTTGTTGCTCTTCTCAGCACATTTTCTGAGTACATTGCATCTTTTTTTTGAGGCAATATGGCCAGCAGTACAATCTATATTCATTAGAAGAATTTGAAAAGTAGTATAACTATATTTTTTCTAATAATTCATATTTATTTTGCATTTTTTATGTCTATTGACTGACATTTTCATATATTTCTTTACGGGATGGTAATAGCTCATTTAGAGATCATCACTATGTATATGAATAAACATAGTTATGCACTCAGAGGAAAACTTGTCTTTACTCTGCATTTATCAACAGTGAATGTCTCCTGCCCTTTTGGGTATGTTTTGTATTATGAAACAATTTTTAACTTTTTTCAGCAGATTCGACTTTTCCACATAATTTTGTATCATCAGCAAATTCCATTACCTTTTTACTCTCTCCTTAGCCTAATAATGCTGTAAATTTGAAAGCATGCATCTCTGTTGGGCTGCACTGAGAATCTTTCTTCCTCCATTGTGAAATCTGACCTCTTGCTTACTGTACTTTAAAGGATATTAAATGATGAGCCCTCTTGTCTTACAACAGCTTCATTTCCTTCATGAGGGGCTTTGTAAAAAGCTTTATGAAAATATAAGTACACTGCTATCAAATGATTATTCTTATCCATATTATTGACTTCTATATAAAAGCTATAGATTTGCAAACTGAGACTTAAAAACATTTTCTGTTTTACTTATCCAGATGTCTTCTAATTCTATTATTACAATTAAATTTCTTCATGAAGTCTTGAGTAACACCAGAAGTCCTTTAATACCATGGAGTCCATCAAAGCTTTCTGTGAAAAAAAAAAAAAAAAAAAAAAAAGTATCTAAGTGGGCATCTAAAACAAGTCTAAAATGTTGTGGTGGTTTTTTTCAGAATTGCTTTAGTGATCCTGTCCTGGTTTCAATGGGACTGAACTCATTTTCTTCTTAGTAGCTGGTACAGCACTGTGTTTTGGATTCAGTAGGAGAACAGTTTGATAACACACTGATGTTTTGGTTGTTGCTGAGCAGTGCTTACCCTGAATCAAGGACTTTTCAGTGTCTCGTGCTCTGCTAGTGAGGAGATGCAGAAAAGCTGCAAGGGAGCACAGCCGAGACAGCTGACCCACACTGGACGAAGGGATATTCCATACAATAGAACATCATGAACTTCATATAAACTCGGGGAGTTACCTGGAAGGGGGCTGATTAGTACTTGGGAACGGGCTGGGCATCAGTAAGCAGGTGGTGAGCAATTGCATTGTGCATTACTTGTCTTACTTGGGTTTCACATTCCTCCCTCCTTCTGCTTTTAATTACAATTAGTAGTAGTAGCACTGTCATTGTCATTATCTGTTACTTTGTTTCAGTTATGAAACTGTTCTTATCCCAACCCATTTCTATTTTGTTTTTTTTTCATGATTCTCCTCCCCATCCCATTAGTGTTGGGGGGAAAGGAAAGTGAAAGAGAGGATCCTTTCCTTCTAGTGGTGTGGCCTGATAGAGCGAGTGCCCCAGGGATAGGATAGACTGTCTCCACCAGTCAATCTCCTCCTCAGTGTCCCTGATACTTTCTAACCTTTCCACCTCCTCTTTTAGCTCCGCCAGGAGGCTGAGGAGATCATCCACATCATCCACCTGGTCACACCCCACACAGCTGTCATCTCTACTGCCATCCAATACCAGTGCCAGGCTCTGGCACTCCCTGCAGCCTGAGACCTGGACAGCTGTGTGTTTTCATGGCAGCTCCATTTATGCCTCCACATCCTTTCTGGTGAGTGCAGAGGACATAGCTCCCTGCCAAGGGGTAACCATCACTGAGCTCCTTCCAAGAGTGTGGTGACCACTGACTGAGCTCACCTCTGGAGCTGATGGGTGACCATGCCAGCTGCTGTGTCCCACTCTGTGTGATGTGCCTCACACTCCCTGAGGGTGGCTTTAGCGTGGATGGGGATGGCCACAGGCATTCCTGGCCTTCCTTGTGCTCAGTCACAGCTGCCTCTAAGTCAGAGCTCTACCATTCCCTGCTCAGAATGTCAGGGCACCTCTCTTGGCACTATTTTTGAAGTCTTGCCACTTAAGGAACTTCCCCTGCAATACCCCAGAGCAATCCTCAACCACAAAGCACATCTGCTGGAGCAGCCTTGGAGTCTTCTTCAGTAATGCTGAGCTATGAGCCATACCCAAGGCAGATTAGTAGGAACTCAATAGGCAAGTTCCATGACTATTCAAATAACTGAATTTTTCCTTTCTATGTAATAAGAAAACAAAGCAAAGCTAGACAATAGTTTTTATCCCTTCTTTTCTCAGCATCACCTTTCCATTCACTGAGGTTTGCTGACCCTACTAAGGTTCATGGCTAAACTAGTACACTCAATATATTTCCAACCTGGAAATAGCATAATTCATTACCGTTAGGACCTATAGCTGGAAGAAATAAGCTTTTAACTTCTGAAAAACCCACCAGTCTTATTTCCAAGATGAGAAGCATGTTACTAAGGCTTCACCCTTAACCACTGTCAGTCAAATCCCTACCAATTCCAAGTCTTGATTCTGAGGCACTGGAGTAAAAAACCTTGACAGATAACCATTAATTACCTCTGAAAAAAATTGTATTTCTTTGGAATTTTGTACACAATATATGTACATAATATTTCGTCCTCGGATGAAATACAAGGAAGACAGTGAGACATGCCTTTAGTCATTTCAAATGAAGCCTACAGAAGAGCTCATCTAAACAAATAGAAGGAAATTAATAAGAGGCAAATAGGATCTGCAAAGCCCTGTATGTGCATAGATTCTCAATGGTGCGTACGGTATTGCGGTTAAATGCAGCTGAACACAAGAGAGACAACATATTGCAAATCATTTCAGGGGAAAACTGTGACAGTAATCAAAGACAAGATAGTAAAATGTGGAGAGAGGCGGGAGTTAAGCTATTAAATCTTAGGGGGGAAACTACTGTGTATAGGATACAGTTTCTTAATTCAGAGATAATACAGTAATGGACAGCCTTCAAATGATTTAGCTAGCTTGAAGCAATTTGATTTTTGAGGATAAATTGTAGTAATTATCCCCAAAAGGACAGAGTGAGTAACCATCCACAAGTTTTCTACATGATATTATGGGAGCAAATGAATCAGGCATATGCTTGTGATGTGGTGCTGGTGGGGGAGGGGAGAGACACCAGATGTTCCTTAAGAAGCAAGATTTAACAAGAAAGAAAAGCAGAACTTCCTCCTAATAAGATCAACATACTCCTTCTGGGTTTTCATTCAAAAGAAAATTTCAGGAATGTCCTGCACAGTTATAGATGGCTCAGGAAAAGGTATGTATAACATGCTTTCACAAACTTACTTTACTTAAGGGAAATGACCACAAAAAACAGATAGCAAAGACTGGAACAAAACTGGGTCTTTTTTTAACTAATCCTTAATCCCAGAATGCACTGCCTAAGCAGTAGCAAGTAAAATAGAAAATTAGTAATTCTTATTATAATAAGAAAATTGCATCCAAAAGGATCAGCTGTTGACATTAGCCTTATTCTGGCTCATGATAAATTCTGATGATATTTAGAACCCATTCATCTAAAAAATGTCACTGTACTTCAGATGGCATTCCTACTTAAAGCTGGCATTATGTGTCTGCCTATCAGCTGTCCTTAAGTCTGTATTTTCCAGGTGTCTGAGAAGAATAATTTTGTTCAGATGAATTAAAAGGCACCTGTATCTTAGATACCTTCGTGTCTAAAGGTTGCAATGAAAACTTATCACCTATAACTAAAAGCCATGATGTTTTCTGAATTGCAAACTGATCTGGTGCCAACCAAATATAATGAGAGCATGTGACAAGCAGTCAATTATTTCTTTAAACTGACAGAACCTGTTCATTATATAGAGTCACCTTGAGGATTATTAGCATGCTTAACAATAATGATATTAATGTATCTATTAATTTGAAGATTATTAACATTATAACTCCCAAGACAGGACTATGGATTTATAAAGTATGTGGCTTTTCCTATAAACATGAGGAATATAGCTGGTCACGAGGTGGCAAAATATTGATCACAAAACATTGTTCATGTTAATGATCTGAATCAGTGCTTTCATTTGAAATCTGAGTCATGGTATGATTGCTTAGTCTTCAGAAATTATGTACAACCAGATTAAACTGTAACAACTGTATCCTACCAGAAGGATATTCTATTTTATTATGAACCAATCCAGCAATGTTAAAAAGGTCTATTGTGAATTGGAATCTGGCTCTATTGTTTCTCAGCAAGTATCAGCAACCTCCTTACAGCAATACAGTGCATTAACAACTTGATTAAGCATTTAATGAGTGCCGAGGAAAGAATAGTTACAGTTATAATGCAAAAAGCAAAAAAAAAAAGGATTAAGTCAATACTGTTTGCCTGTGATTCAAATATCTGATGAATAATCAATTTTCTGAACACCTTTCATAAGAAGTTATTTATCATTTGCATAATTTATGCCTCTGTGGAGGATGGGATTAGCTAGTAAATACTATGGAGTCATCAGTTATATTGTCAGTGTTTTCCACAGTCGTTTTCAAAACACATGATGAAAGAAAAAAAATGTCAGTGAGTTGATGTCATGAAGACCTACTTTTCAGTGCCTACTAAAAACTGACTCTGTTTAGCAAGTGCTGTACCTGGTGAGCATCCTTAAACTGCCTGGGTGTCTGTATCCACATGAACTTCATATCCCCTGGGGTCCAAATTCAATTTCATTAAACTCCCTGAAAGAACAGAATGTTTTGTTTATAATAAGCCACTATTGACCAGATAAGTATGAAATGAAGACCTGGAGGTCATTTCATTTTTATTTGATAAGGTAGTCTATATATAGAGCTGTGTAATTGCAGCTGAAACTAAAGTTCTGCTGTAAACATGGGAAGGTCTCCATATGATATGCATTTGTTATCAAGGCCATATTTGAAAAATTTCATGTGGATATCACTGATAGTCTAACAAATGCTGGCATATTATTGTATGGATCATTTCCACATCTAAACATAAGTATACTTTGTGAAAATAAGAAAAACACATATTTAGTTTTAGAATATATATTTTTGTAATGCTAATTCTTTCACTGCTTTTTGAAAAAAAGAAAACATAAATAAAAGTTGGATAGTGACTACAATTCTATAACTTCTCAGGGAAAATGGTTAACTGCAGGCAACAAAGCTTGTTATTTACCTGAATCTCTGAAAATTCAGACCATATGCAGCTGAAATTTGGTGCTTCCAAAAGTGTCAAAAAATTGTGGCATGTTTTTGAAATCTGATAAAGTTATTTTGCAGGATGAGGTTAAGTGGAGTAAAATACACTCACTTTATACTCACTTCTATTGGGTTTCATATGCTTAGTATGCATTCTTGTAACTATGCTGTGTATGCTAGTACAGAACATTTGTGAATCAATTAACATTTTTTATGTATGTGTTTCAGTAATGTCCTAGATTTGACTGTACATTTTATTTGTATGGTGTTTCTATCTTTACTATCTAATTTAAATTATGGTATGAAGATTTTTGAAATCTGGCTGGAAAAGCAAAAATTGCTTTCTCCTCAGAGATGAAAAGGACTTGTTGGGCTGTCCTAAGTATAAATAGTCTCACTTGGATTAGATTAGATACCTGACAAGATACAAACCTGACAAAACCATAACATTTATGTAACTCCAACCTATATCTGAGGTCAGATGTTGCAGTGGTATCTGACAGGAATTACTTGAAACTTTTTAGATTTGGTAAGACAAAATCACACAGTGAATGTTATAGCACTTAAATATTATGAAATGAAACCTAATAAGCAGTGCTTAGGACTGTGTGTTTTGGTGCTTAGATATATTGCAGGGGTAAACTGAGATGCCCAAGGTCCAAATGTTCTCCTCAGCCTGGAGAAGACTAATGTCTACGTGAGGTACCTCTAATTTTATACACATTCTAAAGAAATGAAAGATTTCTTGAGTCAGATTTGAAATACTAATAAAGCAGGAGTTTGATTCCATTTTCTACTGAGAAACAGTAGAAACACCATGTCTCTTCTAAGAGATGCTGTTACAGCTTCTTGTCTTTTTCAGTGTTATTTCAAGAAATATCATATACAAAACATAACCTATACTTGAAGTATCCGAGTCCAGAATCATGGACTGCCAAAGTCCCTTCTTGCCCATGTTTATTCTGTCTTGTCCCTTCAGTGTGACATTTTCTGCTGAACAGTGAACAGCATCAATGGTCAAGTGGAGACTGGCCCCCATTTCATTGTAATCTTACAGGGAGCTAGTTAGTAAAATCAGAATTATATCCCTACCTGCTAAAGTCTGAAATTCCAAGTTTACCATTTCTGAGGCTAGTATGCAGATGGGAGTTTCATTCTTGTCATGTGTTTAATCTGAAAAGAGGATGTGGTCTTGTGAAACTGTATGAACAGCCACACCTAGCCCACAGTTCTCTGTGAAGAACCTGTTTTAGACACACCCATTTACGTAGTGTCACCTACTAGTTACCTCTTTTCAACTTCTCCCAAATTTATAGTGCCACCAAATTTCCCTTTGGAATAATTTGAACCTTCTTAGTCACAAAAATAGATTTATGCAACCATTTTTACTTCTAGAACTGTGTACTTCCACACTTCATCCTTCAAGTTAATTTTTTCCTAAGGAAATAGGCCTAAGAATGTGAGAGTTCTGCATGCCTAAGTTTTGGTCCCTCCTTCAGGGTCTGCAGGTGCATTCTGCATTGCATTTAATTTTTACTGAAACAGCATTGAAAACAGACTGCAGTCTGTTTTTCTCTGTCGTAAGAGTTTACCTTTTACATGAGGAAGAAACAAAAACCAATAAATTCCTGAGTTATTTTACATTACTAAAAATAAGTTTCATTAAAAATTAAGAAAGAGGTTAGGCTTTTATGATGTTCTAATTCAAATTCCTGGTTTTGCCAATCATTATGGGTTTTGCAACCAGGTAAATGGTAGGGTCTTGACCAGACATGGTAATTTAGAATACTTAACAAAGGCATACAGCATCCTCATAACATGACATGAGAGTCAGTGCCTCCAGAATGACTAAGGAAGCTTAAATGGGGCATTTGGTTCAAGTAGTCAAAATTACATACTTGCATATAGGTTGCTTATATACAAAGGAATGCTGACTAATTGCCAAATGACTGACACCAAGACTGTCACCCCAGAAAGCATGTACAAACCTCATTTTTCACAAAATAGAATAGAGATTTTGTGTTACCTGGTATACTTTTGCCTGCAGCTTGGTAGCACTAAAAATATGGCAAGATGAATTGCAAGAGGCCCATATCCTGTACACCAAGCATGTGAACTGCCCAAGCCCTAAGGAAGTTAAACATCATCCGCTGGTGTTTTGCTGGATTTGCTGTTGCAATTTGTACTTATTTTCTCAAGCAACAAATTTGCCACCGAAAAAATTATACCCCTACCACTTGCTGTGTTTTTATCTTTTTTTTTTTTCTCCTTTGAAATTCTTTTATATATAATTATATGTTCAGACCTTGGAAATATTCTTTCCTCATTGTGTCCTTTTCTATTTGACCAAAATGGATCCCTTTTCTCTCTCATCTACACCGCCACTTCTTTTAGGAGGCATCTCAATGAGCTCTCTGCCTGCTCTGCTTTGGGATCGAGCTGCACAGGTTGTGCAACAGATTAGCATAATGTGTTACTAAATGTTACATCATAAATGCAGGCATATTGTGTCAGACATTTCTGTAGCTACCGAACTGTCTATAACACTGATATGAAGGCATCTCCACTTGTGCCACAGTTGCATTATCATTTTGACCTAATGTGCACTGGCACTGAAGACAAAGAGGCTGCCTGAAACTTCCTCCCTTCCTCTCTCCCTTTCCACTGTCTCAGCCATGTCTACTCTTCTGTTGTTTTGCTTGTGTTTCCACAGGTGTTTACAGACAACTCAACCAGATCTGGAGATCTAACTGGGGATAGTTGTAACCCCAAACCAAAATAATAATAATAACAAAAGTTTAGTTACTTTTTACTAAACTAAAATGTACTTCTAAATGGATCATCTTTACTGCAGAATTTATTCACCTGCCAAATGAATACACTCATAGCATGGGAATAGAAACAAGCAATTAAGAGCAGGTAGGACCAGCTGCTTCTTTTGGAGGGCAAGTTTTAAGTGATTGAGTTACAGAAATACACTTTTTTGCACTGATACCACAGGCCAGAAAATAAACCTGGGAGAGATCCTTGTTGCACATTGAGAGATCAAATGTGTTTGAGAGATCAAACACAAATTTATTAGCTCTCCTTAGCAAAATTCTAGTTGTTTCTGAAAATAAAGGTAGAACAATCAAATTTCTGTAAAGGTTTTCAAGATCGGTATAGGTGTAAAAAGTTATAAAGATTGTAGAACCCACTTAAATTTGGTTTAGCTTTATAGCAAAAGGGACACACATTGCTTATGGACCTAATGTTCATTTTACTCTTACCAGTTAAAAAGCTGAAGAATGCTGCAAAGTTTTTCAGATGGAAATATGGGCTACAGTCTTAAATACCAGGATATCAGATTTTTAAAGGATTAAGTTTGGTCAGTTTTTAAACCAGAGGTCTTTGTCAAAAATATTGCTACAATGGGCATGGCACAACTAAAGCACAGCATCTTCAAGTTCACAATATTATTACTGGATATTTGTGTTGACAATGCCTTCTGAAGAATCATAGAATCATAGAATGGTTTCACTTGGAAGGGACCTTAAAGACCATCTAGTTCCAACCCCCTGCCATGTGCAGGGACACCTTCCACTACACCAGATTGCTCAGAGCCCTGTCCAGCCCGGCCTTGAACACTTCCAGAGATGGGGCATCCACAACTTCTCTGGGCAACCAGTTCCAGCACCTGACCATCCTCACAGTAAAGAATTTCTTCCTAATATCTAAGCCTACTCTCTTGCAATTTAAACCCATAAGCTCTTGTCCTGTCACTACAGGCCCTTGTGAAAAGCCCCTCTCCAGCTCTCTTGCAGGTCTCCTTTAGGTACTGGAAGGCTGCTCTAAGGTGTTCTGGAGCCTCCTTTTTCCCAGGCTGTCTTCATAGGAGAGGTGTTCCATCCCTATAATCATCGCTGTGGCCCTCCTATGGTCTGGCTCCAACAGTTCCACGTCTTTCTTATGTTGGGGCCCCCAGAGCTGGATGCAGTACTCCAGATGGGGTGTCCAGCTGGGAGAGCAGAGTAGAGGGGCAGGATCACCTCCCTTGACCTGCTGGTCACACTTCTCTTGATGCAGCCCAGCATACAGTTGACTTTGTGGGCTGCAACCATGTACTGTCAGGTCATGGTGAGCTTCTCGTCAGCCAGCCAGCTCCAAAGTCCTTCTCCCCAGTGCTGTCTCTGCTCAGCCTGTTTTTGTGCTTGGGATTACCCTGTCCTAGGTACAGGACCTCACAATTGGCTCTGTTGAATTTCATGAGGTTTGCATGGGCCCACTTCTCAAGGTCCCTCTGGATGGCAAGTAGTATAGCTCTGACTGTATTCTTCAAAATGTAATAACTATGTAATGTTAATAATTGTATTACATCAATGCCTTGAAATTTATCAGTAGACAAATGAGTGTCACATATCTTAAAGAGTAATATTACTTTTTCTGAGTACTGATACCTAAATCTGGTTTTTATAATTAAAAAAGTTCAACTGAAGAATTTGTTCTTGCTAAGTAAAACATTGTTAAATGAATGCTTTTGAGTATAGACAATGATTTGCAATACTATGAAAATCACATTGCAGTAAAAGGTGATATTTTTATACTTCAATTAGACTATTTGTGAGAAAAACGGATGAAAGCAGGTAGTTATCAAAACATTTATCTTGAATACTTTATCAAAATGCTGTCTGAATCTGAATCTGTAGCCTCTATCACTGCAGTATAATGAATAAATGCTGCCTCAAGTTGCAGCAGGGGAGGTTTAGTTTTGTTATCATGAAAAATTTCTTCATCAAAAGTGTTGTCAAGCCTTGGAACAGGCTTCCAGTGAAGCAGTACAGTCATCATCCTGGTAGAGGATTTAAAAGGTGTGTAGATGTGGCACTTAGGGACATGGTTTAGTGGTGGACTTGGCAGTGATGGGTTAACAGTGATGATCTTAAGGGTGTTTTCTAACCTTAACAATTTTATGATTTTATAAATATGACCTTGGAAGAGAAAAAAACCAAACAGAACTACTTCAAACCACAGAGAAAATACATGCAATCAATACAATAACAGAGGTGCATATGTGGCTGCAGTACTGGTGGCCAATCCACCTTGAAGTTTCAAAAATGCTGATCACCACAGTTGTAAACTCATTCCTTGTGCAAAGATGTAGTAGATTTTGCCTAAAATAGAATCAACAGGGCAAAAGACTAACCATAACTTCTTCATGGCAGAAACGCTGTAATGAAATGAAAACTAATTACAGTGTTTAGGGCAAGACAGATCTCGTAGGCAGAATAGTTTACATGCTAAACATCTAGTGGTGCTTAGACCCTGCAGTGATTTTGCAGTTCCTGATTTAATCCTTAGTCATGGAACAGACAGATTACACATCCATTTCTACTGGCAGGTCTTGGGAGCAGGGAAGAGAGGTAATTCTGCTGAAAATTTCTTGTTTTGTTTCAGGGAAAAGATTTTATTTGTAAAAAAGTCTTGAACATAATTATCTCCTGAGTAGGAACTGATTTAAGTAGTAGAAAGGTTGATTTGAGTGTACTGTTTATATCAAGTAACCCTCAGAATTCAGCACTCCAAAATGCTGACGTTAAACTCTGATTTAATTGAGCAGCTGCTACAAGTGAATAGGAGTTGAAATAGCTCAGCACTTTGTTCCTCTGTTCTGCATGCACACAATAGATTTGGCTCAACAAAAGCATTTTTTATTAAACAATGCCTTCTTTTGCAGCTAGATGCGGCATATAATGGCACCATACTCACATTAGTATATAAGCACATTAGCTTACAGTTCTGCCTTCTCAAGGTCTATGTCACAGGTATAAATATTATTATATGGCTGTTCTTTCAGCCTCAATACGTGCAGAACGCACATCGTAAGGCAGATCATCATCAGATTCAGTGCCTTAGGTATTTCTTTTTCTGTTAAAATATTTTGGATCATGTTCCAGCTGGTTTTATTACTTCAAATGTTAAAACATTCCAAGGATTGTGGGGACAAAGAATTCGAGGGTACAAATGAACACCACAAGTCAAACGTCTTTCTCAAAAAGAAAGAAAAATTGTATACCTGGTAAGTTCTGCTGGAAGACTAAAGTAACCTAGTCAGCTCAAAGGTTGAGTCTGGTATCAGTGTTGGCAAACACTCAAAGGAGGGCACGGGGACATGGCTGGCTGGCACAGCAAGGACGGTGGCATCCAGGATAGCAGGGACACTCTGAGAGGGAAGGGTCAAAAGAAGAGCAGCAAAACCACACAGTGTCACAGCTAATCCTGTTTTACAGTCCAGTGGAAAAACATCTTCAAGTCCACGGCTGACTCAAGATTTAAAAGTAAGAAGATCGGCTTGATTCTTGATTTTCATGCTTGGGAACGCTGAGACAGGAAAGCTGGAAGTTCATAGAGAGCTTTGCAGCACACGGTTGTAAAGCAGTGAGCTTCCAGGAAACATAAACAACTCCGCGAACCGTGGATAAGTCCATCGAGATGCACAGGCGGCCTGAGGCCAGAGGGAAGCGATGTCCCGAGTGTCCCGGTGACGGAGCGCTGGGCAGCTCCGCGCCCCCCGGCTCTGTCCGGCCCCGCCCGGCGGTGCCGCGGCCCCTTTAAAAGGGGGCGTGGCCGCCCGAAGTTTGCCGAAGTTGCGCGCGGGCCGCGCGGTGCCCGCCCGGCCATGGCGCCCCCGGGGCCGTAGCGCCGCCATGGACTCGCTCACCGCCCTCACCGGCAAGGGCGGCCGCCTGCTCCGCGGCACCGCCAGCCGCCTCTGGGGCGCCGTGCCCGGCGGCCTCCGCCACGGCCGCTGCCAGGACGGCCGGAGCCGCGGGGAGCCGGGCCCCGCCAAGCCGCAGCCAGGTACCGGCGGGGAAGGGGCTGGGGGCGCGGGGGGCGGGGGGCGGGCGGGGCCTCCCCGGGCGGCGGGCTCGGCTCCTCGCCCCCCCTGACCCTCCCTGCAGGGGAGCGAGAGCGAACGGGAGCAGGAGGGGGAGAGGGTCCCAGCCGAACCGACCGCGGGTGCTGCCCCGCTCCCGGGAAGGCTCGGAGGGAGGGGGCGGCGGGGGAAGGGCCGCCCCTGTGCCGGGCTCTGCCGGGGCTGGGGCTGCGCCGGAGCGGTTGCACCGCGGGGACGGGTATAACAGCAACAACCGACCGAACGTCTTCCTGATTTCACTGGCAGAACTTCTACACTTACTTTCGTTCGCTTCCCTCTCCTGGTACCCTCACCGACGACGGTGAAGGAAAGCGCGGGGAGCGCAAACTTCTTGGTTTGAGATCTCTTTTGTGTACGAGGTGGTTTCTGCCTCTCTGGTGCTCCTGATGAACAGGCAGTAGTCCTCTGAAAGTAGGCTCGGTGATGGTAAGGGCAGAAGTAGTACCTCTGCCTCTCAGTGGCCGAACAGGTCAGTCAGGAGACAGTGACTCCTTGTCCTGTGCCTGGAAGTAAAAGGGCTGCTGTTATCACCCCTTTCTTGATAATGTCGTTGGGCTGTAGGTATGGATACTGTAACTTACTTATCTGAAGTGAGCACTCACATGGGCAAGAAATACCCTGAAAACTGGTCAGCAAATGCACACACACTGTTTATGCAGAAGAGGAGCAGGCGGTAAGGACTCTGGAGAGGTGATTCGGGATTACAAACAAGCCATGACATAACTAGTAAAAACAGCATGATCTAATGACTGCTTCGAAAGAAAAAGGCATATGAAGTTAAGTTTGTTAAAGTGCTTTGTGATAATATAAGGAGCAGTGTACAATGAATAGTAAATATTTTCCTCTTTTTTTTTTTTTCTGTTGCGAGAAGCTCTGTGCTAAGTGGATGAATGTATGGTTGTTATAGTCTGTAGGTAAGGCTGAAGTCATGTCTCTACTGAAATGTAATATTAAAGTCAATTAAATTTCTTTGTTACGGTAGGTTATTTTAGAAGAGTAAAATAGTTGGTTTTCATCAAGAGTAACAAGGTCAGTGTAGGAGGCAAGGCAGTAGGAATGCCTGTGCAGCCTGTCAGATGTAGATGGTGTCTGCTTGTGTGCATTGGATCGCACTTCTTGCACAGAAAGGATAATAGGTAACCAGCTATATTTACAGTGCCACTCTTTATTTGTTTCATGTCCCTCTCCCCCGGGACATACAAGGAGAGAAAGAGACAGTAACTTGTTTTTCAGTAGTGAAATGAAATACCTTGAATAAGGCCTTTGCAAACTGTTAAAAGCTTGTTGACAAAGATTACTTAAAGTCTTTTGCAGAACCAAAATGACAGTGATGTGCTTTAGCATCCTCTGGTCTTTTAATCAGTTACAAGGCCTTGTGTTCAGCTGTTAGTATAAAGCATCTCCTGTGATACATGTGATTTCTTAGAGGGAAAAGCTCTCTGAGTGTTTGTCCCCCTCTTCTGGGGCAAGGGATTAACTTAGACTGCATTGTAATGTTTTGGGTCTTTTTTTTTTCCTCTAGCTTTGACCAAAAAAGGTATTTTCTCAGATGCTTTCATAATGTACTTCTTAAAATTTGTGTTAATGAAAAGTGACTGCAGTTCTGGAAAGCAGGGTGTGTTTCTCTGTGTATGGAATTTAACATGCCTTTTTGACAGAACTATACTTGGAGTTTTTCCTCACCTAGGCAAAGCATGCTGTGCAAGGCAATTAGACCATGGCTCTCCCATGCTATTTTCTTTATGGAGTTTCTGTCAGTTACAGAAGAAACAAATTCTTGTGACTGTAGAATTCCTCTGGCAAGCATTTTGCTGGCTTTCACAAACCACCTGTGCCCTGGTAATGGGTGCTGTGGAAGCTGTAACAATGATTACAATGCTTCAGTTGAAATCAAACCTCTGTTTTAATTAGAGATGGGTCCCCTGGCATTAGCTTAAGACTTATTGGCAAATTCTAACTACTCCAAATGTTCAGTCTCTTTATGCAGTGTTCTGAATCCAGGCCTACCTATTACTCTAGTTTTTCTTCCCTGCTTAGGGCTCTGTGTTCATTTCCTTTGCATGGACTATGCATTATTTCTTAAAAGAATAGTTCCTCATAAATGCTTTAAAACCATGTTTCCACTTTTCTGAAACAAAAACCAAACTTTTTATTCTTATTTTTAATTTAACTTCTACAATAAAGTATCTCAATTTTACTAATGTAATATTAGTAATTTTACCTTTACTGTTTTCATGCTTGTCTCTCTGAACAGTTGAACAGCTGCTCTGTTACATTTCCAAGTTCAGGGAGGCAAGTCTGTTCAAATGCTGTGCCTTAACCAATTTCTTTGGATACACACAGAACAGTTTATAATATTTCTTAGAAGAGAGAAAGGAGTCACTGGGAGACTGAGTAGTGCCATTGGAAGCTGTAAACCTGTTTAACCAGTTTACATTGTTTGTGTCCCAGTCAAGTCAGTGAAAAAACTTTAGAAAGGTATTTTTTCTTTTAATGATTGTGATAGAGGATAAAAATGCAAAGAGAACCAGAAATTCTGGAGAATGCATCTGGCTTTAGTAAAGGTACTACCAATATCAGAGTGTGAAGTTTATTTCTTTTAAAAGGTCTGTGAACTATGAAATAAAACTTCTAAATATAGTCTGTTGATAATTTAAAGGAAAAGCTAATATGTATGTATGTATTCAAGGCATGGATTTACCTAGAAACTTTAGCTAGAAGAGTGTAACTTTCTTGTTTATTGGTAGGTACTGTAGGTGTTAGTGTTCTGATGTTGCATGTGTTTTTGTTTTAACATGCAACTCCAGGCTTTAGGGAATGTGTGATTAAGGATTAACTTTACTGTGGAATTAGCTTGAATGTTCAGTTTAATTAGAACCTCATCTATAGAAACCTGTTACTTAGATGAGCTGACAGCACATCTCATAGTTCAGTCTGCTGTTTGCTTTGTCTGCTGTGTAAGGAGGATGTGACCAGGAGTAGGGGACATGGTTTTACTTCATTCCTGTGGCTCTGGTGAGGCTATATGTTGAGTGTACTCTTTGGTTCAGTGTACCACTGTTACAGAAAGCTGCTGAGGAACTGTAGAGGGTCCAGCTGGTATGTTTAGGGGCACAGGGCATATGACCTGTGAGGAGGGATTGAGGGACCTGGGCTTTAGCCATGCAGAGGAAACCAAGGCAGCCTAGAGGCAATCTAATTATGACATGCATCTATCTAAAGGGGTACACTCTTCTCAGTAGTAAGAAATCAAGAAGCAGCAATGACCACAAGTTTTAGCTTGGGAGATTCAAATTAGGCTACAGAAAAAACTTTGCACAGAGTTGTCCATTGCTGGGATAGGTTACAGTTTTAAGCTGACCTGATTTGATGTTGGCAATAATTCTGCTTCAAACTGGAGGCTGGAGTAAATATACTTAAGAGGTTTCTTCCAGATAAAACTTTGAATCTGTGAGGATATACTTGCATACCTGGAGTCTTGTGCTTCTTTCCTCCTAGACATTTTCACCTCACTTCTGTCTGTGGTCACTTAATGGAGGGAGAAGATACACTGTGCAGGAAGTCTTGACTTTCTGCAGTATGTGTCTCATTAAGTACAGAAGTTAAAAGTCAGTGATTCAGAACTCCTTATTCAAGTACTCCTCTGAACCAGACTGTCAGCAAAGTTTTTTCTAGCCACCTCCTATTAAACTGTTGTTGTTGTTTTTCTCCCTCAGGTTCAACTTGACTATTCAGTTCTGAACCATGTGGCCTGTGGGTTTATTTACATTTCTTTCTTACCACCTTTGAGTCTTGATTGGTAAGATTACCATACGCACTATATCCAGTAAGCCGTGTGGCTTGTCAGTCCTCCATACTGTGGTCAAGGTGGCAGCAGTGCATTAGAAAAATAAATGTGCAGAACCAGGTTAAAATACATCTTTCAAGCCCTGCTGTAAAAGTTAGTGTCTTCCTTTCTAAAAATCTGTCTTAGAAAAGAGCAAACATAAGAATAAGGTAGGTTATTTCCTCACTTCATCTTTATTCAGTACTTCACTTTTAAAAAATTAACAGGTGTATGATAAAGTATGAGAGAGCATTCAAACTGAGGAGACACACTTCTGCAAGTTTTCTTGTACACGCTGTTCCAGAGGAAGCACATGTGAAATGTACCAACACCCTTTATAAAGACATTAATGCTTCGCTTTCGTGTCTGAAAATACTTCAGTTGGTACAGGCATAAGAAGCAAATGTGATCTTGGAATGTATCAGGCTGATGACTCAGTCATCTTGTGATATGTAAATGTATGCACAATCTCTTCTTCAGACTTATGTGCTACTAGTATATAGGATTTTTGGACTATTCCCTTGGTGTGTGTGATGATAAATGATCTTTTCATGTTCTGCTTTGTGCTATTACATCTCATCCTGTTTTTTTTTCTCTGAACCTTGGGGCTGCAGAATTTGTTGTGTCCTTTTGCCCAGCCTTTGCTGTTGGTTGTCCTTTTGAGTCAGTCTGCTGATATGCAATTGAACTGTGTTAAAAACTAGTCCATTGGGATCTCATTAATATACCCCTCCATACTCCTAGTTTCTATTTCTCTCTCTCCTTTACTGAATTTTTTACATATTTCACAACTCTTAATCCATTTTTTACTGTTCAGCAGGGTTGTGATATATTGGATGTTTTACTGAAGTTCAGTTTATAAACTAATCTAGCAGATGACTGAAACAAATATATTCTAATGGGTTTTTTTTATTCATACTCTGGTATCTTTTGACTGTATTACATTTTTGTTTTAATGTGTCATGTTGTGTTTTTATTTTAATTTTCTGGTTAATTTCCATTTCTAACATTCAAATATTTTAGAAGGTCATGTTTTATTGAGAACTTGCATGCTTATGGCAGCATTTCAAGTCACTACATGTATTAATAATAATTTTCTGTTAATCAGTAAGCAACACACCCTACTGTGTTATATGTGTAAATCTCCCTCTGTTTTGATTTAGTGGTGGCATCATTTATCTGTATTGCCTGCCAGAAAAATGTGGGAGGAATCATAGTTAGAGAACTCAAATTGCAAGTAAGGTTGTTTAGTCCCACTTAACATAGGGAAGATGATGACTTCAGGCTAGGTTTTTGAGTGCATTATTTAATAATAAATGGAAATGTCCAAGGATGGAAACTGCACAACTGCTCTGGGCAACTAATTTTTTATTACCTTCTTCCCAGTCAGAAACTCTCCTGTTTGTCCATTATGTCTGTTGTCTTTTGTTCTCCCACTGTGTTACTGAAGGGCCTGACTCTGTCATCTTGACACCTACGGGGAAACTAGAAGGTACAGGATGGCTGCTGTTCCAGTCCTTCAAAATCACCTCTGCTTCAGGCTGGAGAGGCCCTGTTCTTTTGACCTGTTCTCTTGACCTGTTCTCACAGCCCCTGACTACCTTAGTGACCCTTCACTGAAATAGTTTTTGTTTATCTATGCCTTTCTTATATTGAGCAGGGTGGGGGGAGAGCAGGACAGTGACACTAGAGCCAGTATTTCAAAAGCAGTCTGAGTGCCAAGTTAAGGATAATAGTTACTTCTCTCCAGTGCTCTGTCTGCTGGCCACAGTTAACACAGCTGAGGATGCTGTTATCCCTCTTTTTTTCCAGGGCATGCTGCTGGCTCCTGTCTAGCTTGTGCCTACCAAGACCCTTGGGTTTTTAGACCCTTGGGTTTTTATCGGCAGAGCTGCTCTTTGGCTGGGCGGTGCCAACCTGTACAGCACAAAAGGCTCTTCCTTCCCATGCAGAAGACTGTTACTTTGTTTAATTCCATAAGGTTCCTGTCAACTTGCTCCCCCAGTCTGTCCAGGTCCCTCTGAATGGCAGCCCTGTTATGTATGTTGACTGGTCCCCCCAGTTCATTGTTACCTGCAAACCTAATGCAATAAACTTGTACAGCAAGGTGTTTACTGAAGCACTGGGTATAACTTCACATACACAGTACATCCTTTTGCATGATAGCAGGGCAGTTGTCGTGCACAGGTCAGGAGGATGAGCTAATAGACTTTGAGAATTTACACTGTACCTTATCTCACTTAAGCCAACGATACCTACTTTTTCTGAAAGTGCAAAGATATTAATATTGCTGCTTGATGGTCAGACTGCTCCTGTGGTATTGTGTAGACTTGAAGATGCACAACTAAATGGGCTTAAATATCTGAAAGAGGCAAACAATTATTATTGGAAAAGTTGACTAACTGTATCAGTAGAACAGCCAAGATTTTTGCAAGTTTTCATTAATAGATACATTTGGTCTGCAGAGAGTTCGTACAGTACCTGGAGATTGCAGTTAGGTAGTTTCTCATGTATTAAAGTATATACATGTATTTCAGATGGACCAGGAAAGGAAGCTTACTGTTAATTAACACATACTGTGGCGTAATCTGAAAATGTGATAAAGCATTTCTGTTTACTTTTAAATGTGAAGTGTCGTGCATGAGCTGCTTTGTCTCCTAGGCATTTGGAGAAGTGGCCTGTCTTAAGTTCACTTCTATTCAGTTGTTTTCCATCCTGAAATCATGCATTAAGTTATTTTTGCCTATGTGCTGTGGAGCTGACTGAATAGAAGAAAAGAGGGGCATGTGTTGGGGGCATCACAAAATGAACTTGAATCTGTGCTGTATCTATGTTGCAGGAAAAAGTTGTTCTGATATTTGAAGTGCTGAGGCAATGGTAGCAAGGTCCTGGATTCATTTAACTTGGAGGTTTGATTGAGAAAAATGTGAACAGAAACATCATGTGGAGAGCAGTGATAAGGATCAAGAATTTTGAGAGCATGACTTGCTTGGAAAGACTGAATTACAGAATACGTAGCAGTTGCATAGCAAGAGGAGACTGAAGGAGGCATTGTTTATGACACTGCCTTGGTCTGGAAACGTACCATTTTGGCTAGAAAACTGTAGGCTCCAAGCATCTTGTAGGTCACTATTAGGGCCTCTTGTTTCTGGTTCTTAAGACATGGGAAGATAACTGAAAATCATCATCATGGCCAGGCTTCGCAAATGAAGATTTTGGAAAGGCTCTATCCACATTTATTACAAGGATGCTGGTGGCTAATAAGGCCAATACAAGATAGACATGTCTGATTGCAAAAGGCACAGCAGAAAGACTCCTTGTAAATTCTGCAAGACATGATCCTTTATGCGTTGTCTTTCCTCCTCAAGGGTGATCCTGCATGTGTTCTCAAAGAAAGCAACAGCGTTATAGATGATGTGTCTCCAGAGCTCCCGATTGGAGACCAGAGTAGACCAGTTATGTTGATCAATATGGCCAAGGCTGAGATGTTGTTTCAGGGAGTCCTTGTATCTTTTCTTTGGGGCTCCTCTCTTGCGGCAGCCAGTGGCAAGTTCACCATAAAGCAAGATCTTAGGGAGGCGGTGGTCCTTCATCCTTGAGACGTGCCCTGCCCAACACAGCTGTGTTCTCAGCAACATGGCCTCAATACTTGTGATTGCTGCTTGTTCTAGAACAGATGTATTGGTCACGTAATCTGACCAGTGGATGTTTAGGATTGTGCGGAGAAAGTGTTGATGGAAGCGTTTTAAGAGTCACAGGTGGTGGCAGTAGATGACTCATGATTCAGAACCATATAAAAGAGTAGACAGCACAATGGCTCTGTAAACACTTGTACTTTGTACTTTGTACTTTTCTTCAGGTGTTTATTACAGCGTACTCTTTTATGGAGTTTTCCAAAAGCACTATATGCCTTTGCTAACCTGTTGTCTATCTCTCTGTCAATCTTACCATCCAAGGAGATGAGGCTACCTAGGTAATTAAACTGCTGGACTGATTTGAGCTCTGATTCACCAATGGTGATATGGGGATGATGGAAGACTTCCTGAGGTGCCGGTTGATAGAGAACTTCTGTCTTCTTTAAGCTGACTTCCAGCCCAAAGAGCTCAGCAGCCTCTGCAAAGCAGGACGTTAAACGCTGCAGAGCTGCTTCTGTGTGGGCGACAAGGGTGGCGTCATCAGCATAAAGCAGCTCCCGGACAAGATGGTTTAAGGTCTTAGTGTGGACCTTCAGTCACCTTAGCTTGAATAGGCTTCCATCAGTAAGGTATCGAATGTAGATACCGTCCTGATCATTGAGGTCTGCTGTGGCCCTGTGGAGCATCATGCTGAAAAAGATCGTGAATAGAGTTGGTGCGAGAACGCAGCCTCGTTTCACACCATTAGATATTAGAAAGGGGTCAGAAAGTGCATTGCCATAACTGACTTGGTTGTGCTGATCCTCATGGAGTGAGATGATCATTTTGAGGAACTTAGGGGGACAACCTAAATGTTCCAAAATCTACCATAGACCTTTTCTGCTCACAGTATTGAAAGCCTTGGTGAGATCAACAAAGGTTACGTAGAGACCTTTGTTCTGTTCCCTACACTTCTCTTGCAGTTGTCTGAGAACAAATACCATGTCTGTGGTACTCCTGTTGGCTCTGAAACCACATTGACTTTCAGGTAGAATTCCTTCTGCTATAGCGGGTATTAGTCTGTTCAAGAGTATTCTTGCCAGGATTTTGCCAGCAATGGAGAGCAGAGTAATACCACAGTAATTTGAACAGTCTGATTTAATTTCTTTCTTCTTATATAGGGTGATGATGACTGCATCTCGAAGGTCTGATGGTAGTTTGCCTAGTTCCCAACAGTGCACCACAAACTCGTGAAATTTAGTATGGAGTGCTTGGTCCCCATGTTTCCAGGTTTTAGGTGGAATTCCATCAACCCCAACTGCCTTGCCAATTTTCACCTGCTGTATGGCCTTAAGAGTTTCTCCCAAAGTGGGGGCAATATCTAATTCATCCTTCACCGTTTGTTGTGTGATGGACTGAATTGCTGCGTCTTGAACTATACGGTTGGTACTGAAAAGAGTCTGAAAGTGTTCAGACCATCAATTCAGAATGGAGGTTTTATCTGTCAGAAGTGTTTGACCATCTGCACTGAATAGAGGGCTTTGGACCTGGTATGTAGGCCCATATGCTGTTTTCAGGGCCTCATGGAATCCTCTGTGATCACCTGTATCTGTGCATAATTGAGTTTTTTCATCTAGATCAATCCACCACTTGTTCTGGATGTCACGGAGTTTCTGTTGGAGCTTGCTGCACACAAGATGAAAGGCTGTTTTTCTTACATGACAGGAAGGCAGCGCAAGGTGTGCTTGATGAGCAGTTCTCTTCTTCCTCAACAATTCCTGGATCTCTTGATTGTTTTCATCAAACCAGTCCTTGTTCTTCTTGAAGGAGAACCCTAAGGATTCTTCAGAGGACTGCTGGATGCTGTTTTTAATATGGAGCCAGAGTGTTTCAGGAGAGGGATCTGTAGAATCTATAGAATGATTTTTGAGCCTAGTTTGAAGATTTGCCTGGAATCTGTCTCTCATTGGCTGATTGGAGATTGTTAACTTGGAGTCTCCTCCTTGAGATACTGCCCCTTTTAGGTTTGAATTTAAGACTGAAATTAAGTTTAGTTTACAGTGCACAAGTAACTGAAAATAATATTCCTGTAATTAGCATAAACATATCTAACTGCAGAATGGGGAGAAGGGTTAATGAGACAGTTGCTGACTGTGAGGTAATCCCTGCTGTTAGGAGCGTCAGGTCACCAGGTCTTATGGAATATAAAGATTTCCTCCTTTAATCTCTTTTGTTTCTTTATGAATAGATTAAAATGATCTAATTGTTATTGAGCAGAACTAATCTAATAAAGATGTAATATCTGTACTTCCCCTATTTTATCAATTAGCAAGATGTTCCATGTACTGCTAAATAACAATGTATTTGAGAATATTTCAAAGACTATTTTTCTTACTTTCTCATGATTCATTACCCCATATGTGCTGCATTAAGATCCTGTGAAAAACTGTTCTAGACAAGAATTTTACAAAGTTACTGCCTCTTCCTTTGTTTTAAACACTGTAACTCTGATGCATAAATGTGCAATTTTTGTTAGGAGGTGTGTATATGTGGATAAATAATCTTTTTCTTATCTTCTTGACCATAATAAGCTAATTTATTAGTTTTAAACAGTTTACAATAATCATTGACTTCCTTACTTTTTCTCAGAGAATACTTGTTTGATTTATTAATTTATTCATTTGCAAAAAGTGGCTGTTGTAATTTCTGTTGCAGTGTTTCTCAGCTACTGATATTCTATTCACTTTAATGTAAGTTATTTGAGATTTAAACTTATCTTGCAGAAAAAGAGTAGTGTAAAGGAAAATGAGTACATTTTACTCTATGCAGAACTTGAAGATCCTCCTAAGCAGTTCTTAGCCTGTATCCTAGTTCTCTTTACCAGCTCTTAGTGCCAGAAGTCCAAAGGATGTGCTAGAAGCATCAGTAAACAATAAATCAAAGGCCAACAATTCAACTCAGATGGCATACTAAGAAATGAGAAACGTCACTCTTGTCATAACAATTTGAGCTAGCAGTGCAACAAGAATGTTTTCACTTGACCAAAATTCAGTGACACAGGGCCACATAGAGGCGATTAGTAGAATCTCTCCTATAAATGTTAGATTTTAATTTCAGTTGTCTTCAATTTTCAGTTGAATAAAACCACTGATTATTGCATATCTTAAGGACAAAGCTACCTCATTGAAAACTGTATCTTCTTAAACCATAATGTTCATAACCCTTTTTCATATAAATATGTTGGAACAATAAGTCCTTCTCTCTGTTTATGTTGATGATCATATGAAATCATTCTTATACTACAGTCTTAATCCTGAGTTTCTGTGCCACTCATTCAGACTAAATATTGGTCTGGTGTCCTTTTGAACACTGCCTTCTGCATCTTTCTAGTTCTAGTCTCTGAAATCCTAGGCAGTTGAAATATTTTCTTGTCATTTGTGGATCTGACATTCACTTTATCACTTCAGTGTTTCAAGCTGTTGTGGAGGCTCAGTCCTGTTTATGGTACTTAAGAATTAAAGCATCAACCCTGATGTTGCTGAAGGATGGGTCTTGTTTCTGTCTAAAACAGCACAGCTAAGAGCTCTGATAACCTGGCACCATAGATCCTCTTGCTAAACAAGTTATTCTTGACTCTTGAGTTTGTGCATAATGTGGTCAGTGGCAGCAGGTTTTTCTTCTACCTGTGGTCTGAGAACATCGGCCTGCAGTAGTCTCACTGGCTTGGTACTGGCAGATGAAGTAAGGATTGAGTGTAACCTAACAAGATGATCTCGTGTGCAAGAGAGTTATCAGGAAAATAGGTAACATGAAAGAACAAGACTGGTTCTTGTTGGTGCTGAGGACTTTGCAGACTGCTACTTTCTATGCTGGTAGTTGTTTCTACTTTTATGTGCTTCCTAGAATACTGGGGGCACTGGAATGGCTGAAAGATGGGTTTACTTTCCCCTCAAAAATAAATAGCTTGCTCTTTCAGTGAGAGAGAGGCTTTGTAGTGTGTCATGAGGGAGGTTGAGTTCATGTCTCTACTGCTCTGACCTATTTTCACAGTTGAAATATCTCTTAGTTTTGTTTCCAAGAGGTTAGGTGAAATCAATGTGTTCTTTATGAACAGGCAGCTCAAGCACTTGGGCTGTGGGCAGAGGTGTGGGTTTTGGTAGCTGGGCCAGATGGGTACTCAGCACACACGTAGCTTGGCATTCCCTGCCTCCATCTCCTCTTTACTCCAGAGACTTAAATCATGGTAGGTTATGAAACACTTGAAACCTGTATCCATGTAGCGAGGGGGAGATAATACTATCACAGAGGGAAGGAATGAAAGTAGGCTCTGATGGGAAGGGTAGGATTTACTGTCTTAAGTATGTGAGGGGATGATGTTAACCCTAACTGCAGATTATAAGCTCCTGGAAATTTTGTGGTAGGAGTTCTTCTGGCATCTGCTTTGCTACAAAGTGCCCTCAACAGGGACCTTCCTTCCTCTCCTCTACCCTTTGGTTGCTGTTACTTTCCTGAAGTTACCAGATTGCTCTGAAGTCTCTGAAGATGGTGAAGGGCCTAGAGGGGAAACCACACAAGGAGTGGCTGAGGTCAGTGACCTCAGTCTGGAAGAGACTGAGGGAAGACTTCATAGTGGTCTACAGCTTCCTCATGAGGAGAAGTGGAGGGACAGGCACTGATCTCTTCTCTGACCAGTGACAGAACCTGAGGGAATGGCCTGAAACTGTGTCAAGGGATGTCTAGGTTGGATATTAGGAAAAGGTTCCTCCAGAGGGTATTTGGGGACTGGAGCAGGCTCCCCAGGGAAGTGGTTACAGCAACAAGCCTGCCAGAGTTTAGGAAGTATTTGGACAATGCTCTCGGACTCAGTGGGATTCCTGAGGTTGTCCTATGCAAGGCCAGGAGTTGGACTCAACGATCCTTATGGGTCCCTTCCAGCTCAGGATATTTTATGATGATTCTGTGATTCTAAGTCCAAAGTAACAGGTTCTTTCTTTGTGAAATAATTTTCCATTTTCATTTCTGGCATAAGGAACAGAAGTGGTTATTTGTGTAAGACTTTATTCTACTGTAAGTTACTGGAGAGGGAGAATATGGTTTATCTCAACCTCTTGAATAGCACTTCTCTGCAAACTCTTTAGACACTTGGACTAGTAAGAAGAAAAAGGAAACTTAAATTTGGGTTGAGGGAAAAAAAACAACCTGCACTTGGCTATATACAAATGAAGTGTATGTGTATATATTTGTAGTGTGGGGCTTGTTTATTTCTATCTAATGGGGTTTAATTATTTAGAATCTGTGGTGTTTATGTACGGGCTGCATGTTTGCTACAGACAGGATAATTATGAAGTTTAACACTAATACTCTTTGTTTTATGAAAAAGCTGTAAATACTCTGTACTTATCAAACAGCAACAGAAAATCTCCAGTGATCAGATCAAACACACAAGAACTCTAGATCATCTCCCCTCCAGATGAGAGCAGACTGGGTATGATATAGAGTCAATTAACCACAGTAATTCCAGAGATGTTACTTGCCTGATAGGGTCAATCTGCTATTTAGTCTTTCTTCATAAGTTGCTTCCTGGATAGCAGCAAGTACTTATGCAGTTAGTTGATTTCCAGTTATCAGTTGTTTGTATTGGTTGAATTCTTAAAGCATTGCAGAGGAATGAAGTCCCTATTTTAGCAGCTGGTGTCTGTTAGAATCAGCAGGAGCAAGCTGTGTAACTGGTGAATTAGATGTCTGCCCACGGGGCTGTATCAGCAGCCTGTGACAGTACTGAGAGAGGAAAATGAATTTAACGCGCGCGTTGCCTCAATTTTTTTCAGATGCTGGCCAGAAGAAGACCCCAGACAAGAAAGATGGGCGACGAATGTCTATTCAAAAGCCTAGAGGGACTCTTGAATATTCTGTAAGTCACTGATTTTTATTGTTAGAATGTTATTTCAAAACAAGTGCAGACTAAAAAGTTTCCTTACAAAATATAAGCAGAACTGTAATGTTCATTATCTTTAATCTTGGAATTCTGTGTATCTGATAGTTTAGTTTGACAGAAATTAAATCGGGGAATTAGCTGGTAGTACTTGAGGAGTAATGCTATTTTTTCCCTTTAAATGCCTTTTTTTCCCTTAAAAATCCCAAACTAATCAGACTACTGACTGGTTCACTTTTGGGGAACTAGTTGGAAACAATAAATAACAATAGTTACATAATCATGTGCAAGTTCTCTGCTTTCAGCATTATTATAAGCTGTTGCTGTCAGGAGAAATAACAGAGTTAAGTTTGGAAGGGAAGCTATATCTTGATACTGACCTTCTGGTGGTCTCCTAATGATTTCCCTAGATCTATACCTTTTACTGTATAACTCTGTTTCTGCATCAGCATCTGAAAATGGAGCCATGTTCTGTTCTTGAAATGACCCTCAAACTGTGCTGCAGTCAGCTTTTCACATTTGTGGTTACTAAGGGAAACAGAAGTGAGAAGTATCTGTCTTGTGTTATATACGGGAAATATAATTAAGCCTATAAATAATGCTTATAGAATTGATGTTAAAAAAGGGAAAGTCTGTCACAGTTATCTTTGAATGCTTTTGAAGCTGGACATGATAAATAAAAATGAGAACTTTTTTATAAAAGGTCTTTACTTGACCTCTTGATGTTCTCTTATTCCAGGAGTAAGAGATGGGGGAGATGGAAGAACTTAACTCTTAATGTTCTATTAAGCCAAGCTGCGATACTGCTTAACTACTGAGAAGGCTGTGATAGTCATTTGAAGAGACAGTATGTGTGTATTGGGAGCAAGAAGCACTTCATTAGTGTGGCTTTTATTAGAATTTGAATATAATTCTAGCTTATACTAAAGGCTTCCTTGAAGTTGAAAATCAAAACAGAAATTCCTGCCTGCTGCTTGGGTTCTAGCAGCTGAAGAATGTTAATATAAAGGTGACTGTTTCTATTACATTAACTCCATTATGTCTGAAATAATAGGAAAAAAGGGTTAGTTGTAGATCTATATTACTGGCATTCATACTCAAATCCCTTAACTTGGCTCTTGCCACTATGTACATGCTTTTACTTTGGTATATAAGATTCCAGGCGAAGTTAAAGCAACAAGCTTTCCTTTTCTTAACCTAGTATGTTTGTGTCAAGTTGTCATGTACTTCTGCAGCTTTCTGTGTTCCAGTAGGTGGGGTTTTAGAGCCCAAAATAGCTTTCTTAGTACATCCTGAAGGATGCATCACTTCCTTGTGAGTCAAAAAGATGATTCACAAGAATCAAAGGTTTTTGTCGTTAAACTTAGTCCGGCTTCTAAAGGAGCCTGTTGCATATATGGAACATGATGCATTTCAGCTTCACAAATGCTCTATTCTGATGACTCTTGCAGTACATTTCACTCATGAAACTCATGAAGTGCTTCAGTAGCATCAAGTTTCTGGAGCTTTTGGTTGAATGTTGGGCACATATATTTTAATGAAATACACAGATCTAACCTCTAGATACTGAGCTTATGTTCACTATGAGAGATCTGGTAACTATTGTGTTAATTTGCTACTGTTGTTATTTATGACTTTATTCTATGTGGAGAGATGCACTTACTTATGTCCGATTTCTGACTTAATCATACTGCCTGTGACAACACGCACATGTATTCATCTACCTGTCTGTGTTGCTTCTTTGAGAAGTAGTAGAAGGATGAAGGCAAAAACCAGACTCCCCTTCACCTCCCAGTATTGTTGAAAAGTTAGTGGGCTTTTTTTCCTTTTTTAAAATATAATTTAATGTGTTAGTTTTTCCAGTGGCTACATGGTTTTAGAAAGGAAGGTCTTGTATTCCTGAAGTTTGGAGTGAGGTGGTATTTTGCTGATGCAAACTATGGGTTTTTAATGTGAAGTGGACTTAACACGAGATTTTTTTTTTTTAAAAAAAAAAAAGTTACTATGGGGACATCATAGTGGCTAGGCTTTGCAAACGAAGATTTAGGAAGGCTCTATCCACGATTGTTACGAGCATGCTGGTGGCTAATGAGACCAATACGAGACAGACATGTCCGATTGCAAAAGGCACAACTGAAAGACTCCTTAGGTGGTGTATTCAGCAAGACACGATTCCTTCTGCATTGTCTTTTCTCCTCAAGAGTGATCCTGTGTGCGTTCTCAAAGGAAACAACAGTGTTATAGATGGTGTGTCTCCAAACTATGGGGACAAATAAACAATAAAATATATTTTTCACTTTAAAACTAAAACCAAAAAGCAGTTAATGTTTATGATTCTCATCTAAAATTCCCAGAATGTAAAAACTTGAAACTGCTGTTCTGTATGTAACACCAGAGAGAATATATCAGCAGATATGGTACTGATTGAAAACAGATATGGTAGTAATTGAAGGAAGTAAGTCCTAAACTACCTCTAAAAGATACAGAAAACTGGTTTGTTTTTGCTGATATTGCTTAGACAGTGAACAGATATTTTTTTTAAAGTTCATATAATTTCTCCTTTTCTAAATGTCAGTTGACAGATTAGATGCAAATTGATATTATCTGTTATTTCAGAATTCACAGTTGGTGCTTTCAGCACACAGCTGGTGAATGTGAACAGGCTCAGAGAACCAACAGAGCAAATAGTTCAGGTGAATTATTGTTACTAGCTAGAACTTTCTTGAGTCCTTTTTTGGGTTCTGGAAGTAGCATCTTTACATTGCTTAATTGACATAACTTCACTACCTTAACATTGCATTGGAAGCCTTTTGTGTTACATGTACAAACACAACCAGTGCCTACCTACAGGTGTTAGAAGAGCCAACTACAGATAAATGGAGCATAAACAGACAGTGCTGGCCACTGATCACCAGTGATTGTAGCATGCTAGTAGTTTTATGACTTCAAGGAAAGACTTATCGCTGATCTTCCTTTTGAGAAGAAAGAAATAATTGTGGTTCTGTTTTCCTGGTGTTGTATACTATATACATTAGTCCTATTAACAATTAGTTGATATAGTCATAATCTGGTATTTTTAAAGGCTTGGATACAGCACCAAAGTGGTGTTGTCTGCTCATGTATTTAATTTTCTTAGTTCATTTTAGTACTCTTAAACTATTGTTTTGTTGTTTTCTGGTTGTCGGACGTCTAGTCTTGAAATAAGAAAATAGAAATTCTTTCTACACTGATTCATATATTTAATGTATAATTTTTAATGGAAGAATAAGTGAATTCTAAGCGTTGAGATGCAATGACAGTGAAGTTCATTAAAATATCAGTAGATAATTAGGTTTTAAATGACTTTGCCAGCTGTTAATTTGAAGGAAATGAAGGCAGTTTGAACCATAGCTAATGGTGACTGAAGCTCTGTCTAATGGTACACACATGACAAACATTGGTACGTAAGTAGTGCTCTGTAAATGGAAAAGGGGTAGTGAGATGCACCTCTGCTCAAATAGGGACAGAATGATTTGAAGAGAATGTTTGATTAGGGATTTTATTGGTAAAGGAAAATGAGAGGTAAGGATTTTAAATGGTTCTTTCTGTATCTAGTAAAATCCATAAAAAACTGATTTTGATGAACTTAGAATTTTAGACTTATTTATATTTATATGTAAGTGACAACATAAGGTAAGAGTAACAGGAAAATAAGATCTTTGTGTTTTACCTCTGTGTAAGAGTTGATGACAAGAAGGTTTTGCTATTGAGGAAAACTACTTATATTTTTAAGGAACCTTTTCAACAAAAGTTATTGTACAAAGCAGAGTGTGTGAATCTATGCAGTGCTGAATGAGCAATCCTTGTTTTCTTTTAACATTTTTATTAATTAGTGTCTTTCAGTCTTTATACTGAAGCAAACAAAGCCAGCGCATGATATGTGTTGAACCACTTCAATGCACCAGCTGGCCTCCTCAGGTCCATTTTTGACTGTTTTAGGGAATAAAACTATTTTCATGTCTAGTGGGTCTCTTTTCTTCAGCAGTGTACTTGTATTGGAACAAATCTTGCCATTCTGTTAATCATAAAACAGTGCAGTCACTGTTCATCATTCCCTTCTCTTATCAAAGAAGATGCAGCATCGTGCTTTAATATCCAAATATTTATATAAGATTCTTAATATTCAGAATAGCATTTAAATGGCTACCTCATAATGTATAGAAATTTTGTTTTCTGAGAGAGAAGGAATGACTTTTTACCCTGTCTTCCAGTATTGAATTGGTGGGGAAAAAATGGTTGGAAAAACTGGGGACTGACTGTGGTATGTGGTGGCACTTTTTCAGTTTGTTATTCCATGCTTTTCCAGGGTTTTTCTTTGAGCTTTTGTCTGTTCAGATTCTGTTTATTAAAATAGTAGACAGCCTAAGAATTGGTAAGTAGGCCTTTGAATCTAGGGAGATACTTCAGGAAGTCTCTATTACATTAACAATGTCTTTTTTTTAAGAAGGTATCAGTTCTGGTCTTTGAAGTCCCATGCAAAGTGGAAATTTGCCTGTGCAAACATGGCAGCCAAATAAGAAAAGGAAGCTTATGCTTGCCATTGTGTTTATCTTCAGTAAGGTAAACCCTTTAGTTACCAAGCTATCTCACCAGATGTTTTTATTTCTGAAGACTGAAAAGAATTAATGCACTCTTAAAAGGCTTAAGCTTCATGGGTTTTAATTGAATGCTTTTAGTTTGTTTTATATCATAAGATAGAAACAATTGAGATTTTAGACTGTCAGTAAGTGATACATAAGCAGTACCTAGAAGCTGACTGTCCTTCAACGTTTATGTGAGAGCAAACTTAGGCAAAACTTTTGAATCTCACTTTACAGTTTGTTTTAGCAAACCTTTTGTATTATGTAGAGCTTCTGATGGAGGTGGTTAGTTTTGTTATTGTCTGTGGAGCACATAGTACCTATCTGGTCTAGTTACAGTCTTGTTTTGATTTCTGCTTTAGTACCGGTTAAACATGGCATACAAGAATATTCTTGTTTTTTGCATATCTGTGATCGTACAGTACTGAATGACTAGGAGGTACTAATACAGTCTTTCGTACTGGAAATACTAGTAGAGAGAGATGTTTGCTGCTTTGTTTAGCTTATTGGCTTCCTATATAAAGAATTGTCATAATAGCTTTTTTTAAGATAAATTTCTAATTCTAATTGCCTTTTCTTTGGCAAAACTTATCTCTTTCTTTAGTGAATCTAGGTTGACAAGTGCACCTTTGCAAAATGTTATGGAAGGCAATTCTCAATCTTTACTTATATTTAGCAACACAAATAAAGCTTAGATTATATAGCTTCATCTTGTCTTAAATTATAAGATTTGGTTTTTCCTAGTACAGTGTTTATGAAGCCTTGTGCTGTTATGCAGTAAAGTTCTTAGTTGTATCATCCCTTGTCACATCTCTATTGTTCTTAAAGCTATGAATTCTTTATTCTGAAATACTCTCTCTGAATAATTTTTTTCCTTTTGCTTTCTTCTAGTCTTTCATATTGAATACAGTTAGGGAGATGGAGGTGAAAACATGAGTTTGAAAAAATAATTTCCTTACTTGGGAATCACCTACTCAAAATGCTTATACTCCATCTACTGTCATACTAGTTGACTTGTTTTGCTTCAGCATTTTTTGCATTTTCTCAGTGATGGCTTTTACTTGAAAGTCAGCGTCTAACAGAAGCTTATTTCAGTAGTGAGAGAGTGTGTTCATGTTTGTAGAGATTGCTTCAGCTTTCCTGTAGGTGAATAATGGAGAAGAGGAGGTGAAGAGGGAGAGTGAATGATTCTGTGAACTGTCAATTGTGTATTGGGCCAGCAGTACCCAGCAGTGAATTTATAGACTAGAAGTTCTGGTGCAGTAGCTGAACCTACAGGTCAAAGTGTGTGACTGACAATTCTGACCACCTGAAAACATAGTGGAAAGGCACATGTCTTTATATGGGGTCGTAATAGGCTAATATTTAGGGGGTAGGTATGTTTTTTGGGATGGCTTTGTTGGTTTGAGTTTTGTTTGGTTTTTCTGGGGGGTGGACAGTCATAAGATACAAACACTTACAAGGTCGTCAAAATCTTGTTAAATCTACACATAAAATTTGTAAGCCACTCTTTGAACTAACTGCTTACAGGTTTGTTTGTTTGTTTTTTCCCCAATTGATACAGGTGGAATCAAGAGATACTTTAAACAGTATTGCCTTGAAATTTGATACAACACCCAATGAACTGGTTCAATTAAATAAGCTTTTCTCCAGAGCAGTCGTTCCTGGACAGGTACTATTACATTATGTATGTTACTTATCCAACAAAGACCTCTTTCCTTATATTTCTCATCTCTACCAGAGAAAGTGTTAAAGAACTTCTCTTACTGGTTTTCCTACTGACTTTGCAAAAGAGTTTTTCTTTTTCCTCTAACTTGTGAATTCCTTCTACTTATTAAATAACTGCCTAAAAAGGGAACAGGTAACGAAGGTACCTGTCTCCCTTAAATAAGATCAGAGGACTTTTCAAACTAGATATACATAATTGTATAATAACACTTGTGTACAAGCTAAACTGTTGCTTTGCAAATACAGCAGGCTGTTCACCAACTATAGCTCAGGAGGCATATTCAGGGTACGGCTTACAAACAGTGTTCCATGACTGCATGTTACTGCCTGCAATTCTATTTTAATAAACTGAGTAATGTTTCTATTCCACTCTGAAAACTTGCTGGTTTTACCAGCAGTATATGAATTATCAATCACTTATTATAGGTCGCTATTGCTTTTTTTCCCCCATTTCTGCCTTCACTTTTCATTTCTCCTTGAAAGCTGGGCCTGGAAACATGATAGGTCAGCTATGGAATTAACCATTTGCCATTTGGTATTAGCCCTCTGTTTGACAAAATCCTGTGTTTATTTCTGATTGCTACAGAACTCTTACCTAGATAACTTGAATGCCTAACATGGCTGAAATGAGGTATCAAAGGTGTGACTAACTTCAGGTGATTTTTTTTTTTTTTTACATTCAGTGCTAAGAGCTATATTTAATGATCTTGTTTCCCAGTCTGTTTCTTGTTGCTCAAATAGTAGAGTAATAGAAAGAGAAATAATTGGACAGGTCTTTCTTGGACACTTATCATGGGTTTCTGGCATGCTGTATACTTTTAATGCTCTCTGTCTGAACTTTTTCCTCAATTATGATGACTGAAAATAAAAGTTATATTAAGATAGAATTAAAAAACTTGAAAAGCTAAAATGAAGAAGTACTTCGTGTGGTATTGTTTATTCCCTCAGCTCATAATTCTGTTAAAAGTAATGGGAGCAGGAATGGTTTGTGTAGCTTATTTTGAGAAAGCATAGCAAATATACCTGAACTGGTGGGAAATCTGACTTCTAACTACATTGTATCTTCTTTATAGATTTTGTATGTTCCTGACCCAGACTACATTTCTAGTGTGGACAGCTCCCCCTCTCTAAGTCCTATAAGTCCCCTATCACCTACATCTTCCGAAGCAGAGCTTGACAAGGCTACAGTAAATGTAGGTATACCTGTTATACTTGAAATTAATTTACCCTTACAAGATAAATGTTACAGATGCTATGCTTTCTTCTTAAACTATCCTTTGGTTTTGGGGAGAAAGTACTTGACAACAGTTGGAGTTAAAAGTAAAATAGTACCTTTTTAGAAGTAAATACAAGCTTTTAGTCTTGAAATGGCAGTTTTCTGTGTGAAGGGCAAGTTGTTTGTAGCAAAATACTGTCCTTGCACACTGAAATCTTAATTAGTTTCTGTTGCATTTCTGTATTTGTTACATCTCAAAGCTAGTTAAAGGCTTTTGATAGTTTTTGTCGAAAGAATATATTGACCAGATTACTCAGATTCCTCCTGCTTGCTGTAGAGATGTGGGAGAGAGTTTTCTAGTTTTGTTTAGCAAAATGAAACAAAAAACAGTCTGTTTCAGTGAAGGGCAAATACAAAGTTGATTATAGCTGACTTCTGCTTAGTAGTTCTACCTTTGTAAACTTTCAAAATACTGAAATTGTTTAACCATCAGAGCTGCCCCATAATTCAGCTCAAAATCAGATTTTTGGATAGGAGCTAGCTTTGTAGGAGCATGTCTTTCCAGTAACTCTGGTTTACTGTCAACAGAATTCCATGGGGAACACTCCAACCAGGAAGATGCAGTATTGGAGCCTGAGCTTCTGTGTAATTCATGCAATTACAACCTTAATCAGATGTTTCTTAATACATCACTGCTATTACTTTCCCAGTTATCTTTTTCTCTCAAATAACAAATTTTCTTGGTAGCGTATTTTGGTAGCGCTCAGTCCAGCTGTCAGATGTGTACTCCAGGGTTCTGTGTGCTCAAAGTTTAGGAACATTTAAGACTTAAAGTATTTATTTATGTGCTTGTGTGACTTGGTTGGTCCAGACAAGTTTAAATATAAATGTTTTACTTAGTTGCTGGATAGGTTCTCAAGCTGCATTACAAAGGCTGTGATGAGCCTTCTACTGAAAATTACTGTTTGGTTTTGCTGTTGTGCTTTTGTTCTGACCTAGTATGCCCGTTCTCATATCTGCTGCCGTTAGTGCTGAACAATTTCTGTTGTCTTTTGGCAGACTGGAGGTGTTGTAGCACAGTAAGTAGACTAGTCTGCAAGAATATGCTTTTGTATCATACATCTTGTGTCTATATCTGTCTCAAAATGACTGTAGGTGCTACGATACACCTGCCCATATAGCATATGTTGTGTCAAGTTACTAGAGAGAAAATTATTAGCTTTACTACTGGAAATTAGAGCTTTTTCTACAGTTCATCAGATGCTGTGTCAAAAAAACCCTTATTCTTGCTTTTGTCAATTATTTTGTATATGCTTGTTGGCAAATAGTAGATAAGGAGGCTTAATAGCATAACTATACCTGTAATTTATTTGAAACTTTTTTTTATTGGCTATATGTACATAGCAGAGATAAAAGTTAAAAGTGTAGAAGAAACAAAGTAGACAAAAATACTTAAAAATCTCTTCTGCAAAAATTGGTTTTTTATTGTCCAATGTTAGCAACAATTTGAGTGTTAAGTTTCATTTAATTGAACTTTATTATTGCAGAACTGTTTTGTGCATCTTGTTGCGTGTTGTGGATCATTGCAAGCAGTTCTTATTAAATGCTTCAGGGAAAGTCAAATGAGCAATGTGATGATATATAATAAAGTGTTTGTTCTGTTTCTGAGGCTTTTCAAACTGCATGTAAGGAAGGAGGGAATATTTGTCAAAAGAAATCAGAACAGAAATCACTTGCCCTTGTCAGTGTGGACTCTGTGTGTGTATTTGGTTTTGTTTCTCAGTCTCTCCAGCAGCACAAGAGGCACTCAACTTCCTTGTGAGCTGTTAAAGCTGAAGGGTTTTGTTCTTCATCATACCACCTGTCTTTCATGTTTTTCTTTTCTCTTTGCTGATTTCTCTCACTATGAATGAGACAAATACTAGCATACATTCTCTAGTGCTCTCTTGATGTCAGTCTTCTTTGACTCTCCTCCAATTTTGACTCCAGATTTGCAGTTTAAATTTAATCACATTTTGAAGTAAAGAGAATATGTTCCTCTACCTGTATAATGTAAATAACTCTTCTCTCTGTGCTGTGGTTATTGAAATCACTGAGTTCTTGGTAGATAAGATGATTAACAAATATCTGAACCTCTGAGTCAAAAAATATGCTATGGTGTACTCTGTTCTCTTATTTCTGTTTTAATAAACATTGGAGTAGCTTAACCAAGTGGCTAAAGACAAATCAGCATGTGGCTGATATAATCTGCATAACCCTGTTAAAGTTGGGGTCTTTTGAGGTTTTGTGGTTTTGGGTTTTTTTGGTGTGGGGTTTTTTTTTTTTTTTTTTACATTGCTACACTTAAGCTAAGATATCAGTGTGTATTTCACTAACTTTGTTACTGTGTGTGTAAGAACTAGCTTAGGCTTTTAAGCCTTTCTTATGCTGCTGGGCTTTTGAAGGATCTCTTCATTCAACAGTCTGTTGCACATATTTGAGAAGATCCAATATGCTTTGTTACCTATAAAGCTTAAAATCCACTTCAAAATAATATGTAATGATAAGGGCATCATCATTAAATTGAAAAGTCTACCACCAGTATTATTCCTGCTTCTGTGTCATGTGGCAATAAGATGAGGAATAGCTGACTTAGTCACTGTGAGCTTGGAGATCAGCTGAGGGCTCTCACAGCCACTTCCTAAGTTATGTGTCATGACGGTGTCCACGTAGGTTTTCCTAGAAAAGCTTGTGTAGAAGGAGAACTTATCTCCAGGAGGTTTGATTCTTAATTATACCTTCCTTAGTTTTTTCAGCAAAATTCAGTTCAGTGGTCTACAGGGTGTTTTGGTTTTTTTGTTTGCTTTCTTAACAAAAGTTGAAAGATACAGGTAAAGGCTAAAGTAGTGCCAGAGAATGGACTGAGAACAGTTGTGCATAATGTTCCTGGATATGATTAAAGGCATTTAGCTGCAGTCTGTACTAGTGAATAGAACTGTACAGGAAAGCAGAAAACCAAAGGGAACATAGAAGTCGACATTTTTTAAAAATAGTAATATTAATAACTAAAAGTAGCAATTGTGTATAAAAAGGAAGCCTTTAAACATGGATGAAGCTCTAAAACAGGGTTACTGTGTCTATAAAATAGGCTTTGGTGCAGTCTCCTATATGTATATCTACACACTCCTATATGTGTATCTTTTTATTTGAAACAATTTTTTTCACTGTCTGTCCTGTCCCTGGTAGGATTTCATGTTCACTACTTAGTTCGATATACTGGTATGCAGCAAGAGAGATAACTCTTACCTTCCCAGGGAGGTCATGAGAGAATTCCTCTGAAAGTTACATCCAGACGTGTGAATGATAAAGATGGTTGGAAACAGTGAATGTACTAAGGCTTATATCATGCCTCACGAAAGTGATTGCTTTCTGTGATGAAATGGCAGGCTCAGCAGCTGAGGGAAGAGCAGTGCTTGTTTCTTGGCCTGACTATAGCCAGACCTATGGCACTGTCCCAAAGCAGCCTTGTTACTGGGGAAAGGTGAACTGAATAGGTGGAGTAAAAGATGGGCTGGAAAAATTGCCAAGATCTTTGTGTTCAAACTTATTCAATACATGTGTGAGATTGTTTGTTTATTTTTTTATGGAATCATAGGATGGCTTGGGTTGGAAGGGACCTTAAAGATCATGTAGCTCCAAATCCCCTGCCATGACCAGGGATACCTTCCACTAGATCAAGTTACACAGAGCCCCATCCAGCCTGGTCTTGAACACTGTTTTCTGTGGTGAATCCTTGAGAGTCTCTATTGGGGTGATACAGTTCATAATCTGTCTATCAGGGACCCTGACTGGTGGGACAGGTCACAATGCACTGTCAGCAAGTTTGGTGGTGGGGAGCAAAAATTAGGGAAGTGGTCAATACAGTGGAGGGAGGCACAAGGACTGCTCATCAGGGACATCAAAATTCTGGAGAGATGAAGTAACAGAAACCTCATGAAGTTCAACAATAACTAAGACCTGCCTGGGACAGGGAAGAGACCTATGTAACAGTACAGGGTGAGGGTTGGCTAACTACATAGCAGCTTTGCAGAGAAACTAAGGACTGAGGAGAGATTGAGACTAGTGTCCTGGTGGAGATGTTGGACAATGTCTACTTGTGATGATGAAGTCTGATCACATGCCAAGTGGCAGGTGAAAGAGGGATATCAACAGGCTGAGGCAAGGACGGCTTGTGAAGCTGCATTTGCAGTATTGTGTCCACCTCTGGCACCTGCAGTGCAAGACAAAAATTGACATGCTGGAGCTAGTCCAGTGGAGGGCCATTAAGATGATAAGGGAATGGAAACATATGAGGCACAAGGACTGGCTGAGGTGTGGGGTTTTTATTTGGTTGTTTTTTTAATTTTGTTTTTGTTTCTTTGGGGGGGTTTTGCTGGAGAAGAAAATACTAATGGAAAACTGGATTTCTGTTGTACTACCTAGTAGACAGGTCAGAGTGAGAAGAGTGAAGGTCTTCAGAAGTTCATAAATGATGGACTACAACAGCTGTAAGTTGCTGCACAAGAAGTCCTGGTTAAATAACAAGAGAACATTTTTCACAATGAGGGTTGCTAAACACCTCGTTCTTCCTGGAAAGGCTGTGGAATCTCCAGCCTTAAAGATTTCAACTCAACTGGAACGGCCATGAGCAGCATGATCTAATGTAGGTTTAGGCCTGCGTTGGCAACAGGGTTAGACTAGCTGACCTTCCAACTTAAAGTAGTGTACAATATTCTGGAAGGACATTTAATAGGACTTCTGTTGAAGTTGGAAAAGAATTCTTTCTGCTAACTTCGGTTCAAATTTTGCATGTGACAGAATATTGTATGATCTCCTTATGTGTTTTGATCATTATTTTGTTGTTTTTTCCTAGGTTGATTCTGATTGTCTTTGCCTGGGTGTATTTTTTTATCAGGGGCTAGTAGAACTGTGCTTCATTAGTTGTAGTCCTTTGGATCAAAGCAGTCTAAGCTGGGGTGGATTTGGAACCCTATTTTTACATTTGTTTTCACGTCAAAGAAAAACAAAAAATTACACAACAGAAAATCTCTAAAAGTTAATATTTAAACAGATAAGTTGCTAAGTTCTGTTTTGGTTTTTTTGTGTTTCCTTTTAGGATTCAGATGGAGTCCAACAGAAAGAGTCAGCTGCTTCACCAGCACATGCATGTGTTCGTCCTACGAGAGTGGTATCATCCACCTCCGAAGAGGAGGAAGCGTTTACAGAGAAATTTCTAAAAATTAATTGCAAGTACATCACTAATGGCAAGGTACTGAAACCTTCAGGTGTTACTGTATGGGATAAAACAATAAGGCACATTTAAATCATAAACCATACAGTAAAATTTAGTCAGAGATTGGTAGATGAATCAGCTTATGTGCTATATATGTCTATATAAATATATTTCTTTTTACTCTCTGTTTTCTTGGGATTCCCTAGGCCACTTGTTTCAAGACATGATGCAAGCAGTTGATATGTGACAAACTTCCCTGATGCCATACTGTTACATAATTCTTTTGAGGGCTTGAGGTTCTGTTTTGTTCCTTATGTTAGTATCTCTGGTAGTGAATTCTCTTTACTCACAGTGGAGAGGGACATGCCTTATAGTATAAGGAAATATGTAGTTGTGTAACTTTGCTTTAATTTTTAGTTTTAAAGCAGAATAGGGTGAATGTGGTCTTATCCTGTCCTTGATAAGTTTTCTGATGATGCAGGATGATAAATTTTCAAAGTTTGCTAGAGAAAACTTAAAAGATTCATCCTCTACTTCCCACTCTGGAAGTGATTTTGAAACTCCTAGTTAACTGTTTTATAGGGCTTCAGTTGTGAGTCTCTTATCACTGTGACTGCTGCTCATAAACCTAAATCTAGTGAAAACCTATCTTTCAATATGTCTAATTATGGAAAGGGACTTTAAGGTGACTGTCATTTCTCGCTGTTATTCTGTATATGTTTGCAGTTGCTTTTAGTTACACCTGTGACTTCCTGGACAACAGAGAGGAATTCTCCAGACAGGCAGTGGCTGGAACCTGGGAATGTTTGCTCTGTTCATTGCACTTGCTCCCTACTAACTGTTAGAGGCAGGATATTAAGCACAGTTAGAGACAGGTCATGTGAATATCCACATTCTGTTCAGACAATAAATCAGTGTAGCTAGTGAGCTGCAGTAACACCTTAACTCACTCTTTACTGCATATGTAGGTGTGCTCTCTTACAGCTGCACTATTTGCTTCTTCTGTAGAAAAGTGTGCAGCTCTAGGTTTTTTTCATTCTTTGCACTGTTCCTTGGAGGCAGAAAAAGATATCTTAAACAGTCTGTTTGACTGAAACTGAAACTAGTAGATGAGATGTGAATTTGTCATTCTTTCTTATGTTTTCTAGTTTACTTGAATTGTTTTGAAAAGTAGTAGGTAAAGGAAAATTAGTTATACTAAGGCTTGAAAAAAACCCAAAACACCAACCTGGTGTTTTTCTACAAAAAGAGAGAATAAAATAAAATTATCTTTATGATAAAAGCATCATGAATTGCAGTTTTTGTTCAACCATACATGTTCAAGAATGTAATGGATTTATTTAGAGAACTTTTCTTTTAAAAGTTCTTGTCAGGATTCCTCTCAAACTTTCTTAAAGGTGTTTTGCTTAACTGCCTAATCTTTGCATATGGGGGCACACCAATGTGATAGTTTGGCTTTAATCTTCCCTTTATAATGATTTTTCAGATTTCTGCCTCAGGTGTTGTATAGGATTTAGAACTACTGTTTTCTTTCCCACGTGTAACATATGGGTAGTGAAAGAATAGAATATTTTGATTGGAAGGGACCTACAGTGATCATCTAATCCAGCTACCATCAAGGCTATGACCTTGTCTCTTCTATAGATCTCTTCTGTACCAGATCTACGGAATATTAATAAAATTCCACTTTCATGTGTGGTCATTAATGAAAGAACTCAGATATAGAAATGCTGCTTTTTTTTGATTATGTACTGAATTTACAGAAGTAATATTTGTTTAAAGAGAAGCAGTTGTTCTTCTGAAAGGAACTGACTTTTGCAGTCATGTTAAATTTGTTTTCTAGACTACAGTGGATATAACAAAATGTTGACTTCTCTTGACAGTCCTCCTCTTGGGAGGTCCTTTTTGCACCTTGAAAGTCTATTTCCACAATATGATGCTGGGAAAGAAATACCAGTGACAATTTTTTTCAGTATCTTGGAATTAGGTAAATACATTCTGCTGACTTTGAAGTCTTTGGCATGTGTGTTGGACTCTAAAAGACACATATAAAACATGACTAGGCACTGAACTACTAAAAGGAATCACATCTTGATACTGGAGCTGCTTCTGAAACTCTTTTCCTTTTTCCATACTAATGGCAACTTCATTTTTCTCCTGTGAAGGTTGTCAACTGTCATTTGAGAACAAATTTCTGGAGTTGGGAAGGATTGTAACTGTGTTTCATGCTGCCCTGATATGTCTTCTTGAAATGAAACTGGAAACAAACAATCCCCCCCAGTCCACAATGTTTGTAATAACTGTGAATGTTTTATCAGTAAGCTGAATATTTATTAATTTCCTGATAACTTTCAACAGTAAATGAAGTGACTCTTTCCTGAATCTTGCAAAAATCTGTCCAGATTTGTAGTCTTTAGGATTCAAGATCTGTAACTGAAGGATCCCTGTCATTCTACTTAAAGCTAACTTTCTTCCAGTTCATAGTTTTAGCTCAACCTCTGCTGTTTTAACAGTTAAATGAATTTCTGTAGCAGGCAAATGGTGTTGGTGTTGGCATGTGTTTCTAACACTTTTCTTTTAAAAAAAGTTCAACATATTGTAAATTACCTTTGTTTTTACAGCTGGATTGTGTAAGAATGCTGTAGTTTGTAATATGAATAGCAACGTTAAAATTTTTCATACTCAAAGTTTTAAAATCTACTTCATGTACTGCAGCAGTATCATTGTGATTTAATCCATCCAAAGTTGCATCTTTAAAAGTCTTTAGTGCTTTTTATTCTATTTCCATTCTGTAAACATATTTGTCCAATCAGTTAACAGGTCCATTAAGTTAGAATGACTTGTATTGGCTACTGTGTTATTTTTGTGTAAAGAAAATGAAGATAAATGGCAGTTTTTGAAGGTCTCTCTTTTTTTGTGCTCCAATTAAATCGCAGAAAGTGAGAAGAGTTAAGAGTCAAGTTTTAGATGATGCTGGAAATTGCTTGCAGACCTACCAGTTAAGCCCTGTGGTTATCTGGGAAGGATGTCTCCTTACCCTCAGAGGAGCTGTTTAGTGTATTCATTAGGGTGCAAGGGTTTCTTATTTTACTAAAACCAGTTATTGATTAGTTGCGAGGAACAAAACTTTTCTCTGAGGAAAATAGGAGGCATTCCTCAGAAAAAGTTGCATTTCTACATGATTGCAAAACATAAGAAACTGTATCAGGTTACCTAAATTTAAAGATGCTTAAAAAAACCCAAAACATACCTTTTTCCTACCAAAAAGATGGAGAAGAAGCTGAAATATGAAGGAGAAAAATTACCTCTTCTTTTCCCTCTCGTTTTAGGGTACAGTCAATGGTGTGCTGCTAGTGACACCAAATAACATAATGTTTGATCCTCATAAAATGGATCCTCTGGTCCAAGAGAACGGCTGTGAAGAATATGGCATCATGTGTCCAATGGAAGAAGTGATGTCAGCTGCTCTGTATAAGGAAATTGTGGACAGCAAAATTAAGGATTCGTTAAGCATGTAAGATAGAATAGTATTTGTAAAGCTTTAAGTAAATTTGAACTGTAGCCATATGTTGGCCATACAGAAGCAGCAAATGAGTGTTTTCCTTGTTTTCTTTGTTAAGGAAGAACATCGAAGGTTGATTTGGAAAGACCCTATAGAAAAGTGCGACTCTTCATTGTTAACCATTTTTCACTTGCTTCCCAAATGCTTGTTCCTCTGACAAACGGTTATAGACTCGTTTTCTAAGATTTGTGTGTGTTTTCATGGGACTAGGAATATATTTATTCCCTTTTGGGCTAGAGGAGGGGCCACATATTCACCTTTAGCTGTAGCCTTGTTTTATGTAAACAACAAATTTGCATCAGTGAGCTAAACTGGTGTTTAGCCTGGCAGGCATTTAAAACTGACTTTAAACAACATTATTAAAATCTTCGTTCATTTCTATGTGTTGCCTAATTTTTATACTGTTCTCAGAAGTAGGATAAATTCTGTCTTTAAAAACCAAAAAGGATTTAAAAAAATAATCAGGTAAAGGCCCCCTTTTACCTATTTCAGCTCATAAAGCACAAACATTTGCACACTACCATGACTATCTACCTTTAACCAAGGTAGAATTGTCTAGGTGTACGAGTGTAAATCTGTTTACCTGATGTGTAAATCTTAAATGCAACTATTTTAATTAAGGTGTAAAGATATTTAGAACTCTGAAAAATTCCATTTTACAGTTCTTGTAGGTAATATACTAAGCACATCTTTCTTGATAATCTTATTAGTTTTGGACATCTAGATATTTGAGGTGCCTCCTACCATTTTTAAGTTCAGTTTTGGCATAGACCTGGTAGTGAACTGGTGTCTTGGCTACCTGAAGTCATCTGTCTGTTGAAAGAGCAACTGAAGTACATATTGCTGCAGAAGTACTTTGGGGCTTTTGATACAGAATGGGGATGTCTTCAGCATGATTGCTTTTCTGGAAGTTTATTTTCCAGAATGAGTTTTTAAAAGTTGCTCACAGTTCCTACTTCAATTGGTGTACAGTGGAAGGAATAAGATAATGAAAACTTGATGACTCCTTTTAACCTACCTGTCTGAATCATAATACTGCAGTTGCAAAACAACTGTGTTTCTAGCATGTTTAGCTTGTTAATGACTTAGTAATTACTTACAAATCTAGCTTCCATGACCTGTTGATTTTTGTACTCCTATAGCACGTATTTTCTGTTTTGTTTATAATATGAATGCATATGAAATGAAAACATGTCTGTTAATAAAAGGTCACACTGTGCGTTCAGAGCCCTGTATGTCCAATTAGATGTATCTTTCATGTCAACTTTATAAACTATTAGATAAAATACTTCTAGCATTTTCTTCAGTCCCAACACATTTTTACTGTAGCCTTATAAAAAATTTGAGGCATATTTGTAAATCTGAGGGAAAATAAAAATCAAATTTCTCAAGTCTGTAAAAACAGAAGTCCCAACAGCTACAGCTAGATCTGACAAGACCTGTATCTGGAGGTATTTTAGACTTAAATCATATTTTCTCACTGTTTTTTTTCTAAATATTCCATTGTTACAATTAACCCTCTTTTCTCCCAATTTTGCCAACTGTCAAACCTGCTTAAATTTGGGAAAACCGTCTTAGTATTCAGGTTATTGATATGGAAAATGATTGTGAACCCCATGGATTCTTTGGTTCTTAAAACTGCAATTTTGTGTTGTGTGGTTTCTATATGTAAGCCACAATCTGTGGTGAAACTGGACAAAAAAATATCTGACCACATACAGATATCTTGGGGATTTCATGAACCTTAGGTTGTGCTTGTATAAGAGCACCTATTACCAGCATAATCCTGAAAAATCTAGGAAATGGCCCAGTCTAATAGGTAATAAATTCTAAAGTCTAACCTACGTGCTTTGTAAGCAGAATTACTCCAGCAGCAACAGCAGCATATTATCAGTTCCACCTTAACACTTAGATAAGAGGGTGCATAAGTTTCTCAAAAACATCCTGAATTTCAGCACTGTCTCACTAATATGACCTAACTGAATAAAGTTTTGTAGAACAGTAGAGTGAATATATTATCCTTCAAGATACAAGATTAGGATACAAGCTTCTTAAAAGTGTTTAATAATAGGTAATATAAGAGGTGATGGGCTTGTGATAGCAAGGAAATTGAGAACTCTAGTCAAGATAAACATGAGAATTTATGAAGGTTGTGTACTGCTCATGTTTTTTTTGACAACAGAGGAAAAGCTTGAGTTCTGTAGATGTAGTTGAGCATGTTCACAGTACCTTTCAAGTCCTCCTCTTCTAAAACTCATAGAATTTCTCATTAGCTCATCTTGAAAGGCAGGTTTGAGTAAGACTATTTGCTGTGGGGAAAATAAGTTTTTATGCTTGCTTTTTACTTTGTTATTTATCACATCTTCGATTGTACAAGTAGTTTGGGATTTATTTTGCCAAACAATGGTATCTTCAAAGTTAGGTACCTGCTGAAGACCTGTTTTAGCAGAAATGCCGTGGGCACAATAGTAACATCTATGTTGATGGTTCCTGTTGTTCTGCATTGACTGGCTCAGATAGCTAAGGTTAGACCAGACGACTTCTGCCATTCACTTCTTACCTGTGAGCTAGGTGACAACTTGCTCACAGAGTGGGAGAGATCTGTGCAACTGTACTGGCCTCTTTGGGAGACAAAACTTAAAAGTTTGTGGATAGCTTTTACCTTTAGAGGTTATGGTTGTGTGTAGCTCTTTGTTGTTTTTACTTTGACATTTATTTTATTTTTACACTTTAAGTGCCTCAAACAATGTAGTTGGTTTCACAGGAGAGCTTGTCCTTGTGAAAGCAGTGTCATAGACTTGGAAAGTCCTAGTGATGTCATGCTGGCAAAAGGTCTGCTATGTTTACTGTTACAGTGTTATATTTTACGCTTGTATATTACTAATGCTCTGGATTAAGTTGTTTTTTGGAGTTTGTTTTTAAGAGTTTAAACTAAACTTAATAAAGAAATGAACTTGATATAAAAGGTAACCGTTATAGCAATATTCTTATTTGCCCAACAGAGATGTAGAACAGCTGTCAGTAAGAGAACATTGCCATTCCAAGAAATCTGCAAAGAGCAATACAGATGAAATGGATTCCAGGATGCGGGATACAGGCAATGACAGTGCTAGTACTGCCCCAAGGAGCACAGAGGAGTCTCTTTCAGAAGATGTATTCACAGAATCGGAACTCTCTCCAATACGTGAAGAACTTGTTTCCTCGGATGAGCTTCGACAAGATAAATCTTCTGGAGCATCATCTGAATCTGTCCAAACAATAAACCAGACTAGTGCTGAATGTTTAACAGTCATTTCAGACTCAAATGAAGCTGCCAGTGACTTAAAGCCCAGTGCTGAAATGGCTGTAAGTGTTAAACAGTTTGGTACCCACTTAAGTTCAGAAAGTGCTAAAATGTCTATAAAGGGGGAACGAGAACCTCCTGAAAATACTACAGATGTCCCCCAGCAGTCATTGCAAAGATCACACAGTAGTGAGGAGCATGGCAAAGAGGCAGAAGTTGACAAGGATCAAGGTTCCTCACTAGGAAAAGAACCAGATAATGAGAAGGAAGAGGAATGTCCACCTTGTGAAGATACCACAGACTCTCAAAAGAAAGAGACGGCTAACAAAGGAAAAGTAGTGGGAGAGCAAACTCAACACTCAGAGACAGAAGTTGAAGAACTCCGTAAACTCTGGAAGACCCACACTATGCAACAAACAAAACAACAAAGAGAAAACATGCAACAGGATTCACAAAAAGAAATTAGTCAGAAAACTGTGTCTGCAGGAGACGGGCGGTTAGAAGGTGAGTCAATGAGTATTTATGGATACAGTGTTAGCCTTTGGATTGACAAAGTATCACCCTACAGTTCAATAGAATTTTTGCACTTTGTTTTCATTCTGTGTGACACATCTCCCCATGTATCAGTTATGTTTCTCATTAGCTTGAAGATATGCCAAAGCTAAAGGACCTAAAGTAGTGGAGAAAATATTGCTCAGGAAACTGAAAACACAGATAATTTTGTTACTGTAACTTTTCCTCATTGAAACTGTATTTCTGGTCATACTAAATCATAGTATCTTTCTAGGGGAGATTTAAACAAGCCTATAAATTAGGTCTATGATACCTTGGTCACAGTTAAAAATGTTCTTTAGCAATCAGCTAGCTCTAACTTAAATTTCCATCACAGTGTACATGTGTGTGAATGAATTTTGGGAAATGAATTGGTTATTTATGGCATGTCTGCCTTGTGATTAAGATTTATAGTGTGAGCAACAAACACCAGAGTCTTAACACTGGGTTTGATACTTTAAGAATGTTATTTCACTTGCATCTTGTCATACTTTCATGATGACTAGAACAAGGTTAAGCATCCAAAAAACATTTCTCAAGACAAATAAGAGCTAGATGATAAGAAACTAATGGTATGGATACAGGGAACAACTAGGTTTTATTTCTTGAGTACCTTTTTTCTTCTGCAAAGATCGGGGCCTGGAATTATTAGTTGGAAGTTATCCTGAAGGTCTGTTGAAGTTTTTCATACTGAAAAATGCTGTACCTTTAAGCAACTTAAATATACTTCTGTATGTATTTGATTTTGCTTTTTAAATAATTCATAGGTCACTTTCTGATGCCTTGCTATCTTACTAATGGAGATAAATAAACTAGTTGTTTTAATTGTGCAATATTTTGGGGGCTAGAAAAAAATCTGTGTGTGTGTGATAGGCATTAAAGATATGTGAAGTGCATTTGAAGGTAAAATTTTTTATGTTAATAATTAAAAGTCAAAATTATATTTAATAGAAAGCTACACTCTTTGGTTGATAGAAATTTGTCTTACACTTCAGAATCTGGTGTAATAGTTCTTGTTGGTTTTGTCTTAATTTTGGTTTTTTCTTCTGCTGTGAAGGAAGTAACTAAATTTTAAAGCAGATGAATTGTTGCATCATTCTGTAATAAGTTTGACTTTTATGCCTTAAATATTAAAAGTAGTCTTCTGGCAAATATGTCAGCTAGCAGTAGTTGCTGATTGTGACTTATAAAAAATGCAGGTACTAAGTGTTCTTTGCTGCAATTGCTGCTTTTCTTACAATTGAATATTGTTTGTAATTTAGTTGCATTAAATGCTTTAGTGTCAGTTTTCTAAAATATTTTATCATAATAACTGCAGGTTTTTCATGTGTTATGTGATCTGTACACTCACAGAGTATATACACAGATAACCAAATAGTTTGCATACAGTCTCACAGAAGAGTGCTAGAAACCTTCTGCACATGGTGTTACAGCCTCGCTCAAGTTTGAGGGGGTAAAATAGAAAGAAAAAAATTAAAAAAACAAAGGTTCCTTTTTGGAGATTTGTACCAATTACTTCAGATCAACTTCAGTAGGAATTATTACATGTTTGTTATTCTTGAATGCTGTATTAGCAGAATGCAAATAAACCAGTAAATTAAGAATTAATATTTTGCAAGCTAGATAAATTTGGTGAAGCTTCTACAGGTACAATTAAATAGAACCGAGGTAAAAGCATAGATCTGCTGTTTAACTCTTGAAAGCCATCAGACTAAATATGAGAGATCTATTAACAGTAGGACACTAAAAATACTAGGTCATTTAAAATTTGAAATACCATAAACACAGTCAGAATAAAACTCTGAAGTAGTCATACTACAAGTTTTGGATCATGAAGTTACCTAGACAGTCTCTTAATTTCTTTTATACAACAAGGACTTCATTGATTTTTTTTTTTTTCTTCTGTGGGTTTTTTGAGCATTTAGGGTTTTGGGAACTACTGTTTTTTGATCTTTGCAGAGGTCAAATGTTTCTGAGTTTGGAATTAATGATCTATTTCTTCTGAATATTGAACAGATGGCACAATGCAAGTAGATAATTGTGAGTAGACTAGAATAACTAAAAAGGTCTTCCTTGTATCGGTTTTTAATTTTCTTATTACCCAGGACTCTGTTATACTCTCCTATTTTTACAGACACTTATGTTAACCTCTGGACTGAAATAGAGCTAGATGTAGTTGGTACTTTGGAGAAACTGTAGTGGTCTGTAGTTTTCTGTGTGTATAAACAAGCTGAAATACCATTAATGACATGTCTGTTTGCTGCTTAGTCAGCTAAGTATTTGCAGAGATTGAAAGGAAAAACAAGAAGCATGAGACACAACAGCCATTGCTGAAATCTTTTCTCATTAAGTCTATATCAAATATGCAAGAATATATTGGAGAACACGCCAAAAAAAAGAGCATCTTAAATAACTCTTTTGAGACTTAGGGGTAGGGCTAAATTGTTTGTTTTTATTCTGTCTGCTAGCTGGAACTGTATAATCCCACTTCTCTGAGCTCAGGGAAGTTCTAAACTACTGCATTTGAAGGACCAAAATACCAGATATCAGGTCATTTTAGGAGTACTTATCTAACAGTGCCACAAAGCTCATGTGCCAGACCTGTGAAACTATCTTTTTTATTTCTTTTTAGTGGTTTTTGTTTAATCTGACAGTTTACCTTTGAGCATACACATTTATAAAATACTTGCAAATAATGCATGTTATGACTAATTTACAATACTGTATAAAGCAGGTATAATTCTAAAACGTTGACTGAAAATTAGGAGGTGCACATTTAAATAGTTGCTGGGAAAAAGGTGATGTTTTCTGTGCTTAGTGGATCTTTGGTCTGCATAAAAACTGAAGGAGAATTTCAACTGTAAAGAAAAAATGAGTGTCCTAGGAAACTGGAACACAATCTGTATGTACATTTAATACCAGAGCTAGGATAAGTCCTTTGTTGTCATAACTGATGATCAGAACTCCTAAATTTACTCTTTCCTTCCTTCCTTTATAAAAATCTCTTGGCTGGAGGATTTGGGCAATTGGTCTAGTAAAGAAAAAATTTTAAGAAGGCTTCTTCCTTTACTTTGTGCTGACTTTACAATCCAGATCTTGAGGGTAATCATATAACTGTATTAGTTTAATTAAATATACTACTGGAGGGAAAAATCTGTACTGTAACATCCAGTATGCTTCATCCTGAGATGGTGTTCATGCCATTGAGGTGTTTGATATAGCTAATAAAGTAAAATTAATCCTGTATTAGTAGTGTTAGAACTTTTCCTGTTGCAAATGAAAAGTAATGAACAGGTTTGACATGTGTGAATCAAGGCAAAGTACATATGTAGAATCGTATCTTTTGCATCTATGTGGTATATCTGTTTAATAGTGGGAGGGTTGTCTGATTCAGTGATGAGTGGAATGCTTTGAGAATACCTTCTGAATACTTTCAGTCATAGATGAAATACTATCATAGTGGGATCTCCAGAAATGAATGTAACAATTATTGAATGTGTTGTACTCTGAAGTATTATTCTGTTGATGCAATTGACATAACAGACAAGTGATTATTACTTCTTATGTTACCCTGTCTCCCATTGCTTGTTTATATGTGTCCTATGTACCTATACTGCCTAATACAAAATTGGTTAGTGATTTTGTTAAGCTTTTTTGTACACTGTGGATAGCTTACTTTTTGTTTATTAACAGGGTCTTCAGTTACAAAAGAGAAAAGACGACATCGATCTCACAAGTTTCTGCTTCTCAGGGTTGGAAAACCCATGAGAAAAACATTTGTTTCTCAAGCAAGTGCATCAATGCAACAGTATGCACAGAGGGACAAAAAACATGAGTACTGGTTTGCTGTTCCTCAAGAAAGGTAAGGAGGTAAACTGTAAAAATCAACACTTCACAGTAGGTCTTTGAGCTTCATTTTTCTGCACCGTTCAGAATTTTTCAGTGACTGTGTCTATAAAGCATCACAAAAAAGGATCAGCGTCTGAGGATATTGTTGATTTGGTTTGTATTTGCCCCTGGAATACCTCATTACCTTACTGAAATTTTACTGATTTACATGAGTTACTTGTAGATTCTGCCAGTAGTTTCTCATGGTATTATTTAGGCTTTTGTTTGTAGCAAGTAATTACTGAAAGAAAGATTCAAGTAAGTGAATCTATGTATGGTAGAGGAAGTGAATTCTGCAACAAAGTTTTTATTGTCATTGCCTGTGCTTCCCATTATTTAGAAACTTCCTAAAAATTCTCTCTACTTCTTAGAGCTCTGAGTTCAGAAGAGCTAGCTGGGGCCCTTTTGTCTTATCTTCATATATGGAACATGAAACCTTTCCAGGAAGCAAATTAAGTATGTCTGCTGGAAAAATATCTAAATTTTTTGCACTCAGATATGACATGTCTATGCTCACTTGTACAGTCTTGTATTCTGAAATGGTCTTTATTAGGAAACTGGCTTATTTTCAACTTGAATGTGATTTTTGGGGGTATTACATCCTTGACAAAGAGTGGGGGGAAAAGAAAGAAACAAAAAGCTATCAGCTATCATCTTGTATAAATACCTACTCACAATGATGAAGTCACTTTTCCGTCTTTTCTTTTGAGCTGAATGGCATAGAATGTCCAGTTGAGGCACTGCAGTTGAGGACAGATATGGATCAATTGGAAAGAGCCAGAGGAAAACAGCAAGACTAATTAATGCCTAGAAAGTGTAACATATAAAGAAAATTAGAAGTAAGTGGGGTTCTTTAATCTAAAGGAGAAAAGGTTGATTACAAACATAATCATTTCATACTTAAGTTGGTTGCAGCAAGAAAGGCAGTAGTCTTTTTTCGTGTCTGCTGTGAATAGAAATGTGTAGTGGACTGAAGTTATATCAAAGTATTCGAGTTATCCAACAGGTAGAATTGAGTCTACGCTAGTACATCACTAGTCCACTTTTAAACATCACTCCTGCTTCCTCTTAAGTGGAGGAGATGATGCAAATTCTCAAGTCAAATGTCTTGTCGCACTGATTCTTATGTAGTTAATCCTGTATGGGCCAGGTATCCTCTTGTCATTACAGTCAACTCAAATTTGCTTGTTCTATCAGTGTCATATTTATTTTGAAAGCTGATAAATGTTTCACATATGGCAATGATGTCTAGCTCAGTTGATTAAAATGTTTATTGTCTCTTTAGTTCGTTTTCTAATGTAGCAGAGCAAGTACTTATCTTCAGCATAAGGCAGAGTTTATCACCTGTTTTGGAAGATGGTTCTTAGTTTGCAGTCTGTATCAGATCTTGGAAATTACTCTGCCTATAAAGGGTCTCTCTCTAATTGCATGGAGAGTATAGTATCAGTTCTTTATTCATTTAATGTGTCCTGTGTTTTTTGTACACAAAAAGTCACATGTCCTCGTATTGAGTTGTTTTTCTTAATTTGGTGTTAACCTTGATGAATGCTACTGTGTGCAGGTAAAAACATTGTGTCAATCCAGTTGTCTTCTTCACCTAGTGGTAGGAGAGAAAAGTTGGTATCTGACAACCTGCATTATTTCAGTGTTCTTAATGTCAAATGAACTAGTCTGGGAAGAAGCGTTTAAGAGTTCCTTAAGCATCAAGCTTTGAGGGCCTTTATTTTTAGCTGCTGTAATTATACACCATTCTGAGTTCTTGAGAAGTGCTATGACATCTTAAAATTGATACCTCATTCAGTGCATGAGGAGTCTACATCTTCTTGCTTTGACTTCTGTAAAAGAATTTATCTAACTTCATGCATCTGAAATGTTTTACACTCTCTCACTGCCAAAGAAATTTTTTTTCCTTTCATCAGTGTTGTCCAGGAACCTTAATTTTAACAAGGGTAATTGATTAACTGAACCTGGTTAGAGACTCTTACTACACACCTGTGTGCAGCATCCCTTTAGGTAGAGGCACATGAAAAACAAAACTGCAGTTTTTTGCAGAGATACTGCTCTGTATCTCTTGGTATTCTTCCACTATTCAGTTTTGCAATGATTTAATAAGGGGAGGAGGGGAAGCATGTTCAAATATTGTTCTTTATGCTAGTCCAGTAGGCAGATTGACTGTAGTCAATATCTCTGAAGAGAGCCATAAGGAATAGTCAAATTCTTGTAACCAGAGCCATAAAGCTCTGAGTCTCTTTTCCGCGATGAAGAGATACTAGTGGATTTGTTGCAGGTTCTTTTTCTTAGTGGTCTGTCTGTGCTCCTACAGGAAATATTTAAACAGTACAAACTGACATCTAGTAGGATTGCAAATAACTTTATTCTCTAAATTTTCCGAACTGGAAAACCATGCCATTTGTGGCAGGTAACTTAAAAGGAGGTAACTTTGAATCGTGGTACTTAATGCAGTCAGAGTAGTCTGCATGCTTTCAGTCTTATTCCCTCATGTCTGTAGTAATTCTCATAATCTGTATAATTTTGGTTGTATGTCTTGGGAATGGTCATCTCTTCTTCAGGAGTAGGGAAAACAGACATGCAGACATCTTTAAATTCCAATTTTGTTTGTTCTTATGTAAGTCTTTAAATAAAATAAAAAATTATTGGTGTTTTATTTTAGAAGATATTTCAGTTGTAAGCAGAGGTTTTCAGTGGGACAGAAGTGGTTGAAACCTGTCATGACCAGGCTTCGCGAATGAAGATTTAGGAAGGCACTATCCACGTTTGTTACAGGCACGCTGGTGACTTGTGAGGCCAATACGAGACCGGCATGTTGGTTGCAGAAGGCACAGCAGAAAGACTCCTTAGGTGGTGTATTCAGCTGGATACGATTCTTTCTGCGTTGTCTTTTCTCCTCAAGAGTGATCCTGCATGTATTCTCAAAGGAAACGGCAGTGTTATAGATGGTGTGTCTCCAGGCCTCCCGGTTTGCGACCAGAGTAGACCAGTTATGATGATCAGTGTGGCCGAGGCTGAGATGTTGTTTCAGGGAGTCCTTGTATCTTTTCTTCGGGGCTCCTCTCTTGCGGCAACCGGAGGCAAGTTCACCATAAAGCATGATCTTAGGGAGGCGGTGGTCCTTCATCCTTGAGACGTGTCCTGCCCAATGCAGCTGTGTTCTCAGCAACATGGCCTCAATGCTAGTGACTGCTTCTTGTTCTAAAACAGATGTATCAGTCACATAATCTGACCAGTACGTATTAGAGATATATTTGAAAAGAACTAGTTA
>NW_020884922.1:4921440-5022784 GCF_003945725.1 Corapipo altera
AAAAAAAAAAAGAGCTAACTAGTTCTTTTCAAATATATCTCTAATACCTAGTGAAACATGAAATAGTAAGTATTTTCATTTTAACCTTAAATACTTCATGTTATTAGACAGGATCGAAAAGATCACAGAACTTATCTTTCTTCTCTGTATCATTATTTGACTTCTCTAGGACAGATCACTTGTATGTCTTCTTTATCCAGTGGAGTCCAGAGATATATGCGGAAGATACTGGGGAGTCTCTTCGGGAACCTGGATTTATAGTAGTGAAAAAGAAGGAAGAGCCTGAAACTAGTGAAGAATCTACTACTGAAGATGCTGCTAAAGAGTGGGAGGTAAGGAAGAACAGTGTCAAATATTATTTTAATATATTCCAATGAAAGTATTAAAAAAGATAGTGTTAAATACTTTCCAAGAAGTAAAACAAAAGCAGTGTGCTGTATTAGTCTGATTACTATGATCATGACTGTTTAACTTACGCCATCCTAATGCTTTGCTCTAACATCGAGTCAGGGCAACATTTCACAACTGCAAGTCATTTTTGTGTGAAGCAAATTGTAACTTAAAACTCCAAATGAAAAGAATGTGAGTACAGCAAAGAAGTTGCAATTTTGATGAAGCAGACATAATATTCAGTCTAGTAAACTGACAGTTTTCTGATACTTATTATTGTATCTAGAATGTTCAGTATTTTTGGTAAGACTGAAAAAAAGGGATGGAGCAGCATAAAAGGAAAGGAACATCTATTAATGACTTGTTTCAATAATTCACTAATTAATTTTTTTACTTATAATTTCTTAGTGCATTAAGACAATGTTGAATGAACTTTAAAAATGAATTGTAACTGGAACTGTCTCAACTTTTTTTATAACAAACACATTTCTCTCATGTGAATCTGTGTCCACTGTGCTTCTATGGACACATCTTTACATGTCTACATGGTTTTGTTTTGTAGTGTACATACAGTTAAAGCACTTGTAGTCTTGTGCCTTTAAGTCTTGGTCAAAAGTTTGATGATTCTTGTCATATATATATAAGTATCCCATCAACACTGTTTGAGTCTCAGGACAGCAATTGTCATCTCTGACTGTAGACTGATCTTCTGTTTTTTCTTCCCCCTACCCCCACCCTGCAATGGAGCACACTGAAATTAAGGAAGTCTACACTTATATTTTATGTAGAGGGTAAAAGAAATTTTAAAGAACTGCAATAGTCTTAACTACAGGTAGTAGGTTTCTTCTTAGCTCCAAAATGTAGAATCATAGAACTCTGACTTCCAACTTACTTACGTGAAGTATTAGACTGTGGCTACAAAACACTGTCTGCAGCTCAGTGATTTTGCAGGACCCATTTTTGCTTTCAGACATTGAAATTAGTATCATAAGAATATGTCTTCTGAACCTACATATTTTCAACATATGTTTTACTTGAGTACTTTTACCAACAGTTATTTTGGTGTTGACTCCTGCTCAAAACCTTTATAAGCGTTTGATGTTTTGAAACTTGGCCTTTTGGAACATGGGGATCAGTGAAAAGTGATCAATATTATGGTTTAAAGCACAGTATGTCTTTTTTAATGAACTCTTCAGTAACTTAGCACCTTAATATAATTACAGAATAATTTTCACAGAAAATAGTGAAAATTTGTATTCATGATTAAATGTTGTAAGTTTTTAGAAGCTATTTCTGAAGATATTTGAGACAATCCACTTTCTGCAAGTACTAAAAATCTGTAAGTTATTTACCATAGGATGAAGCCATGGCTTAAGCCTTTATTTAGGTCTTCTCTGGAAACAGTTGTAGAAGACATATTTCAAAAATATTGTGATTTCTGTGTTATGTGATGTTATGTCAAGGTTGGTGTCTTAATATTATCAAATAATTTCTGGATTTAGAAGTTAGTGTGATTAATGAAATTGTTAACTTGATACAAAAGATGTTATGCAAATACAAGAAATATGGTAATGTGGTCTTTTGTGCATTTTGACTTGAGTAATGTGACTTCCTCTGACTGATTTCTAGCACAAATCTGAAAGTAAAAACTAACTTTTTGATTGGAAATGTTTGACAGTACGAGATGGTTCAACTTGTCATCACATAAGACTGCATTTAGTGGCTTTTAACATATACTAGAAAGTATCAGTAAATACAGGACACTGTAGCTGTTGTCATACTCATTACTCCCATTGAATTTCAGTCATTATTTTCAATCAATATACTTCCTTTAACCCAACAAACTTTTCCTCTGTCAGTTTTTACTCCAGTGCAATCTAAGCAGGTGAACTGTATAACAGGCCTTTTTGTAGGTATTGGGCTTGAAAACAGCCTGCCTTCTTCAGATCACAGGGATGGGAGAATTGGGGTGGAAGGGAAATGGAAAGCAATATCCTGATGTGCAAATACATTGCAAAGTACTGTTGATCTACCAAAAGACTAAGGTAGTGGAGTATCTTTCTTTTCCAGAAAGTGTTCTACCTGTAATCACTGTACAATGTCTTAAAATCAGAAACAGGAATGAGGGCTAATGGGTTGTTGTAGCCAGGTGGGTGTCAGTCTCTTCTCCCAGGCAACCAGCAGCAGGACAAGAGGAAGACACTGTCTTAAGCTCTACCAGGAGAGGTTTAGGTTGAATATTAGGAAAAATTTTTTTCCAGAGAGAGTAATCAGACATTGGAATGGACTGTCCAGGGAGGTGATGGATTCACTGTCCCTGGAGGTTAAGATGAGACTGCATGTGGCATTTAGTGCCATGGTCTAGTGTTGGATCAAGAGTTGGACTTGATGATCTCAGAGGTCTTTTCCAACCCAGTCAGTTCTGTGATTCTGTGATTGTCTTGATCTTACGTAAATGGGTTTACACCAAAGAGGGTGTTATAAGTTGTATGGGATTGTTGGGGTTTTTTATGTGAGTGTGTTTTGATGTTGGTTTTGTGGTTCTCTTTTACCATCTGTACTGAACTATAGACAGAGAGGTATATTTATCATGGTGTTCTTTTTTTTTACTTGACGTGACTTGAGTTCAAGTGCTAATGACTTTTTGTATCTGTTAGCACAAATAATGAATAGTAGTTTGTGTTAATAAACAAATGCTTTCTCCAAAGTGTATTCCATACTTGCACCTAAACATGCAAGTTACATGCATGTTTATTGACAGCAAGCCGACTCCTGTTGTGCAGTGCCTCAGAAACAACTGCTATCAGTACTTTGTGGTCTAATCTTGTTTCCTTTTTTAGTTCAAGTTGTGTATATAGTAGGTTCCTATTTAAACCTGAAATCTGTTAAGGAAACAGATTAATTGCTCTGCACTAAAGAGTTGAGTCTTCCTTTCCCCTTCCCTCAACTTCTCCCTGTCATTTGATCTCATTTATTGCCATTATTCAAAACTGAGTGATACTTCAGGTCCGTGTAAATCTAAATACTCATCCACAAGGTGTTTGAAAACAGGAAACTTGTTGTCTTAGGATCCACAAACTTACAGTAGTCTTAAAGTAATTGGAAGTGCATCTGTTTTGTTTTCATTATCTTGTTCATTTTTCAGAAAATACAAGAAATTAGTTTGATTTAAAGCTGTCTAGAAGTTAATTTCTGAAATAAAGTATGAGTTGATAGATATTGCAAATAATTTTTCCCAGACACAGTGAGTCGTGTTCTGGACTTGCATTTTGTAATAATTACCTGTTGGTTTTGCATATTAAATGTCTGTAGGAAACATAGACATAATACTTCTGGAAAGCAATATTCTATAATAACTCACTTGTCAAACTGAATTTCAGTTAGAACATTAGATGTGGTTTTAAAATGCTTACTAGATCAGTCCATTAGTTGCAAGTGAAGTTCTACCTTCCTGGAACGGCATTTGACTCAGACACTCAACCTTTCACCACTAACAAAACTGTAACTTCTGGAGTGTCTCAATTCTATTTCTATGTGTTTGTAGAAATGTGAAGGTCACAAACAGTGATTATCTCATGGTCAGATAAGCACCTATGTCCAGTATTCCAATCTTGAAGCCTTTTTCAAATGTTCTTTATTGGATCTGGACTGTAGCCTATAACATTTCTGTATTAAAATAGACATTGAAGTTTTAGAATGCACTGCTGTATTAAGTTTTCTATATTCTTCATCATATTTCTTCTATAAATTTGCTTCTATTCCCTACTGTATACTTCAGTGCTGGGATGCTAGTGCAACAGCTGCTTGTCGTGTCTTACATTTTAAAATGTGTTATGAACATAATGCTGTATAACAAGCTGGATAATACTGGATCAGCAGAGAGATGAGAAAGCCTACAAGTTGGAATGAAACAATGCACAGAATGTATTTAAAGATGCACCATGCTAATAGTCCTCAAAATAAGAATATTTTTCCAATATGTTTCTTGAAATGTTGTCTCTTTATGATAATGTATTGGATATATAAACTAGATGGTTATTTGGTTTTTACACTGTGTGTTGTCAGTTTAGAAACTGGATGTGTTGCTATGCAGATGTTGCTGTGCATTAGCACAGCATGTTTAGTAGGCTTTGCTCTTGTCCTGGATGATGAGTGTCTTGAATTCCAGCAGTCGTGCAGTACTAGAAATGTTTCTGTTAATTTGTTGTGTATGAAGAGAGAGACTGTTGTCTATTTACATAATCTAATGCCCTTTGCAGAGATTGGTAACTTTCATTCTTGGTTTTGCAATTACCTTGAGCAATATTGTCTCAACTTCATGCATGGGATATTTCTTGCTTTGCTCTATTTTGTCTCTACATAATCTATCTGGAATCTATATATGACTTGTAAGTAAAAATTTAAGGTTTTGATTACTTGTAGCTGTCCTGTAGTTGGAATCATGAATGTGGAATTGTAATTGATGGATATTTCATCTATCTAATAGAGAGATTTGGGACAGTCTCTCTGCTAAGAGTTAAAGCAGAATCATTCAACTAAAAAGCTTGTGCTTTTGAGATTCTTAATGGCTGTCAGCATACCTCTGAAAATACTGAGGAAAACTGTGATGGAAAAATTCTGCCTTTTTTTTTTTCCTTAAGCTGTTGACAGGAAGCAAAGGATGACTTTTCTCAAATTAGACTTCCTTTCTTATGGAAACTTTATCAGCCAACTACAGCTGTGCTAGTGCATGTTGTATTGATACCCCTGGAGATAACTTTTGTAATGTTTAGTGGGTTTTGTACCTGTAAAGGGGAAAGCAATCAGACCTCAGTTAACTGTAATCCCATGTTAGCTCCACCTGCAACAACTTTTACAAAGACCCAGTTGTTCTAGATAACAGAATAGTAGTTTTTCATAGGAACCTGTACCTTATTTTTATTTTTTTAAATTCAACTGCATTCTAACCTTAACTGCTTAACTTGGCACTTGTTTCTCAGTCATCTGAAAGGCGTTTTTGTACCAAATAGAACTTGTCTGGTTTATCTTTAGTAAGAGTCAGACCTTAGTTCAGGTGACTTTTGTGTGCTTTAGCATCAAAATATGAAACTGCCTTTCTTTCGTATAGTAGGATTCCTTCCAGAGATGATGATTTAGGTGGTCTGAGCATGTAAGTTAGGTGTCTTCCTAATTTTTAAGTTCTTGGCAGCTTATGTTCTAAAATTATAATAAAAGGAGTAAGCATATAGGATGTTTCTTATCGGAGCTGTAAAATGCTACTCTAAATTTAAAAATATTTTAAGACTATAACAAAGTTTATAACTCCAGAGTTTTCTGTCATATTACACTAATGTGTATTAAATGATGCTATTTTAAACACTACCTGTGACAGCTTTCAGTTTTTTCTGTTGTCCTCTTTGGTGATTGGAGCTTTTATTATAATCCTGCCTATAAAATGCCTGCTAGATGTAATTAAATAGCAGTGTCATCTGTTTTAAAAATGCATTCTAGCAAGTAGATAGGCTACAGAAAGTTGAACTAATGTAATTGCTTATCGTTTGGTTGTTCCTAGGAAAACCAACACAATGGCATAAAAACAAGCTTTCTTTTTGTCGGTCACAAATGCGAGTGACTTATGAATTGCACTGAGGCACTTGAGTTATACAGTCTGATTCTTATGATTTATGGTTTTTCTCAATTTTAAAGGCTACTTCTGAAATTGGAATACTAAATTCTGAGAATAAATTTTATGCATATACCTTATATATAATCTTCTCAGGAGATGCCTGAGGATACTTATTTTCAGTGTATCACATTAGTGACTTTTTGTCACAAAACCTGGTCACCTACAGGGCTACTTCAATATGTGGAATCAATAGCAAGTTGTAAATAAACTGAGTAATGATGCCCCTCAGCCTGCCCCCCCCATATCCTTCTGGGATAACCTCTCTCTTGAGAGGGAAGGAGCACAGGAAATAGAGTAGTTTTTACTAATGTAATATTGCTCAAAAAGCATGAATATTAAATATAGGTATTGTAGAATTCAACATCGCAACTTTTCTATTACTGTGGACACTGTTAGCTGCTAGGTGAAACAGAATAATGCCATCTTACCCAGCTGCAAAGACACTCTTCACACCCAGTGTCCAGTCTTCCTACTGAAGTTGGAGGGAGTTACTATACTTACTGTCCTGTTTCAGGGTTATGAGATCTTGTCAGCTGATAACTTGAAGTCTGGTGTGGCAAAAGGTGCAAACTAGGTAACTGATCTGGAGTGGAAATAAGATGTTTCATTAGTTGTATCTTTATTGTTGGCACTCTCCTTTTTCTCTACCTCTACTTTAGTATTTTTTAAGACAGATTAGTTTATTAGAAGAAACAATATTGTGAAGTGCAGTTACTGAAAGGACTATGCACATTGATTGTGTAGCGATCTTTAGCTTGGTTACAAATAACAATGACAATAACAAGATTATCAATCGGTGTAATTAGATACATTTTCTGTTGCTCTGTTGTCTAGGTAGCAAATAGGTGGATGCTCTCAAGTGTTTGCTTGTAGTTCTGCACATGTCAGGTCTGAGCTGTACTCCTCCCTAGAATCTTGTAATCAAGCACTCTTATGGCAAGGCCTACATTCATTGCACCAAGATATGAGGTTCTGATTCAAATTAACAGATCAATAGTATAATCCACAAATGCACAAAAGAATAAAAGGGCAGTTTATTCATCTTTAAGGGATGATACTGGGGTCAAATTGCTCATGTAGGCTTTTTGTCTGACTAATAGAAACACATCTTTACACTTATTTGGAAAGAAGTGTTACAGGGCTTTAAAGGAGGTCAGTCACCAGAGAACTTTAGCCACTTTTACAATTGCACTGTTTCTCGGTGCTGCTCAAGATCTCCTGCCCTGCTTCCTACCCCCCTGCCGCAGATGCTCACAGCAGCAGCAACCCCCACCCGCTGGAAGACTGAGCATCAAAACAGGCTGCAAAGGGGTCTGATAAAGTTACTAGTGCACTCATTCCCATTAAACTTTGCAGCTGTAAATAAGTGAAAAAGTGAGTTGTCAGATCTAACAAAGAAGTTATTGCTCCTTTCTTTTGAGCAAGTCGTCAAAATCCTTTTAAGAAGCTCTGGGAAAAACCAGTTTTATTTAGAGAGAGGCTAAAAACTTCTAAGCAAATTGCTTGAATTGTTTAAGTGTTCTAGAACAAAACATTGGTCAGTGGGTCTAGTTGGTTCTTTTCTTCCTTTCTCAGTCTCGGAGAAACAGTATGTTGAGAAGTGTTAGAGAGGATTTTGGTTTTTTTTCTTAAGGGGGGAAAAAGATGACTGCTAAAATAGGCTGTGGGGGAGTTAGTTGTATGGTTAGCTTTTGCTTTCTGGCTTAGAGGTCTCATGTTCAGAGAAAGTTGGAAATAATTTTTCTGCATACTTTCTATTCCTTTAAGATTTCCCAGACTTGGTAGGGCAGGGGGTGGTGTCTGTAGCTTATATTTTAATTTTTAATATTGATGGTAATTCTCCTTTGAAACAGTTTTAAAGTTGTCGAGGTTCTGTTCTTTTTTTTAACTCAGTATTAGTTAACTTATTTGGAAAAAAAAATAAAAAAAAATACACAAACCAAAACAAGTAAACCCAAATACATAAATGGACATATGGTTTATTGTTGGAATCTTACCGCATTTGACTGTGTATCTAGTGTATTATTATGTAATTGAATTTCTTAAACCCCAGCTTCAATGTCCTAGTGATAAAAATGTTTTAAATTGCCACCTTAATAGTTCTCATAAGCTAGGAATTTACTTTTAGAGCTGCCAGCTCCTGAGTAAGGTTTTACTGAAAAGAAAAATAATTTATCCACATGAATGTAGATACTAGTGCAAGGTGAGTTCTTCCAGAACGTGGGCTGCAGTAAAATACATGTTTTGGTTCTGGTTTTCTCTGCTTGGACATCTTGGCTCTTAGATCATACTGCAACAGCACAAGTGAGCAGTTATTTAATGTTGTTGTGATGCTGCCTGATGCTGCCCTGGCCTATTTAATACTTTTACGCAGAATTTGGAGCATAGATGGTGTGGAGCTTTTTGGATTGTTTTTGTTGGTGGTGGTTTGTTTGTTTTGTTTGGGGAGGGGTTGGGCTGTGGGGTTTTTGTTTTTTTTTTTTTTTTTTTTTTTTGTTTTGGAGTGTGGGGTAGAGAGCCTCCAAGTGCTACTACAAGGAAATTCTCAAAGGGTTGCTAGGCATTTTACTATTGCACATGCTAGTTTAAATAAACATCCTTCTTTAAGGGAAAGAAAATGAAATCGTGATTCCAGAAATACTTTATTGCTAGGACTAGCATTTAACCCATACAGCAAGTTTATCTTATAGGCAGGAGGATTCATTTTATTCTTGTAGCTTACAAAACGAAAATGCTGCAAGGATAACAATTTCTGAATACTTCAAAACCTGTTTTTCAAATAGTGTTTTAAATCTTCACTCACCACTTTTCTAAGTGATTCTGGACTCAAAAAATGACTGACAGGGTTTATATACAGTTGTCAACATAAGGAAGACAAATTAATAATAAAATATTGAATGCAAATTTGTTGCCATTAGAACTTGTTTATGAAGAGTTATGCTGTAGTAGAATATTGCAGGCAGATCTTGGGGATTATTTTTGTGTTCTTCAGTATTGTATAAGAACAATTAAGTTGCTCTGTATCTTTAAATATTTTAGCCTTTTTAACAAACTAGTGCTCTGCAACCACACTTGAACACAGGAAACCTTTCTTCTTCGGTGCCGTCATCACTTGCGATACATCCCCCTACTGTACAGTCGCTCATTTGTTCCCTGCCTTGTCAGTCAAACGTGAGCGTCTGGCAGACCATCCTGTCAGCGTGTCGTGGGACTCTGCCTGTGCCTGGAACTGACAGCAGGTACAGAGAATGCTTGCAAACAGCCTTGAATGATATTTTTTTCTTTTTAATTTCTTTTTTTAGTCTCATTTTATTTTTAGAAGGGAAATGTCTCGTCTCTGGTATGAGAAGAAGGGAAGGAAGCACCAGCCAGTTAATCGTAAATGCGCTCTGGTAATTTTCAGTGTAGTGTGTTCATTTCTGTTACTGCAGTCTTTAAATGTTGTGGTGCAGAGACAGTTTCTGGAAGTCTAAATTTTGGATGTGTAAACAGGATGACGGGTCACACTTTCGTTACCTTTGGCACATAAACTAATTGCCTGTATTCCTTTGGCATTAGATGAGAGAAACTACTTTGAGCATTAAGGGGTGCAGCAGTTTTAAGGTGGTTTGTTTTTTTTTTTTTGTTTGGAGTATTGCATTTTTTCACCAAAAATGTGATTTATAGCTAAATACTGAGAAGAGGAGTTTACATTGGCATTTAATTAGAACAGGACAAATCTCCTGAGTTACCATTACCTTCTCAGAAGTCTTTCAAACCATGTGAAGGTCTGATACTACTTCTAAATCCAGGAAGATGAGTATGCTGTAGTCCCACTCTCACATTTATAATGGAGGGGAGAACCAACACTTTTTGCAGTTTATATTATATTTGCATTAGATTCTGAAAGTAACTGTGGGAGTTTTTAGTGTTGTTTTTCCCTAACAGACCTTTTGCAGTAGTATTTAATTTGTAGTAGTATGTAAAGGAAATAGTTTTCAGTGGAACTTAGAAAACAGTAACATCTTGGGGATAAGGAGGAAACGTTCTTGACAATATACTTGTTTGTGCTTTTACCCAGTGGTAAATCTGGAAGATAGCTTTCATTTAGACGCTGTCTGTGACAGGCTTTTTACTGCCTTTTTTAAGAGTTACAGATCTCCTGGGTTTTGATACATACTTCTTTCAAGGTGCTGTTGACTTTGGCTTTTATTTTTCATATTGTATTTATTTACAGTTTTTTATTCATTCTTTTATCTAGTATTTTTATCTTTATTTGTAGCCAGATCACTTGAAAAATATGAAATTGCCTTGTTACAGTGAAAGGTTCTGTAAATGTGTGTTCCTAACTAACAAACATTTTTGAAGTAATAGGCACTTAACTTTCCTCTGTGGTAGTGGAGTGTAAAATAGGGATATAATACCTAAATGAACTGAATTGTTATTTTAAGATACCCTTTACCAGTGTAAAAAGTATATGAAATTTATCAAGAATGTGTTTTAACATGTAGATATATACGTAAGTAAATAGCTATATCTTGCCCAGATAATTAAAAAAGTAGTATTATCCCTTATTATAATTGTTTCCCTTAGATTGTTCCCCTTAACTTTAGCCAGAGTCTAACTATGCTTATAAAAGTAATACTTAAGGAGAGGTTGAACTAAAGAAGACAATGTGGATCATCTTTGCTCTGAGAGAGGGACAGAACAGGCTATTTTAACATGTAAAAGAAATCAAATCAGAAAAAAGAGGCTAAAGAAGTATCTACAGATGGGAATATTTTTTAAATGTTGCTATGTCTACAAGATATACTCTCTTCTTGAAGTCGAGTTTTTTCTTCAATTAATGATCATAAAGCTAATGTGCAACTTATTGGTATAATTACTTCGTTATCTGATGATGCAGGACAGTGGGAAGCATATTGAAGAGACTGTCTGTATATGAAGTGTACAGATTTCTGACTAAATTTCTCATTAGTGATTGTTCTGAAATTTGGATGAAAACTCACATGAAATAACAATTGCTGGACCAGATAGAGTGATGTAATAAAACAAGAATGCTAGCTTCAAGCACCTAAGTTGCCTTGGATTATTTACCTGAAAGGACTTTTCCTTATGTTGGAGTTTAATTTGGCGTAAGTGTTGTAGGGGTTTGATACTTTCCCAGGATAAGAGATCAAGGTTTTGGTGACTAACCTGTGCATTATGCTCCTCCTTTAAAATGCCAGTAATGTTAGCTTCCCACGTTTTATTAAATGTTTGGTATTTGTGTCTCTTTATTGTACTGCAATACAAGAGATGCCAGTAGGTTTCTAGAATGTCAAAAATGCAGGCTATGATTCTTCCTATCAAAGCATTTCAGACAAAAGACATCAGACAATGCAAGAGAACAAAAAGTGGATTGCCTTCTTTGGGAATGCTTGTCCCTGCTTTGCAGAGCTTGGATAGGCAGTGTAACCAAAGGGGACAAAACCAATGAAAATTGATCTTTGGCTTTTATATTCTGAAGATATTAATATGCAAAGAGAATTAAAGCAGTGTTGGTTTTAACAGTTTGAATTATTGAAGACTTGCACAACTTCTGAGGTTCTGATTTATTGGTTAATTGTAGTTGGCAAGCTAATGCCTGTAGGTCTTTGGCTGTTATGGAGGTATAATAATAGGATTTACATGTAAAAGATAAAAATTTAGTACTTCTTTCCTGTGGATATGGGAAGTTCCATCAATGTGAGGTTCCATCAATCCAATAATAACACTGCAGGAATATTTTGAAAGTCAACTTTCCATACTAAGTTTTGTTTTAGAGTAATGAGTGAACTAATGATCTGAGGTTTTTTGTAATAAAAAAAGCAGAGTGCAATCCAATACTTTCTTACACAGATCACTAAGCTTAGAACCTTTTCTTGATGACAGATATTTACCATACCTATTGTCCTAAGTAGTTTAGGGGTTTATGCATCATACACTCAACTAGATGTTCCAATGTGGACCTGTTGGACTGAGTCGAGAGGAGAGCCAAAGTTGATCTAAGGGCTGGAGTACCTCTTGTGTGAAGTCAGGGTGAGAGAGTTGTGACTGTTTAACCTGGAGAAGAGAAGGCTCTGTGGAGACATTGTAGCACCTCCCAGCGCCTGAAGGAGCTACAAGAAAGCTGGAGGGCATGTGGTGATAGGACAAGGGGGAATGGCCTTAAGCTGCAGGAGGATAGGTCTAGATTAGATACTATGAAGAAATTCTTCACTGTGAGGGTGGTGAGAGACTGGAAAAGGTTATCCAGAGAAGTTGTGAAATCCCCATCCCTGGAGGTGTTCAAGGCCAGGTTGGATGGGACTCCGAGTAACCTGGTCTAGTGGAAGGTTCCCTGCCTGTGCCAGGGGAGGTGGAGCTAGATGGGCTCTAAGGTCCTTTCCAAACCTAACCATTCTATGATTCTAGATCTTCCATTGACTTATTAGGTGTTATATTGCTTACATTTTTAATAATTGGGAAATATTCACTGCAAATGCAGTCAAATTAGAGGAGTGGGTGAAAATTCAAAAAGGTTAGTTATAAATGAGTAGTAGAAGCTTATATTTTTATGTTTCTAATGATCTGTGAAATCTGAAGTTGATCCTTAGTTGGTCTGTTTTCTGATTAAAGTAAGAGAAACATTTTCATGCTGGGCTATGATTCAGTTATTTCTAAGCATAACTTGTAACACTTTCTTGTCAAACCTGAGAGAATCTTTGCAGAGCGGAGTATCAGAACTGAGATGTAACCTTGCTCAGTCTGCCTTGTCCTGGAGTGGCAGCTTGAGGTCAGGCACCAGGTGCTGTGGTTTCAGCAATGAAACTCTGGGTTCTCTGCTTGCTAGTGCTGAAACTTCCTTAAATGGTTGTGCAAGGGAACTGGGTTTTATTGGTCATGTTGCTACAGATCTTTTTTCTTTGAACAAAATGAGTACAGTTTCCTAGCCCACCTCATTAGAAAGTAGTTTTCTTAAAGCTAGTTCTTAGTTCTTTACACCAACATCCTAAACTGCTTGATGTTTTCCATGTTAAACTTAGGTCTCTTGGTGGCATTATCATCTCTCAAATGAGTGTTTTCTCATATCTTGAAAAAATAGCTTATTAACTTTTTCAGACTCGGTGTAACACTTTGTGTGCTGTAGGCTTTGATTACTGTCTTCTCAAGTTCATTTATTCTGATTATTGCAGGTATTTTATCTTCAGTATATGCTAATTATAGTTTGGTGCAGTTACTGTGGGCTTAGAGCACTTTGAGGCAGATACTAACAGTTCATCCTGCAAAGCTGTGGAGACAATAGTGGTCACAGGGAGAATGCTGCTGTCACGTGACATACTCCGCATTTCTGTCCCTGCTCTGGAAAACAGCCTGGTGTGCAGAACAGTTCTGGGAGGGCCAGCTTTAAAGAAACTGAAGGAGAGAAAGAACCGCACTGCCAGCCAAACCAGGGGACTGCTGTCGTTTTCTGGTCCTTCTCTGCTTAAAGTGGCTAGTTGTTGTCCCTTCCCTTCTGTTAGGATCCAGTTATTAAAAGATGCCTCTGCCAAATGAAGGTTCAAACGAGACCATATGCCAAAGTCAATAGTATGGATTTCACTGAACATTTAAATATGAGGTGGAGAGAAATAGGGAGGGGGTGGAGGTGAGGGAGAGAAAGAATGAGAGGGATACAGATTAGGTAAAAAGATAAAGATATCACCACCACATGGATTCTGATGGCATCCTGCTGGTCCTTCTTCTTCTGGTCTACTCAGGGGTGAGGGTCCCCCAAGTCATGCTTATGGGGTACCACTTTTATACAGTCCAAGTCCTGGATATTCAAGGGGCATCAGAGATGTTCCCATAACGAGGGATGGCATGGGTGTAAGCAGTTGTTTTCTTTCCTACAGTTTGCGCAGTAGAATTTTGTCCAGTGTGTGGATTTCAAACATTTACCTTCATTTAGGTCTGGAATTAGTGCTTTCCTTTCTCACAGTTTTCCATGGTGGGAATCTTTGTTCTGGTAGGTTACCTAGATCTGCCTTGCCAGGCCTGGTTCCTGTTTTTGCCATCCGCTTTTATCTCAAGTTTCTATCATGGTGACATTTCTTATGGGAGTTTCTTTTTGACTGTGTTTTGAGACAATTTGCTGCGTTCTTTAAGTCCTAACACTTTCCCTGTTACCAGTAGTGTGACAGGGAGCTGAAAACCACACAAGACAGTAAATGGATAGCTTTGTAGCCACACTGATTAAGAATTAATCAAATTAAATTAGTTGTAGGTTGTTGTTTGGTTGGGTTTTTTTCAAATTGTACCTGTAACTGTTTATCTGGTGTGGTAAGCCCCATGTATTAATGCATCATCGTGATGTAATCTATGTCTCAAATCATGTTTGTGATGGAGGGGTCTACTTCTTTGTTATTGTTTTCTCTCAAGCAGTGTGTAACTGATTTTGGGAGGAAACTAAATTTGTCTGAAAAATAAAGTCAGTGTTTTCTCTTAAAATATTCACAACAGCATTTGGTTCACAAATGTACCTTTTGTTTTTATCAGAAGATATTTACAGACTTCAGAAAATGTTTGATCCTTTCTTCCCCCTCCCTGTTCATTGATAAATTGGAGATGGACTGATACTTTGAGGTAACTTTGTAAGTGTCCTGATAGAATTACATTGGCTTTTTTTTATTTTTAAATTAAGTGTCCTGGAATTTTAATAACGAAACTTTTTCTAAATCTCAAGAATTAACGTTCATGAAGCTTACAGTTCACTTTATTTTACACCGATGTATGAAGAGCCAAAGTAAAATTGCTCAGCTTTCATTCTTTCTTTATACTTATTTTTTATTTCATATTCAGAGTTGCACTCTTACCTGTAAGAGAACCACTTGTACCGTTAAGGTTTACCCATTCTTATCTTTCAGAAGCACTGTTCAGCTCTGATAAGACCCTCCCTTTCTCGATGGAGACAATTTCAGCTATTTGTTAACTGTGAAAGTTTAACTGTGTTTGCTTTGAGGGCAGCAATTGAACCTCCCTGTTAGCAAACAGACATTGGGGGAGGTGTGTCTCTTGTGGCTTTGTTAAACTGAGGAATCCCTCACTGGTGTAAAAAGTTTTCATTTTCACATCTGCCTGTGGCAGAATGATATGGCCAGTGGCTGAAAGGGCTGATAAACGTCAAACAATTTTAACTGCATTTTCAAGTGTTGTTGAAAGACAGAAAAGTTCTATATTCAGAATTTTGGTTTCTGTTTTGTTCACTGCATATGCCAGCGTACGCTGTAAGAGTTCAGTACTCTTTACATATTATCAGAAAAACAAAGTTTAGAAACATGAGTTTCTCCAAAAGCAGAATCCTTAATTCATTAAATAATAAAACGATTGTGTGTTCTGCTAGGTTATTAACTCACATGTACATGGTGTGGGGAGTCCAACTGAAAGAGTCATAGGACTCACCCATGTTTTCTCATCAATCCTGCTATTATGAATAGAGCAGGTAGTATTAGATGTCTAAGGATATATTCCATGTCTTTACAAACTTGGGAGTTGTCCTGTGGTAGACAGTTTCAAGTGCCTCAGCAAAACCCTTTTTGCCCTAAGCACACTAATATCCTAGCTGTACACATTATTTGTTTTGGTCTCTTCCAGCCAGTGCCCAGATTAACCACAAGAGGTTTAGCTGGTTTTCTCTCTTCCCGCGTTCTTTTTGAAGAGAAAATAACTAGAGGGAGAACAAAGGGTGGGTACTTCAGGAACACTTTCTGATCCTCAAAAAGTAGCTTTGGATGTGAAGAAAACTGGATGCTGATACAGCATAGTAAAGAGAGTGCAACGAATAAAGCACATAGCGAACTCATACAGATAGACCTGCATTTTATTCCTGGGCAGAATACTTAGATTACTACAATTTTAGGCAATTTGGTAATTTATATGTAAAGATATGAACTATATTAGAATTTAGAAAGCTTTTTCTATACTTTAAGGACTTAATTGTAGGAACTTGTCAAGGTTGACTCTGAACCTGGCTCAGTCAAATTTTGAAAGCCTCCAAGGGTAGAGATACTGCAACCTCCCTGAGAAACCTGTTCCAGTTCTTAACCGTTGATGAACATCAATCCTTGGGGCCCAGTGGTCCAGCCGGTTTTTCATCTTTATTCTTCACTCATTTGATGGGTAACTGATTTGATTGCAAGGCTACTAGAGAAAAGAATCAAAAGCCTTGGTGAAATACAGGTAAATGGCATCTCCTTCTGCCTGGCCAAAAATGAAAGAATGTCTCATTACTAAGAAACATTTTATACTGAAAACCACACTCCAGCATGATGAATATGAATCTGAATTTGTCTTTTATGAATGAAATACCTCTCTTTCCAGTTAAATCTAATACTGTATGAAAAACTAAGTTCTGTGTTTGAGAATGAAAGTTCAAAGTAGAATGAGGTGGTAGAAGCTCCTGGAATGATCAGAACAGACAACTCATGAGGGCTGGGGGTGGGGGAGAAGAGGGGACAAAACACTTTTCTTTAGCTTGGTGAAGTAGAATAGAAGATTAAGATGACTATAAGGAAGGAACATGAAGAAATCCTGATGGAAGAGGAAACAGCATAAGTAGATTATGAATTAAACCAGATTAAAAAACAGAATAAACTTCTAATGTCCCTACTAACATTTCAAAATGGTGCTCTCAAGCCGGGCAGGGACAAAATGCTGGCTGTTTTCAAGATGTCTCTCAACGAATTCCTGAATGAAGTTGTAGAAGGTAGTTTCTAGTAAACTTAGACATACATGACTTTAAGGTTGTGTAACTATTTTAATCATGAAGAACGTAATCTTGTCCACTGCAAAGTAAAAATAAAGCATGTTGACCTAAACTGTAGTCACTCTATAGAAAGCCAGGTACAGTATCTGAACTGTCGAGGTATCCTAAGGTACTCAAAGCCTTGTTCAGTGATGAGTGGATAACCTTGAAACAGTTTCTTGTGGTTTACTCACTGAATTTAGTATGGACGGTATACTGAAAATATGCACTGGGTTTGAGAGGGTGGATTCCTCTCTTGTAATTTTTCTATGGCTAGTTTGACATTCTTTGACATATGTATGATATTTGTCGTTACATACCAATAGTCTTCTGTTTTGGAGGCTTTTGTTCTTGAAAGAGATGGAACGTGTGTACGAAACAGGTTCAGTATGCCAAAAAGTTATTGGATAAGTATTTATGCTTCTCAAACAGGAAATATGAGGCACCTCCCTGGCATATGAAAAGGTCTGTCAGATCTCAGTCACTGAGCAAAAGGGTTCATAAGCGGTTCCCGGGTGCAGTATGGTGACTGAGGATGCAGTTGACAGCTCAAAGGCAAAGCCTACAGAGCTTGCCTACATTCCACTGTGTGAAACAGCAACTATATAATGGTGTCAGGGATTCTGAGATTTTTTTTTTTTCAAGAATCTTTAAGTAACCACATATTTATGGCTCATTGTAAGTTAACTGCTGCCTTGCATGTGGTACAGGCTGAGCTTAAAGAAGCAATAAGGCTAAAGGGTCCTCACATTACTGCTTTTCAGGCTTGCAATCATAAGTTGCTGGTGTGAACAATGTAATTTGCAATGAACTGTCATACCAAGTAAAAGGATAAAACTACACTCTCACTTATACGTTTCAGTGGAATATTGTGAAAGCTTTGAATATAGCTGCTTGACTCTGAGAATGCACAAACCACTACCATTTACAACAATTTTCCTGATCTTTTTTAAGAGAACAGTAGAAAAAATATGGAAATAAATTGAGTGCTAGTAATTGCAGATTATGCAGTATTAAAACTGGGTGTCACAAGTATTCCTTTTTCCTTGCCTTGCAGTTGCATGGGGTAAAGTGAACCATCGCTGCTCAAGAGCCAGTCATGCGTGACTGTGGGCTCTGTACTCAGGACAGTGGCGAGTATCTGGCCAAACTCCTTGTAGTAGGGGCAGGTAGATGGGGAGCTGCTGGACTTGTGGTTGTCTTCCTTTGCACTGTGGTAGGCTCTAGAAGTTTTTAATACACTCTTACTACATGGGACATCCATTTAATCTCTCCACCAGCTGTTTTAAGATGCTTTCATACAAATGATGATTTTGAGTTGTTCTCAAAATCACATTATTTGCTCTAGTTACATCAAAATGACTGTTGTAGTCCTTTAGCCAGCTTGTTGCACCAGAACAGCATGTTCTAGAGCTTTCTGACTGAAGACTTTCTGGGAATACACCTCCTGCCAAAGTGGAGATGCTATTTGGAGTGAATGTGTTGACAGATGAGCAACTCCTGAAGCTTTGGAGGGGAATAGAAAGTCCAGGATAAAGATATTGTGATGTGATATTGGGGTCTTATTGAACTGTAGTCCTGCTACATTGTCTTTAACTGTGTCTTCACTGCCAGATAGAAAAGTCAGAACTTGCTGAGAAGCCTGAGGTTTGCTTCTAGTCTTCCTCAAGGAAAGCAAACCAGGTTCACGGGGTTCATTAATCTGGGTGTAAAGAATGTCTGAGAGAACTTTGGGCTGAAGAGTTTGGGTTAAGGCATGCAACTCAGATTGACTTTTTATTTAGCATCCTGATTTTGGTAACTTTGTGCACTCCTCTATCAGTTCTGTATTTGTCCTAGAGCAGTGAGATATATCTGACTGCTAGTGCCCTCAGTGTTTTTGTAATCTTGCTGTGTGTACTCATATGTCTAAATCACCTACATGTGCATTGTCCTTGCAGAAACAAACATCTTTTAGCCCTTCTTGTTTGTTGTCATTGCACATTTTCCCTCCATTCTCTTCCAATTTTTTCTTTCATACCTTTTTACTTTTCTTCAACTGTCAGTGGAATTATTGTCTTCCTGTCTCCATATTCAGGTAGTGTCAGTGGCTGAGTATCACCGCAGGATCGATGCTCTAAATAGCGAAGAACTGCGCACACTCTGCAGACGTCTCCAGGTGCCCTCTTCAGTAGTTTAAACCCCATCTCCAGATACTAAAACATCTTTCTTTGTAGTGTCTTGGATCAGGGCAAGTCCCGCACTCAGTGGGTTTGTCTTGTCTACAGCACTACAAGGATCCAGCAGAAAATTCCTTTGGTTTGGATGTATTTAATTGTGCAATGCTATGATGGAATCAGTAATTTTATGATGGAATTACTACTTCCACCTTTTTCACATAGGAATTTTCTGTTAGAATTTGAAAATTTGTTCTCCGTACTGCTTGACTTGCAGTGTTGTGTTTTAACTTCCACTTTAGAATGGTGTGTTGTGTTAGATAGAAGCTTTCCTAAAAAGAATGCAAAACAGGTAAAGAATCCAAAACCTTGTTGCATGGGTGTTTAATTTTATATAGGAATCTTTCATCAAGAATCTCACAGTACTTGGCAAGTATGAAGCTTCACAACTTCTGTGGAATAGGTAAGTATTTTTCCTACTATAAAAGCAGGTAACTGAGGCAATTCAGCATGGCAAAGGTCATACACATACACACAAAACAGTACTTTGAAAGCAGTTTGGATTTTCAAAGGTCTATGGATATGAACTGAAACTATTATTTGCATTCTCTTTAGGTGTTTTTTAGTTTTTTGACAGTTATAAAATTGTATGATGTACACAGCAACTAACATAACTTATTGATGGGAAGCATAGCGTAGACCTCCCTTAGACCTCTTTAGAAGCACTGAGTACTTAGTTCTCCTGTAGTAATTACCCACTGAAACTGTAAAAAGTTCTGTTCTGTTTTTTTTTTCTGTGATCTTGGCTTTTTTTTTTACCTATTATGTAATTACACAAAAGAAAACATTTTATTAGCTCTGTTATTTCTGTTGATTTAATAATTGGTAGTTATTGCTTTAAAATGTTTTGTAAGTAGTACAGTTACAGAGATCAATAATGAGCATAAGCCATGAATCAAAAAGCTGCACTTCTACTTGTATAGGAAAATCAAAAATTTAAAAAAAAAAAAAAAGAAAATTCCCTCTTGAAAACAGAACTGTTCTGTTTTTGACAAGCAGTGGTGGAGAATCTCTGTCTTAATACCCTGAAAGTGCGAGAGCTCCTCGCCAAATATCTTTCACCTGAAATGCCCAAGCTTGAGATTTAGGCTTTAAAAATCTGATGGGATGGGTTGCTGCCTATAAACTGCCTGCTCTGAGGCCATTTGAGAGTTGTGGTCCCAACTGTGTTGGAGATTGTGTGGCAGCTGCTAATCTTGGAAGCCTCTGGAATCTGACTATAGGTCAGTCTGTTCTGTCAGAGTTTGGTGGGAAATAAATCTGTAAGTTTTGAAGCTGCACAGCTTTCTGTCAAACAGGTACTTTTGAACAGATGCTCTTTGACTGGTTCTACAAAGCAGTGTTCTTCCCAGAAGAAAAGTGGTTTACTGTAATAATAATGAAAAAGGCAAAAACCAAAACCAAAACAAAACCCCAAACAAACACAAAAACACCCAAACAGAAAAAACTGAACAGAAAACCCATGATCCCCGGTGCCACTTGAGGCCAAATTATTCATGTTTTTGTTTTGCATGGTGGCCTTTTATTCCCTTTGTTATTCTTTAATTCTGGTAAGTTTTTCTGCTGTACAGTTTAACAATGCTGAACTTGTCTGGAGTTGAAGCAGTAGTATATGATGGATGAAAGGCTTTTAAAGTGGAAAAGATTTGGACTGTGAAATAACATTTTAGAGATAACACTCTATAATGCAACATGTAGGTCATCTTTTTGCATATGAAGCTATATGGATAATTACATAGTTTACATTGGAAATGTTTTTTACCTTCTATTGAAAAAATGAAGGCATGACCTTATTGCTAGTGCAATGCTTAAAGTGCACATTTTTTTGAGTTAAAAATTAATACTGTAATTCAGTAATTGTATGAATATAGTTTGATACTTTGACTTTGTAAGACTATTTTTAAGTAACAGGAGTTTGTGATAGCAACTCTTTTTATAGTTATTGAGAGAAAGGAAAGGGATATTCTTTTTTTTTTTTTTGCTCGGATGGCTGTATTTGTTTAAACATTCCTGTCTGTATTTCAGAGTTTTCTTTGATTTGGCTCTCTTTTCTTAACTAGGCAAGTTCACAAAAGCTCGGCAAAGTTTACCATGGTGATATTGTGAAATACTGTAGGCGTGTCCTGTATGTTTAGAGTATGAGGGATGTGGCAAACTGGAGTTGGCAGGTGGTTTTGGCAGGTATTTCCTTGAAATTTTCAGGATTCAGGCTTTAATTTGGACAGTCTGGCTTTCAGTGAAACTTTGTTTAGGCTGATAAATTATTCAGATGCACTAATTGTTGTTAAGATTTTTTTTTTTATTTAGCAAATCTCTCGACATTTTAATAAGTCTTGCTGCAGTGGCTTATCTTGTTAACTTCTTCATTTTGTCCTACTCCTCTGTCAGATTTCACTATCCATAATTATATCCATAATAAGGTTTAAATATCCCTGCAGCAAGATTTATAGAAGGAAAACCTGTTTGGATCTCAGCTATTCTAGTTATTAAGACATGGCACTATAATATGAAAGTGCCAGTGAATGTCAGCTGGAGTAAGAAGCTGTTGTGAACTATATCTGATGAGGAATTTTATGACCTTCTGCCACCTCCACTAGATGGTATCTACAACAACTCAATAGGGTAGATGTATAGGTCACGTACTTTAAACTACTGCAGGACCCTTGTGCATAATGCATCTTTGCCAGACTTCAAAGCTCACTAAGCAGCTTAAGTATTATTGCTGCTTTCCCTTCCCCACCCTCAATTCTTCCTTCTTTGATTCCCATAAGTGCTCTGGCAGATCAGTTTATGGAGCAGCAATACTTCAAAGGCTCCATTCAAATGGTTTGCTCAAAATACATAACAACAGTCTCTCCAGATGTCTACTGCATATCTGAAAAATTTCATAAGTACTCTGAAAGAGTATTCATTCGGAATTCGTTTGGAAACTATTGAGAAATGTCAGTTTTTAAGCTTTAATTCCTTTTTTTGTTTGTTTTTTTTAATTACACTTAGAATGCTATGTTAGTATTAAAATGCAAGAACTTTATAAGGTAACTTCTGAAAAGCATTTGAAGCCCTTCAACTGTGTATGGGAACTGTTTGTTTTGTTGTTTTAGCATAAAACCATAGCTTTCTTCTCGGTAGGTGTTTGGTATTATTGGTATATAGTTGTGTACCAGCTTGCTATCGGAAGCAGTGGCAATCTTGGTCAGATCAAACCTATCGGATTTCTTAACTTTTGAAGGACTTGCCTAACTAACTTGATAACTGCATGATTTTAAACCTGTGAAGTTTATCTTTCCTGCTAATAGAATGGCAAATACTTACTTTCTTGCTGTTCTTTTTGTAGATAACAACAAGAGAAGATATCAATTCAAAACAGGTAACAAGTATCAAAACAGACCTGGAGCCTGAAGCATTCCGGCCAAATCTTAGCGATCCAAGTGAATTACTACAGCCAGAACAAATTGAAAAGGTATTGACTTAGATATGTCATTTTTTACTCCTCTATGTTAATGTATCACAAATTATATGACTGTAGTGTAAAACACACCAGTAGGATGTTAAATAGAAGAAAATAAATTGTGTATGTTAGAAAAGATGTTAAGATCACTGAGTCTAACCACTAACCCAGCACTGCCAAGTGGACCACTAAACCATGTCCCTAACTGCCACATGTTAAAGCATCCTTTAAATACCTCCAGGAGTAGTGACTCAACCACTTCCTTGGGCAACCTGTTCCAATGCTTGACAACCCTTTCACTGAAGAAATCTTTCCTAAGATCCAATCCAAACCTCTGATGGCACAACTTGAGGACACTTTCTCTTATCCTTTTACTTGTTACCTGAGGGAAAAGACCGACTGCCACCTCAGTACAATCTGTTTTCAGGTGGTTGTAGTTGTAGAGAGTGAGTTCCCTCTGAACCTTCCTTTTTTCCGGCTAAACAACCCCAGCTCCCTCAGTCCTCTCATAATAGTACTAGTGTCGCAGATACTTCATCAGCTTCACTGCCCTTCTTTGGACACACTCCAGCACCTCAATGTTTTTCTTGCAGTGAGGGACCCAGAACAGCTTGCAGTACTCAAGCTACAACCTCACCAGTGCCCAGGGAGCCATATCATGATGCCATTCTTGTCCACTTGGGCATACTGCTGGCTCATGCTCAGCCATCTGTCAAACAGCACCTTCAGGTCCTTCTCCTCTGGGCTACTTTCCAGCCACTCTTTCCCTAGTCTTTAGCATTGCATGGGGTGGTTGTGAGCCAAGTGCAGGAACCCCCCCCGGGGTTTACCTTGTTGAACCTCCTTGGTCCAACAGTCCAGCCTGTCCAGATCCCTCTACAGATCCTTCCTACTCTCCAGCAAATCAACACTCCTGCCCAACTTGTCATCTGCAAGCTGAGGATGCACTCAATCCCCTCATCCACATCATTGATAAAGGACTGGCTCCAGTACTGAGTGCTGGGGAACACCACTATTGACCAGCCACCAACTGGCTTTAACTCCATTCACCACTAGTCTCTGGGCCTGGCCATCCAGCCAGTTTTTTACCCAGCGAACAGGGCATCTGTCTAAGCCATAAGCAGTCAGTTTCTCCAGGAGACTGCTGTGGGAAATGGTGTGAAAGGCTTTATTCAAGTCCATCTAGACAACATCCACAGCCTTTCCCTCATCCGTCAAGCAGGTCACCTTGTCATAGAAGGTCAAGCAGCACCTGCTTTTCATGAACCCACACTGGCTAGGCCTGATCTCTAGTTGTCTTGCACATGCGGTGTGGTGGCACTGAAAATGATCTGTTCCATGACCTTCCCAGGCACTGAGGTCAGACTGACAGACCTGTAGGAGATGCGGTAGGGATCTTCCTTACTGCCTGTCTTGTAAATGGGCACCACATTTGCTAAGTGGGACCTCTCCAGTTAGCTTGGACTACTGGCAAATGGTAGGAAGTGGATCAGTGAGCACTTCTGCCAGCTCTGTCTGTTTCCTTGGGTGGATCCCATCTGACCTGTACATGTCGAAGTGTCTAAGCAGAGCATGATTCATAGCTAAAATACTTCCTTTTTTTTTTAATCCTAGCTTTCAATACACTGTGTCTTTGCCCCTCTTTCATTCTTTCTTGAAAACATCATGGCTTTCACTCCAGTTTTTGCTGTACAGTCCAAAGTCATCTCATTTAAAACATTTATAGTGAAGTTTTGGATTAAAAGGCACAGGAACAGGACAACAAGTAACATTTACCCTTCAACTTGTTACCTGCTGACTTGAGTGATGTAGTAACCCAATGCTGAGACATTGATGGGACTTGCAGTATTGTTATGCAACAATAATAGTGGTTTTACTGTCCTTGGATAAACCTTTTAGATACCTTAACAAAGACATGTACTTCACTTGATAAATGATTCTTCTGCAGGTCACTGGTAAATGTAGGAAAAGAAACTTGTGTGAGTGACCAAAAGTAGAAAATACACATGTGAAACTTAAGGTTTAGTCTTAACTTTTAAGGCCACTTATAAGCAGTTCAGAAGAACAGAATATACTTTCATTTACATGTAATACATTCTTAAATGTAAAAGATATGTTAAATAAAGGGTTGTCATTTTCTCGTTAATAGCTCACAAAGTCTCTTCCACCACGGACTATTGGCTATCCATGGACTCTTGTCTACAGTACTGCGAAGCATGGCATGAGCTTGAAGACTTTGTATCGAACAATGATGGGATTAGACACACCTGTGCTGTTGGTTATCAAAGACAGTGATGGACAGGTAGGAAAATGTGTGGAAGTAGGGGACCTATCCAGAAAAATGTTTGAGAAGTACAAAGGAATAGCTGACACTTCAGTCCATCGTGGGAGATAAAATTGTGTGTATCAAGCAGGTTTTTTTCCTTAGAAATATTTTTCACTGTTAAGCAAGCCTCTGACATACTACATGTCTAGGAAATACTTTAATGATACAAGTTCACTGTTGTAATGCATGAGTCTTGTAATACCCAGTTAAACAATTTAATTTTTTTTTAATGCACTTAAGGCACAAGAAATACAGTCTCTAAAACTTTCTTATGCTGGAAGATCCTGTTGAGTTGGAATGTCACTGCCAGCTGTGGGCAGTGCTTCTTGGTATGTTCTGTGGCTGCAGCCAACATCTCTCTCCCTTTCAAGGGCTGTAATATCTTTGTTGCATTATTAATTTTTGTTTCTTGACTCTCTGTAGTTGTGCTCTATTTTCCTTTGACTGGGGTATGAATTTCAAAAAGTGGCTCACATCTCACCATTTGAGTAGCAAACATCCCCTCTTAAGTATTCTAGTAACAGGTAAACACTGCAGGCAGTATGAGACTTTTTGATTCTTTCTCTGAAACTTCTGTGCTCTCTCATCGAAGCAAGTTACTGTTGTCATGAAAAGTTGACAGAACCACTGTAAAATCTGTAGCACTTTCTTGTCCCAGTTTGGTAACCACTGTTTTTATTTTCAGGAAGCATGGGCTCATGTCATTCAGGGGGTCTGAAAACTGTAAATGAAGGGTATGTTTTCTTATTCAAGTCACAACTTCATTTTTTCCTTATTTCCTGCCTCAGGGGTCTCTTAACAAGAAAAATCCCTTCGAAATTTCTGCTAGTAGAGCAGAAAGTTCTCTTTCTGCTCTTTCCCAGAAGTTCTTTAAAAAGGAGTTTTTTCTTCATTTACTTCTTAATCTTGAAGATAAAAACTATTGATTAAATTTGACATATCTCAACATACTCATCAACCTCTTAAATGTTAGCTTCTCCAATTCCCTTATTTATCATCTTAAGATAAATTAGTAAGATACCTACTTCCTCATACCTGATTATCTGGCCTAGAAAGAAAATATCCCTTGTCTGATAGGGGTGTCCTTCCACCCCTTTGTAGTACTGTTCTGTTACTGAAAGTGTTCATATAATCTTCTACATATGAGTACCTCAGCTTACATGTTCAAAAAGTGTCATGGCTGCCCAGTCAAAACAGGGAGTTTATAGACATGTCATAACTTTTTTTTTTCGTAATGAAACAAACCTTGATGAATCTATCTTACAGTCTCATACCTAGGAATGTGTATGAAAGTATTCCTTGGACTTTTGGTCCAGTAGCCACTGAACTTATATTTCACAGTGTATGCCAAATCTTACCTCAGTTCCTCTCAAGAGTGCAGGACATCTGTGTCTATTTAGTAAGCAGAATGGTTTAGACAACTTTTATGTGCTCATTCCTTTGACAGTGCAGTGAGAGTGGTGTTTTCAGTAGTTTTGTCTCATGCTATTTTTGCAAAGTGTGTTTGCATTTGATGGCAGAAAACAAACTTAGACTATCTGTTCAAAACCTTTTGAAATTTAGCACAGTCTTTCTTCTCTTCATGTAAAGATCTACAGTCATGAAGAATAAGATATTGGAAGCATACTATGCCCTTTGGTAATTAGGATAATTAATCTATCTAAGATTTTTTTGAAGGAGGTCAATTTATCTTTAATATCTTGTATCTTCCTTGCAGATAGTCCTATAAAAGTGCTTTCCATGACTGAAAAAGAATCTGAGTACTTTTTTATAGCAGAATTTATCCAGAAATATTTCACTAGCAGTATGCTAACATAAATACTATTATTCCCTGCCAGAATGTGTTTTAAGAGAACAAATGTTTATTCATATCCTGTGCTCCAAGATCACCAACGTTTTTCTAAGCTATCTAGTTCAGAGAAGATCCCAAATGAGATTCAGCCTTTTTGAAGAATGACAAAATTATGACAAGGTAGTTTCTTGACATTTGCTGGACTTACCTCATCAGTCCTCTTTAGCATTCTTTGTTCTGCCCACTCTGTAGCTTCTATGTTAATGAAAGATACTGGTTTTGTCATATCCTTGGTTGAAGTACTTTTTTTTTAAACTAGAATTAATTTATTTCCTAGACTGCTTCCTCTGAGGCACTGTTCTTTGTTTATGAAGATTCCTTATTTTTCTTATGTTGATAACAGGTTAAGTAAGAGCAAGTGTACCTTGTAACTTTTCATACTATGTTTCATTAAAGGCTGCTAAGCCTCACCCTATATCCAGAATCTTTTGCAGTCTTGATTTCTTTTTCAAATCTATTTGCAATTTTAATTAAACAACCATTAAAAAAAATACAACCAAAACACTGAATTTTTACAAATTAAATCTTTAACTGTTAAAAAGCTGAACATTGCCTAGTTGGAATTTAGAATCTTAAAACCACCTAAATTGCCTGCTCCAGTCAATTCTTGGAGATCCTCTAATAAAGGTGTCCATAAAATCTATAGATACCTCATTACAATAGTTATGGACTGTGTCTATCTATCTATTGGTATGTGCTTCTGTTAGTGAAGACACTGAGGTCTGATGTCTACCCTGACAGCTATTTAAAAAGAAATTGGCACTTAATTCCTGAACATGAGTCACAAAACAAGTGGTGGTTTAGAAGTGGAATTAATGCAGCTAATCACCCTGTCTAGTTTGATAATAAATTGTTCTTCACATTTTATTGTATACACTGCAGAAGTGTCAGACATGGAACCTAGAACTTGGGAATTTTAGTTATCCACCCTAGTATCTAGCCACAACAATCTGATTTCGTAGAGAAATCCTATAAACATCACTTCTCAAGAACTAAAATAACCGGTGGGAAGAAAATTACTCTTTTTCGGCAAAGTCTGATCTTTTATTGTTACTTGCAGCAACAATGTGGTCTTTCAAGACTCAGTTTAAAGCATAGAGAGGGTGTAGAATCCTGATTCCTGGAGGTACTCAAAGATGAACTGGGCAAGACTGAATCAGCCGAATTATAGCTTTATAATCGGTCCTCCATTGAGTAGGAAACTATGAGAGACCCTCTGAGGTTCTTCATAGCATAGTTTATTCCATAATTAGAAATAAAACTTCAGAGGCTCTTGAGTAAAATATGTGAGAGTTTCTCTATAGTTAGAATGTACTAATTTTGTGTTTTACTGATTATACAAATAACAGTCCTGAGATGATCAGAGGCAAACATCGGAATAAGTGTTGTGTGAAAAGCTCATACCTGTGTAGAGGCTGAACTGAGATAGTTTGAGTTTGGCACAACTCTGTTATTTTAATGGAAGGTTAATTGCTCTCAAGGAATATAAATTGTTAATGAAACATTACACTTATTTTATCTTTTTTACTTATACTTACAAGATGTAGTGTCAGCCCTGAGGGTATTGATCTGAAGTAAGACATGTCTTAACTACCTGAATGTAGCTTAGCTACCATAGCTGCTGCAGAGCTATTCAGAGAATGACTTGAGCTGTTAAAAGAAGCTAGGATACAGAGACTCAGATGAGGACTAAGAAATAACTTGAAGGGTTCAGTGACTTCCCATTGCTGGAAAATATTCATGCAGTTATTTAAACATGGAATTTTACATAGTAGCTGGTTTTATGTTCATTGATCAAACTTTCGTAATTTCAATTTAGCATGGATTTTTACACTAAAAGATGGTCTATTTAAGTTCAATTATCTGCATACAGTAAGTACAGTCTAAGGTCATGTGGTGGGCTGACCTTGGCTGGATGCCAGGTGCCCACCAAATTGCTTTATCACACCCCTTCCCAGCCGAATAGGGGAGAGAGAATAAGATGGAAAACAACTCACAGGCTGAGAAAATATTTGAGAGAGAAAAGTTAACACCCAGTTTTCTGAAGTCTAGTCTACTGCCCAGATGCTTGTAATCACAAAAAGGAAAAAAATATCTCATGATGCATTTTAGAGCTTACACGTACAGAGACAATAAAATATGCAATAGGCATAATGGACTAGAGCAATTATAAGTTCTTTCTGACTCTTTCATCCTTAATTTTTAACCTTAACAGTTACAGTTAGTGGAACAGGTAGTAAAGATCAGCTAAAAATGAAATACTGTCTTAAAATTCAAATTCCCATGAGGCCATCTAACCTTTTTACCCAGTAATGAGTAAAAAAAAAAAGTATAGAAAGCTGTAGGTCTTGATAACATCTCAAGCCTACCTTATATAAAAAATACACAGGAAAAAGGAAACCTTCTGGAAACTAACAGGAAAACAATCACTTCATTTATTTTTGTCTAATTTCTCCAGAAAGCAAGAATATAATAGTTTCTTTCTCTCTCAAACCTGTTCTTGACACTGAGACTGTGGCATAATAGAGAAATGTATTGCCAGTGTTTGATTCTAGATGTTGAATGAAAATAAATGTCTCTGAAAAAAAAAGTTTGGGCTTATTTTCCTGTGACCTCGCATTAAAGCAAGAGTACAGAAACTTGTACCTCAGTTCATGGATCTTCAAGATTTTTAGACTGAATTTGCTGTTTAACAGCTGAAACTGATACAGGTCTCTGAAAAGTGAGCACCTTTAACTGGCTGTGATACTTTACTTCACCTCATCAAGTAAGTTTAAAAATTCTTCCAGAGAATCATATTTTTAGAGTATAAATATTGGTCAGATGTATACTCAAAGGTAATTCTCCTAACTGAAGTAAAGGAACAATTTTGTGTTGTGACAAGGAACTTGTCAGTGAAGTGATACTTTGTTCTTAAAGATAATATAAAGAAATAAAGTATTAGTAATAATATGAGGAAGCTTCTGTAAGTGCTGTGCCTTTAAGGAAGTTTGGTATGTAATTCTACCTTTAGTCTGGTCTGTAACAATCATGTCTTAGCAGTGACTTCTAAAATGTACAGTACATCAAATACCTGCTATTGCAAGAGATTAATTCTTGAATTCAACAAAATGTGAGCACATGCTGGCTCATGTCCAGTCTTTCATCCGCAAGATGAAAGTTGTCTGCTGCAGGGCTGCTCTCAAGTGAGTTCGTCTCCAAGTCTTTACTTAAGTTTGGGATTGCCCTGACCCAGGTACAGGACCTTTCACTTGAACTTGCTGAACTTCATGAGGTGCACATGGGCCCAGTTCTCAAGTTTGTCCAGGTCGCTCTGGATGGCATCCTGTCCTCCTGTTAAAATCTGTCTCTGTTGTAAGAGAGGGTAACCAGTGCTTACCTGTTACTTGGATTGGAATGAATAAATTACATGAAAAATAACTCAGTTACAGCTGGGAACTTGCTAAAAATAGCTTAGGTCAAGTGGAATAGGAGTTGTCTAAGAAATTTTAAATATGTATACAGTCTGCCTGAGAGTTTTCTGAGTTTAGTTTTTATCCATTAGTATGGGGCTTTTTCTTGCTCCGTTCACTTTTTATTGAGAAAGTCCTCTTACATTTTATTTTACCACAAAGCACTGTACCATATCTCAATACACTCAGAATCATGATAACAGTGTAAGGCTCATCCTCAAGTGAATTTCAACATTTACAATCTAATTTGCTTATCTTACTATTATTAGAGATTCTCAGATGGTGTGTAGTTTCTCTGAAGTTTCTCTTGCTCTTATGTGTTTTTGCTACAGGTTTTTGGTGCACTAGCATCTGAACCGTTTAAAGTGAGTGATGGCTTTTATGGCACTGGGGAGACATTTATGTTCACTTTTTCTCCAGATTTTGAGGTAAGTAGTAATAACTTTGTGTACTCTTACTCTCCTTCCCTCCTTCTCTCCTGCCATGTGCATTATCCTAAAATACTTACAGAACAAATCTAACAGTAAATCTGAAAAATACTATAGGTTGGCCAAAAAAAGTCGTCATACTAGTTTGTCCCTTATGGACAAAGTAAATTGGTAGTGTTTGCATAGTGAAAACATGCTCAACCTGATGTTTTCATTGTACTGAAGATTTCTGTGCTATTCTAAATTCGTCCAGGTGTCTGTCTGAAAATTAACAAACTACATCCTTTTAAAGGGCATATCATCTAACCTAAGCATATTTTCTTGATATTTTTCATTCTGTAGAATTTCAATGCTCAAAGATGGCCTGTTTAAAATGGTCCTTTTAATTAGTGTAAAATCTAAGAGAATTTTTATCTGCAAATATCCGTTCCCTGAATTTTCTGTGTAAGCTTGATAACTTCATTAAACTGGCCTCTAGCCACCCATAGTCTGTCTTTACTGATATTTGGTTTCCCTTCCACCCAAACAAAAAGTTCAGATATTTTTACTTACTAGTCTGTTTTGTTTTTTGGTTTCTTTTCTTAGGTTTTCAAATGGACAGGAGACAACATGTTCTTTATTAAAGGAGACATGGACTCCCTTGCTTTTGGTGGAGGAGGGTAAGTTATAATTAGTCTGTTAAAAGTGTTTGTTTGCACACCTTTGAGGAGGAAAACTTGGAATTTACTTCAGTTTGACAGCTCAGGACTCAAGAGTTACCAGCGAAGAAAGCTTTAGTTTTTCAGGTGTTCAGCTTCTGATGTTGAAGAAACTTAAACAGGAAGGTCTGTCTTAAGCATAGTGTGGTGTAAAGTTTCAGCCCTGTAAGATTATGATGCCTTCCATGCTCAACTTGCATGTGTCTTGCTCTATTCAGAATGGACACAAGATATTGTGATTCTGAAAGTATGCAAATGTGAAAATTCCGCATCACTAGAAGAGGGCAGAATTGAATCTGAACTGTCCCAAAACATGCCAGTGTCATCAAAAATTATACATTGTCTCACCCTGTTTCCCCTTCCCTGCCCCCCCAGGTGCATAAGCTTCTGGGATGTTTTCCCTTTTTTTAATCAACATTCTCTGATATAATAAGAGTACTATTATATCTTCTTAATAAAAATGGAAGAGGCTGAAAACTGAGGAATTCTAGGTAGCTTTTTTATTTCAGAATATCTGAAAAAGGATATTCCCAAATTAATAGTAAATAGTGAAAAAATCCCCAAATTTATCAACAGCAATGAGGTACTTTTTTTAAAAACTAATTCTTTAATTCCTTCTTATTCCTGAATTTTGAATGAAAATTACATCGATAGGTTTAATACTTACTTCCTCAGTCTTTGGTTAACTACATTGTCTGTCTTGCAGAGGAGAGTTTGCTCTTTGGCTCGATGGTGATCTCTACCATGGAAGAAGTCATTCATGTAAAACATTTGGGAATCACACACTTTCTAAGCGAGAAGACTTCATTATTCAAGACATAGAAATATGGGCTTTTGAATGAGTATTTAACTATTTCTACAGGTTCTTGTCCCAAACCTGACATGAATCAGTGCAGCTTAAAAATCTGTAGGAGCAATATAATGCATTTTACTTCTGATTTTTTTTCAAAGTTTTTAGTGTGACCATTAGTTATTATTTTTAAATAGCAGACTTTTTTCATGCTCTCACACCTGTAATATACTGTCATACTTTTTCTAAGCTGTAGACAATTTTACAAAATATTGACCATGCGGACTAAAAGTTAACATTAGTTACTTTGAACCTTGCAGTCTGTAAAATTCTTATCCATATTACAGTTGCCTCCCAGGTTTCCCACACACACCTCTCTGCAATCCTGCTAGGGGGCTGCTTCATTGAATATAGTTTATTATTTTTGTATTCAAATTATGTCTATGAATGAAGTTGCCCTCTCTGAACCTCTAAGAAAGCTGTGTGTGGGTATTTGGCAGCAGCACTGTAGGGATTGGTTCAGGCCAACAATGGGTTATTCATGGTGCCACAAATGGATGAGAAGCTGAGCATTCCTTCTTAACATGTCCCAGTACACACGTGGTGAAGTTAGAAGATATCCAAAGTCAACAGTGCCACTCGTCTTGTTTATTGTTCATGTTTAGAAACAAGTCAGTTAATAGGTGTTCTAGCTGCATGCTGATTGTATTTAAAGAGTGTTTTGCACATGCTGCTAATGATCTGCAGGTTTGGGACAAATACTGACAATACTGAGCTACATGGCAAGGACTTATAAAATGGCAAGAGACTGTAAGAATATGATAATTCCACAAAATTAAAAGGCTAAAGCAAGAAAAACTCAGTGAATAATTTGTAGCTATAGTAGGGCATTAAAAGTACAGAAGCAGATGCATCTTTCTTCAACATAAAGTGTCAATATATACTGTTATACTGTTGTAGCCGTGTAGCACATCAGCTCCAAGAATATAGCTTATTCCTGTCCAAAGAAAAAAATATTTGTGATGTTTTTGAGTGGGTCTATGTTGTAAATTTACAATTAGCACCAGCTCTGATTAAAATGACATAATGTATTATAGGTAGACAATATTGTAATTCAGTAGACTCGTGGAATATGCAAACTTACTGTCATGTGACCTCAAAAGAAAAATGACAGGCTAGAATACAGTTCCAGTAGCTCTTGTCCACTTTTGTAGGAAAATTGATAAGCCAATGTGGCAATAACAGCTCAACAAAACTGTTTGTTTCAAAGCTTTTATTCTATGTTCTGCAAAAAAAACAAAACAAAAAAAGGAACAAAAAAATTGCTGTTAAGTGTGACAGTGAATGACTTTGTGCTGAAATTTCAGCTATTTCAGATAAACATTGTATATTATCTTGTAAATTAATGTTTAAAGTAGTTTTGTTATTATAGAAAAGTGTTGATTGACGGGTTGCTTATAGCACTTTAAATTATTCTAGAAATGGAATAAAAGCCAAGTGGGTTGGCTTAAGTAGACGTAGTTGTATATTATTTCAAAATATTTACATCTCTGGAAAGTTAAAAAAAACCAACTTATTTGAAGACAGCTTACTGCTATGGTAATGAGAAAGGGCAGATGTTTCATCTATAATATGCTAATGCTTGATATGAATAGAAAAACAGGGCTTTGTTTCCTGTCTCTATGTATAGCTCTTTATCCTTATTAGAACTTAGTACAATGTGTAGAGTAAATGTTTACAAAATAAGGAACTGTAAATAAATTGAAATGGCTTTTCTCCCCTTTGGTCTTCCACAGCAGTATTATTGTCTTTGTGGAGTTACGACTGATTATTACAACAACAAAAAAATAAATCCTGTAATGGATTTTAACTACTATAAGCTCACAGTGATGTATAGCAAATAAATCTAAATATACGTAAGAATAAACTTGAGTTGGAGTTTATTTAGAAGTTGGAGTTTACCTAGAAGCACAAATGCATTTTTTTCTTGCTGTTCATTTAATAACTGAATAAGTAGGATGCCTTTGCTTATCCTTTATGGTTTTTTTTTTAAAGCCCAGTGGGAAGCAATGAGAGTGCTATATATTGTCTTCAACCACTTTTAAGAGGGAGGGCAAAAAATGTCTCAGATCATCCTTGCTGACAAAACCCATTAATTCAAGTGCTTAGTCTATCCTAAGCTCATATTGCAAATAAAGCCTATTTCAGATCTTCTTAGACTGATGTGAAGAATTTTTTAAAGAATTATACTTTGAAGAATTAAATGAAAGCAGAGAAAAATCTTCAGTAGCTGAATGTCTCCAAGTCTTCGACCACCCTTGGAAAGTCACAAGGGAAGAAAAAAAGTGGAAATCAAGAGTAGTGTACAGTTAGCAGTACAGTAGCAATCATGCTTATAAAATACTGAATTAGTTAAGGAATAGAAGGACATTTGACTTAAAGTGACCATGGCAACACTTAGTGATATGACTACCTGTGTAAAGGATCTCTAGCGAGTAATGCATGTCTGCTAATGAAAGACCATGAATTTTATTAACCAGAGGTGTAGTTAACTTTTGTACAATGCATATAAAGGATAGTCTAGATGAGATCAAAGGCACTGTCTTGATGTACCTCCTGCCTTCAATTCAATATGAATTTTCTGGCAAGGTTTGCTTCTGTGGTTGTAAAGAGTTGGGGTTTGACATACATTGAAGGCTTATGAGATTCATTTTCAGGAGTTCAATGCCAGAAGACTGTGTCTCAGCATACAGCTCTTGGATGGATTCATAGAGTAATTTGATGTTTTGCTTGGATACCTGGGATTCTTACCATATCATCTTTTGGCTCTAAATCATATATATGTTATTTACAGCTTTTGTGTAATCTGCAGAAGGTCATGATTTATCACATATGGCTTGTGCTTGCATCCTACTTACCTGTATATATTGCATTAGAGTTTTGGGTTTTGTAGTACAGGAATTAGCATGTCTGCGTAAAATCCACTCTTTGAAGATGAGTAAAAACATTGACTACTTCAACTTCAAATAAAACAAATAATAACCTTGTATTCCTCATTCAGCACTTGTATCCTACTTTTATGTTCTTCCTTTGTAAATGAACAGATGTCATCAGGGTATTTTACTGTTAACACAGCAGTAGGGAGCTCAGTTAAGGGAACAAACCTCTACTCTTTCTTCCCTTTAGAGTACATGCTACTGCAATGAAATAGAGTACTGGAGTAGAGTGACGGAGAGTCCAGCTGAGTGCATGGTGTGCCCTTGGTATAGTACCTGCAAACCAAAGTGGTCCTGCTGGCTGTCTCACTGCAGAGTTGCCAATGGCATGCATGCAGTTGAATACTAAGCTACTTTTAGTGTGCCCTGCAGTGTCAGGAAGTGGCTTTAGCTGAGATGTTGGTGTGGTGCAATGTATACACAGCAGTCGAAATGGCTGTGGGAACAGGGCTTGCCAGTATTTGTTCTGTGATTAGTGATGATTGAGCATATCACCACAAATGTTACACTCCACTACAGCTAATTTTATTTCAGTAACCTTTCCCTGTTTTAAAAATGAGCTATAATACTGAACTCAGGCTGTACAGAAACATTTTTAAAGAAGGAATTATTGCTGTGGAATAGGAAGCTGATTTCTACTGGGTGGGATACACATCCACTCGCTTCAAGCCACTGCAGCAAGTGTGGTAAGACTTGAAAAAATAGAGTGTAAAAGTCAAATTTATTTCTTCTGATACAAATTCCATGCTGTCCCTTAAACATGAAAACAACATTCAGAATATGAAAAAAGTACTTCAGCTCCTGCAAAAGAAGAGATTAGTTTTTCAATACCAAGTAAACTACACAACCCTCACAAAAGCAAAACTCGCCTCAGAGAGGAAAGTGGGGGAGATATATTTGAAATACAACATTTGGAGGGTAAATACAGTATTTAAGAAAATAATGTGCAACTCTAAGCCACTGTGAGAGTAAGTGTTGCACACTTGTCTCAGAGTTTAAGGCTTTTATATTTTAAGCAAGTCAGAACTAGGAAAGCAGGTCTTGAATAAAAATTTACAGAGACTGCTTTAATCAAGAAGGGTTTGACCTTTACCATCTTTCTGCTTAGAATATTTAGATTTGACAGAGGTGCTAGCTTCACAGAAATGTAACACAGTATACTAGGGGAGTTAGAGTGGGTAGTTCATGGAGTGCTTTTGTTCAGTTGTTTTTAATGGGTTCAGATTTATTTTCTCTTACTTTCTGCAGATATGAAATGCTGAAATTCAAGGAGTGCTACTGGTCTGTTCTGTTGCTGAATGTATTTGAATATAAGTTACAGGCTTTCAGTTCTCTCTGCTATGTGCCATAAAGGAGAAAACAGGAAGGTTCCTTATCTCTTCTGTCACAGAATTACATACAGTTTGACTGAGAAGTTTGCTGTGCAGCTTAGTCTGTCCTTGCCTGTCTTGCCCCCAGTACTAGTGGAGGCATTATATGGAACTGTTAAAGCATAGCCTTGGCCCCAGTGACTTCTGGTAGTTGTACAGGAGTGTGCAGAAAATAAATGCCAATAATCAGTTGCTTGCAAATGCTTAAGTGAATGACTTTTATGAATTTCAGGAGGTGCAGATGTAGCTAAATTTCAGATGTTAGGACTGGATCAGGAGCAATTGTTGCCTCTAAAGTAGATGCTTAACCTGCCCTAATGAACCTGGAGGAAGATGGTTTTGTTTGAGAATGCCAACAGTTTATTCAGTCCATGTTGGGTGTCTGCCTCCCTGCATTTTAAGGGGCAGGAGCAATAAAATGCCAGTACTAAATCTGCTGGTGATCCGGTCAACCCAGCCTTTTTCGTCAGTAGGTTGCCATCCAATCCTTAAGGGGAAGGAAGCACGCAAGATTCGTAGATGCTCATGGTCGAAAGGAACAACAGTCAGGGGGTCTGCAAAAACTCAGTTTTATTAGTAAATGACACAAGTGGCATGGAAATTGGTGTGTTAGTACCTGACCTACTATATAAACACATGGCAATCGGTTTTAGATAAAGGGTAAGATGAAGAGACAAGGAAAGAAAAGAAAGAGTAAAAGAGACCACCAGCGCTCCAGTGTTGGTCCAGCTCATAGGATGTCCTGAGGCACACAGCCAGTCTTGGTGGGATTACTTTTTTATACGTAGGTTTTCCCTCCCCTGAAGATAGTGACCACCTTTCTATGCAAATTAGTTATCATGTGGAGTCCGTTCTTTCAGATTTGAGGAATTTTTCTTTATTTCCAGAAGCAGGTTGGGGGGTCTTTGGTGGTCTTGATCCCTCCTACAATCTGCCCACTTCTCAGCCTCATTCCTGCCGTTGCGTTGCACTACTGTGCTTGTCTCCAGGAACTAGAACTAAGATGTTTGTCTTAGAAAAGTGCTGCCTTACCTCCATATGACCCCCTTCTCAAGCCACATCTTGTTCTTTCCTATTGGAGTGTTGTTACTGACAATCCTTGGTTGGCTCCACAGCTGTCTGGCTATAAGTGTTTGACACATACACATTAACCCCTTCTGGGATTCTACAGTAGGCATGCAATGAGGCAGAGATGGCTCTCTGTTGGCAACAATTTCTACCTTCCTTTCATGTAATGATTTCTTCATTAGAGGCAATGCTTGGGGAACAGATAAAGCAGAAGAGGCGCTCCATACTTCCATGTTCCTATCGAACAGGTAGGAAGAAATGGAAAAAAACATCAGATTAAATTAAGTTTCTACAGGCTACTTCATTGGCTCAAGACCTAAGCCAGGAAGGTTTTTTTGATTCCTACTTCAGCAGGACTAGTTGTACTCCAGATTTTTCCCTGCAAGTGAGTGGTAGGTGGCATAGACTTTGTATCAATGCACAAGCTCTTACTATATGCTGTAAACGTGCATAATATTGAAATGCACCACTTACTGGTATGCTACAGTGTTTCAGTACAAAAATACATCATGCTGACTGTGTCGGGTGGGTGAATGAAAGCAGATGTGCTTGATTCCTCATACAGTGATGAGGTGCTCTTGGGATTTAAGTCACACGTGAACATAACACTGAAAGACCAGTGGTGAGCTGTACGTCTGCTGTGTTTTCCTGTGGTGGATGAGAGTTCTCATGAGCACGAATATGTAATTCGCTTAACACTTATGTGCCTATAGTGTGTGTTGTTTGTACAGGTTTTTTTTTTAATAAGGACCTTCCATGTACCCTGAAATCTTTTTCTGGATCTTTGGACAGAGAAACCTTCACAGGGAAATATTTTAACAGCCTGTCAAAAGATAATGCACTTATATTTTGAAAAAACTTATTGATATTTTAATTCACAGAATATACACACATATTTATTTTCGAGTGTGTGGGACAATAACCAAGAAATAATTAAGGGTTTTATTTATAGTTCGTATATTCTTTTGACAATAAAATTTCGTCAAGACAATTTAGACAGCTGTGAAGGTCATTATATAAAGATGTAAAAATAAGTTAAAAATATGCAGGTAAAAATTATTATATGTAAGTATTACACTTTGAGGTCAGTTTTGTAGGTCAGCTTGAGTAGTTTAAGAGATCTCAAGAAAACATTGCTAAGTACGTTCCATTGAGTCCATCTTACAATTAATTCTTTCTTCCTTAGAGTCACAACATATAACTATGCCTAAAATATTAATGATTTACACAGACTTACAGTAGATGTAGTGATACAAGAACTGACTACTAACTTATTAAATATTTGATTTATTTGTACATTATAGTATCAAACTGGAGTGCTGTACTCCTAATATGACAGCAATATTTGGGTTATCAGAGAGAAAAGATGTTCATACAACTTCTAAGACAATATTTGCTCTTTCAGTGTGAAAGAATTTTATGGGGAAAAAACCACTTCTTTGTCATTATGCAAATTACTGGCCCAGGCATCTTCTGAAACAAATGCTTTTCGTGTGAAGGACGCACATTTTTACCAGCTATTTTTACAGTAGTAAACAGTGATCTCTATAATCCAGTAATTATTAAAGACCTTACAGAGGTCTCAGATTTGTGAATAATACAAACAATTTTAAGAACTAGAAGTATGACTTCAATAGCATTTACTTCTGTTCAACATCACCTGGACTGAAATACATTATTTCAGTAACATCGGAACAGCAAATTCTGTAAAATTAGGTCAGTGTTTCTGTGTAATATGAAACAACATTTCTTCAAAGTTATGAACATGGTTTATCTTTTCTCACAGAGGTACATTTCAGAGGAAGATAACGATGTTAGTCACTTTTTTGCTATACACAAAAGTACAAGTACCTGACTGATTTTTATGTTATACTATTTTCCCCTGTTTATAAGAACTGTATCAACATAGATAATCAGATGATCTGTTGCACAGTGTTGCACAGAAGGCATTTTCTAAGTGTCTATCTAGTGAAAACATTTTTATTCATTACATTCCAACATTCATAACTCCAAATATGAAACAACCTAATAAATTAGTTATATAAATACAATAAGTATATAAAACCCCATTTATAAAAAGAAGGATTTTGTATGCGATATGTAAGAGAAATCTGCGTCAGTAGTTGTCAAGATAATACTGCAGCAGTAGTTGCATATCCTGCTTGTTAAACAAATGTGATACCCTTATTCTGTATTCAAATAAAATAATTCTATAGGTATTTAAATGAATTAATTAGGAAATACATGTACAAGATCACTTTCACAGATCAAAAACTTGTCCTGAGTTTATATTGTCATTCAGCTACTGATCTGGCATGTGCAAATGCTAATAGCAAGGGAGAAGGGGAGAAAAGTTTTCCAAAAATTGTTCTGGTTTGCTTATTTTAATAAAGTAATTATGACATTATCATCCCTTCCTTGCCATAACATTTCTCCCTCAAAGTCCACCAGCCCATGTTTCCTGGCTCTCATCAGAATTCCAACAACCTTATCTGAAATACGAACATATCTCTCAAAGAGTTCCCCAAAAGTAACTTGGATCTTGCCATCGGGCCGCGGCCTAGCCATTGATTCGATGATGAAGCACATATCCCTGATCTCCCGATGGATATGGGCCTCAGCTCTCTTGGCTCTTTCAGCGGTTTTGGTTCCTTCCTTTGGACGGCCATATCCTTCATCTCCTTTGTGCAGGCGCGTGGACATGGCCAGCTCGTGATCAAATTCCTCGCTGAAGGGGTTCAGCTTCTGCGTTATGATGTGCTGGTCGGCCCATTCCTGCCACTTGTCCTTCAGGCTGTGAACGGCACTGTCTTTCCTGCGGGAGTTGGCACGGGCCTCTTCACTCAGCCTGCTTGCGCTGAAATAAACACAAAGGGCTTTTGAGCTTTGGATCTCATAGTTTAATGGCTCAGTTCTGCTATTGATCTCTGTTGTTAACTGATTACTGTGGTTTTGCAGAAAAGATGGGAGCCACCAGGTGGCATGAGTTCACCACTTCTAAATTAGTTCTTTGGAGGCTGTTAGTCTGTGCTCAGTTTACACTCAAATATAAATTCACAGACCACAGCTTTATCCCGTCTATACTACTACCCTCCAGCCCAGATTTGAGCCCATTTTGTCAAACTTTACCTCAAATGTCTTAATTCTGTGTGGGAGCAAAACAGTATGTTTCTAATTACCTGCACTTTCTGTACTTTTGGTTAGTCACGCAGCTCCCTGTTTCTGTGTGCCTACCTAAGCCTGAAATCTGCCCCCCTCCGAGGTTAGAGATGGCAATAACTCTAAGTGTATGGTCTAGGTCCTCCACTATTCTTGCCTGAAAAACAGAATGTAGGGTCTAGAAAAATCTCTCCTCTATAATAGATGTCAATAACTGTAGGAACAACAACAAGCTAATGGAGTGTGGTAGCTTGGCCTATGATTCTATATTTGAAGTATGGTTCTGAACAAGTGCTGAAGTCCAAAATTCGCATTCCAATGGGCAGGATAAAAGCCTGAAAGAAACTTAAGGCTACTGAAATCTATGTCAGTGTCAAAGGATGAGGAAAGGCCTTCAGAGGTCTTACTTTTTTGTGTGTGTGCGTATCAACATCATAGTGCTGGATGACTCCAGACAGACAAGAAGTTGTCTGATACTCTTTCCTCTAGTGACCAATCTTACATATTGTGGGGGAGTTACAGATAGTCTGAGCTGGTCTTTGTGCTGTCCACATCCTGTCATTGTGTCTGTACAGACCTCAGCTAGGGACTGTGCTGTGGCTGTGCCAAAGTAATTTGTTTTCTAATATTTTTACTCCCCAAAAGGCTGCTTTGAAACCTCCTCAGTAATGTCAGCTGAATATTAACAGTATCACCAGAGAATCAAAATACACTTAAAAAAATATTAGAGAGGACTGCAGAGCTGCAGAAAATTCTGTTTCCCTGCTGTTTTGGCATTCCTTTGTTTTCTACTAAACTGGTTGAAAGAGAGAATAGGATTCATAGAGATGTCCCCAGTTCAGATCTGTGAACCAGAAAGATGCCAGTACTGGGCAGCATTATAATGGTAGAGGAAGAAGTGCAGACAGTGCCAGGGACAGAGGAACTAGCAGAGCTGGATCACTTTATTAGCTATCGAGTTGCCAGGGGAAAAAATCCTAAGTGAATCAAATTTGCTTTGAAGAAGTAATGCCAACAGTCTCAGTGGAACTGATGAGCAGTTGTCATCACGGAGGGCTTATCCCTCAGCCACAGCCAGCTGCTCCCTCTTCTCTCTGAGGGCCATGAGCTCTGAGAAAGTCCTAGAATTTCAATTCCCCAGGTCGAGCAGAAAGAAGACAGTGAGATAGCAGGAGGCTGTTAAGTCTTCATTACCTGCTTTAATTTAACAGTCTAGAATGTGTTCCCTCCTTTTCCTACTGAAACCTTTCATTTTCTTTTCTAGTAGAATACTATTATTACCTTCCTCATCCAAATCATCCTCTCAGTGGTTGAGAAAACCATCATCTTATCTGTCCTTTTGCTATTATTGTGCCCCACGTGGCTTTCAAAAAACTTACTGTAACTAACTTTTTTAAAGGCATTTTCTGATTTAACCATTTCTGATGGCTGAATAGCCATCTTTACCATTGTTTAGCTTAATTACAAGTTAACACAGTGAATTGTGTACAGGTAGAAGCATTTTTTCATGCTTCTACCCCACCTACGCAAAGGATTGTGGATCCAAAGTGAAGGTTGTGAATGTTAAACCACTGTAAGAAGTGCTTTACCCATAACAATTAACTAAGTTAACCTGTTAACCAGAATAATCATCCTAAATGCATTCTGACCTTCTAGGAGGATAATATCTGTGTTCCATATTCCCTCTGACTCTTTCTGTAAGACCTTTTTCTCTCTACCTTTTTAATATTTTGAGTTTCATGTCCCTTTTTTTGCAGCCCTTTGACTCCTAAGCAAGGACAAAATAGTGTTTCCTATGTCAGAAGAAGTTAACAGGCCTTCTACTAAGGAAGCAACCTTATTCCAGTAAATAGTGCAACTGGAAATAATGAAGGTGCCGATGCAAGGAAAACAAAATACTGGCACTGATGCTTTTTTTCCTGAAACACAGAGAGGAAAATGGGAGATATATTTTAAAAACCATGTACTTATGGCCTTTTTGAAAAAGATTAAGCAACATTGAATGGTTCATAAAAGTAGCAGGCTGAAACAATATATTTTAAGTCTATAAAATAAATTTAAAAAAAGAATAATTTAAAAATCCAGTCCTGATAACAGCACTGTAAGAACAGAAAGTGTCAGATTTTAGTGAGAGAGATGTAAGTAACATAGACGGTGTTATTTCAATCATTTGCACCTCAATAAATATAGCTAATCAATGTTTTTCCTACATAGGAGCACTAAAATTAGACATAGAGAAAAGTATAAGAAAAGTTTAACAGAAACTCGATAGTTGGTTTGTTTGTACTATAACATTCTAAACTGATAAAATTGTTTTAACTGAGGTCATTTATGGATAAGTGTTGCAAATATATCTTTTTTCCACTGTATATGTGAAATCTTTGGTTTGAGGTCCTAACTTCTGTGAAAGGATAGTGCACACAGTCTTCACTAAAAGTGGGGACCACAAACTTTCAAGCACTACATTACAGTAGAGATTTTTTCACTTTGGCTATTAACCATTTGCTTCTTATTGGAGTTGACTGTTCAGCTATACAGCAAAACGTCATTCTAATCCCATCTGAATAGTTAAAATAGCTGTGTGGGTCCATGTGTTCAGATAGCTGTGCTGAAAAGAACTGTATGGTTGAAGTCCATGACTATGGTGGTCACAGTTTAATGCTGGTCATGTTAAGTGCTCATCAGTAGTGAGGTGTAAAATCCAAGCATTGGGAATGATACAGCCTCCTTCCTGCCTGTCTGCAAAGGGATCAAGAAGTCTGTTTTGGCACTTTCATCAGTTTTTCATCATCAGTGCTGATCCCAGTTTTTCATTTCTGAAAAGGTGATTGGGACACGATACGAACATCCTGGCCTTGGTCCTCTGATTCCTGCTGCCTTACTCACCCTTTGATCACAGGCTAATTGGGGGTGTGTGTTAAAGCCCTGACTTCTTGTCTCAAATTGCTTCCTGCTCAGCTTGCATTTATGTGGGAGATGGACATAGTGTAGAAGCTCCACTATGGGATGACTCCAGTAGGAACCCATGTCCTGGCACCAGCCTTTTCCCTCCCACAGGCTTGGGCAGCTGAGCTCTGCTGAGCCCTGCCTCAGTTTAAGTTTCCCCTGCAGATGTCACCCCTGCCCAGAAAGCCAGTGGGCAACAAGTGGTCTGCACCTCAGCCACAGCTCACCACTGGCCTCAGAGGCTGGGCTCCCCTTCATTGCAATTTTACAGCCAGATGTGAGTTCCACATCCAAACAATTCAGGTTCAACCACATGTTCCTTTCTGCTGCCTTTGTTGCATGGCATTACCAAGTCTGTAAAAGAGAACAGTGGAGCACACAGTGTGCTGTGCCTATAACGGCTGCATACAGTTTCCCATCTTGCAGCATTGGACATACGGGTCTTTTATTGTTTTACTAACAAAAGAGAGATGAATTACTTTGGCATCTGCCTTTTGGCAAATGTGGCCACAGCATGACTGTTTGTCACTGTCTTCTGGGAAGGTAGTTCTGCTGGAGATCTCTGGAAATGGAAACTGGAGAATTTCTACCAAACACTGCTGTTCCTCTGCTCTTATAGGAGACTTCTCAAGGATTGCGTGGTTGTGGCTGAACACTACTTGTTTAGCACCTGGGCTCCAAATTTAATGTGTACCTGCTGTTGTGTAGTAGACTTCAAACATAAGACTTACTGAAAGAAGTCTTAGTCAAAACTGTCTAATGCTATGAATTTACTACTTAATTAAAATATTTAAGTAGAACCTATAATAACTCTGTAACCTGTAATAACTACGTAACAGATTCTTCTTTCTTTTTCTTCACACAATTTACAGGTATAAGGAAGGTTCTACTTCCACAACATATTCAATGAATGTACTTTCCTATCTCCTCACCCCACACTGTAGTGTGCCCAATGAGAGACCTTGATGTTAAAGAATGTATTGATGATTCAAGTGTTCTTTTTGTCAAATGATGTATAGCATACAGAATGATTCAAATCAATCCTGCAGATGTTGAAGCAGGCTGAATGCTTTATAATGTATGTCTGGGGGCCCAGATCCCATGAAAGTTTCCCTTCTTTGAATTGATGAACTCCAAATCTATGGGAAAGCTTCCAAAATGAAGCATTGAACCCAGCTTTTGATAAGCTGTACTTAGAAGTAATTAATGCAATGTTAATTTTGGACATTCTCTGCAAATTACTCCTGAGAATATTTACAATCTATACTAAGCAAAATAATCAATAAGTATTTGGAAATATTATTTGTCAAATAAATTGCTTTAGACAGCATTTGCTGAAATAAATGAATAGTTGATATTCTGAAATTTGAACTAAAGTAGTAAGAAGGAAGTAGTTATTTTGATGAACCAGTAAATCCAGTGTGAAAATTAAATATAATTAATATTTACCAAATATAATTTCCTGACTGTGTCTATTATGTACCTAGCACATAAAACCCTAGGCTAAAGTCAGATGTTTTTGCCTAACTAATTAAGCACAGAGAGATATGCAAAATGTTTCCTGAATTTTTTTTTTTTTTTAGTTGAAGAGTTATAGTTTATCTTTAATCACTTCCTACTATTCTCTCCCCCGTCTTCCTCATGGAAACCTGTACCTCTCTGCCATTTGTGATAATGTAATAAAGATGCTTTACTTACAGAGATGGTACAGGACGTTTAATTCTCACAGCTGTCACCTCTCGGTCACTGTCTTCCTGCTCGAGTTTTTCTTCTGCCTCCCCATAGCCACTGTCCTGGGCATCCAGGCTGTCATCACGACACTTAAGTAGCAGTTCTTTCTTAGATCCCTCTTTGTCCTCTTGTTCCATATGTTCCCAGCCCTTGGTCAGATCTGATACCATAGTTGAACACTTTCTCCTTATGGTTGGAGATAATTTGCCACTAAGAATTTTGTCAATAGCACTTGATTCTTCTTTGAGCTTGGTCATCTCTGAGCTGCTGTTGTTATTCTCATATCTTTCACTGAGGAGGCTGACGCCACCTCCTCGTTCGTAGGCTTTGCTGACAACGGTTTTGGTCACCTCTTTGCTTTTAATGTTGAACATTTTGAGGGCTTCATCTGATTCCCTTGAATTTTTTTCAGCATCTCTTATTGTCACTGAGGATTTTTTATCATCTTTTTCTTGGTCCCTCTTGACAGATGGAATTTGCCATTTTTTGAAGGAACTTTCTTGTACAGGCTGAGTTGATGAGCCTTCTGCAGTAGGGGCCCATCCAGAGGGCTCTTGCTCTTGCTTTACATGGTGGTCAGATGCCCACTGCTGCCAACCTCGCGCCAAGCTGAAGACTTGGCTGGCCATTCGGATCTTGTGGACAGCCCTTTTCACAGGAGCAGTGCTCGGCTTTTCTTCAGGAGCCATGCTGCTGTCTGCTGCCATGGTGGCTTTTCCCCTTCTTATGCTCAGCACCTTCTCAATGAATTTCTTGAAATGAATAATACCCTCCGAAGAGGACCACACAGATTTAAATAGAAGCAGGAGCAGTTAATGCCCATGGAAAATATGTGAAACACTTCTCACAAAGATATAGTATCCTCACTGTTGCAAAGGTCTTTTTTTAAAACACAGGGGTTGCATTTCATCACAGCAGATGAATGATGCATGATGTAAACAGGGTGACACAGACTTGTGCTGGAAATACTGGGAAATTAACATCTCCTTTAGTCCCCTCTTTGTGACTGCTGAATTCCCAGCTTGTTGGCAAGGGTCGTGTTCTTCTGGAAATGCAGAACTTGGATTAGAGATCCTGATCTGAGTGACTGAAACTGCTAAATACAAAATGCTGTCAGTCTCTAACAAGTTTGAATAGTGTGGAAACTTCTCATTATCACAAATAAATAGTGACTCTTGTCAGGGAGTGTGAAGGTAGAAGCAGGTTATGAATGAGAAATTGTTAGATGCATTTTCTAAAAAGATACTAGGTGATTTCTTCTTACTGCTCATGTGTCCAAGGAAATCCAGGTTTGTTAATTTTTTAAGAGGTATTTATGTGTTCTGTTCCCAGTCATTATCTATTAATGTCTGTCTCTTTAGAACGTACCTTCAGGGGGGTCTGGGAACATTATCGTGTTTGGTGTCAGCACTAAGGAAGAGGGAATCGCTATCTCTGGGAATCAAAATAATAAGTCTGACTTGATCAGATGGATGAATGATCTCCTAGTTTTAGGATTTTGAAAAAATAAAGTATAACCTATTTAATTCCTCACTGCTTTTAAGAAAGTTGTATATAAAACTTCACGTTTACTTATATATTATTTACAACATAATTGTGTTTACCAGGTACAGTATAGAAAAAATCAGTTTTCCCAGGAAACCTAGCGATTTTGTCATTCCAGAGGACTTCCTAGAGTATGTTCATATTTGAATTAGTAAAATTTTTTAGCAAATTGATACATCAATTTTTGCATGACAATAAACAGACATTTTTCTGAGATATGGTCCTATGGTATTTTTTTTCTGAATATAATGTTTCCTAAATAGGAACGGAAAATGGCATTGCTTTTTCAATGCATCATACCTTGCAGATTACAGGATGACTTGTTGCACTTGCCATGTGGTGCTTTGAGGCATACTGTTATAACTTCAAGGAATGCTGTTTGGCTTTGTTGGTGTTACACCAGAGATAAATATGGACTCTTGGTCCTCTGCCTTTTTATCTTCTCTCTATTAAAGACTGGGCTGTTTGAAGTAGGTCAGATCATATTTAGTTCTTGATTAATGCTATAAGACTACATCATACCTTTGACTTCTATGCAGGATTCCTCATTAATCTGTGGAGTAATTTCCTCTTCAAAACTGATGACACAATGTAAGTTAGTGTTGCTGTTAGATATTTGCTCATACTTTTATTTTAGAAAGAAATGTGTCACCTCTGTATACTGTATAGTCTTAGCCATTGCCAATTGCTTCGTAACTGTGAGGCAGCATTGTGAGGTGTACTGGTACAACTTGATTAAGAAGCATGTGTTACCAAGCATTTATTTTGGGGACATTTTAAGGATCATAATCAGGAATGGGATCTTTTTGTGCTTAAAAAAACTCACATGTGCATGCCTGCATGCACACAGGGTGGTGTATGTTCCCTAAAATATAAGGAAGATTAAAGTGAAAGAAGAGAATAATGCACATGAAGAATAGGAGCATTACACCTGCTCATTATATCATTCTATGTGATTTCTTGACTATAAGGGTGGCTGAGGTTTTAGGAATGAGCTGAAAGCTAAATACAGATGTAAGGGGTAAAGCCAAGGAAGGACTGCAGTGAAATAAGTGACCGTGAAAGGACAATCTTGGAGGGTAAGGCCAATAGAGACCTCTGTTGTAAGGGGGACAGCTCCACCTTCATGTGTTCCGGTTCCTGTTTCACCTGTTCTTAAGGAGTACTGGCAGTAGACACTCCCCACTGTCTAGGCAATCTATCCCACTGGTTAACTAGCATAAAGGAAACCTTTTCTGAGATCTGACCTCCACCTCTGTCACACCACTTTAAGCTTCTGTCAATGCCAAGAACTGACAAATCACTCCCTTTCTGAGGCAGCCTTTCTTTCTGAGGACTCCTGTATTCCTCCTCAATCTTCTGAATGACCCTATGTCTTCCCAACTTTTCTTGTGTTTCTGGGATCTGTGGTCATACTTTTGCACTTGCTGGTTTCCCTACATTAGGTCCATACCTTTGTTCAAGTGTGATACCCAAAATGGGGATGGTATTCTGGATTAAGCTTGCCCATAATGCAGAAAAGGAACAAATGTCTTGAATGTGGTGCTCCTGATTCATATTCTTCTTGTAATCCCCAGAGTTTCCAAAGGCTTTCCTGCTTCATGGCTATCTGTATTCATAGACTGTGCCTTCATATGTAAGCGTTGTTGTTATTGTGTTCTTTTTTTTTTCAGGTAGTTTTTTCAATTTGTCATGACCAATTTGATTTTTAATCCCTGTTCCTGTGTTCTTGCAATATAATTCATATTTGATAAATGTCGTGTCTATTCCACTTTCAGAATCACAAATGGAAATAGTACCTAAATGTGAAGTAGATCCAGTCATTAAGAACTTTCCATTTGATAGAGAATTATTGTTATTTATTTTTATGTGGTTTTCCACGCAAAATTTTGTGTATTCCAAATAAAAATACAAATACAAAATATTGTAGTATTCCAATTAATTTTATATATGAGATGAAAATAATAAACCTGACCAATATCAAGATGTGTAACATCTGCTGCATTTGCCTATCTTTGGGGCTGGACCAGATAAAGTTTGGAGGCCTCTTCCAGCCTTAACTGTTCTGTGATTCTGTGATCTTCCAGAGCCTGCTACTTTGCTATAAAATAGAATTAAGATTGGAATGTTTGGAAATTACACCACTTTTCAAAGAATTGTTAATAAAGAGAATTTTTTTTTTCTAGTGGACTTGACCTTGGCATACTGGTCGTAGTCCCAGTATTAAGTCCCCATAATTAATATTTACATAGTTTAGATAAATGACAATAAAAAGTTACAGACTACTGAAAAATATCGAGATTACAGATATAAACTACTATTAAATCCATGTTGCACAACAATATATTAAACAAATGTTTAGTTTAAATTGGTCACTATATTAAGCTGAAGTGTTATAAAATCACAGACTTGTCCAAAGTGCTAGTGAAACTTTGATCTAATTATTCTGAGAATAACTAAATTTATGGTGTTTAATTTTAGGATGTACAATGATGTTGCCTTGAACATGTTGAATACTGTCTCATGTTATGTGGTGATGTTGCCAGCAAGAAGTTAATTGGAAGTATAAACAATGTCTGAGTCATCCAGTGAGATTCATACTTTGAGGGTAGCTTATTTTACAAATGTTTTACTGCAGTAAGAGTAGAATTTATTATATCATGCTTTTCAATTTTTATTCTTAGAGAAATAGTCAACCAAGGCTACAGCTACATTTCCATATGCAATCTCCCTACTGGCACTTCTAAAAGCTGAGAGCCAGCCCTTAAGGCACAGGTAGGTTTTAGGCAGGCTGGACCTGAACCACATTTTCTATGTGTCTTTCATATATTACAAGATCACAAGGTATATTCCAATGAACATCAAGGCTTGGTGAGGGTGATTGTCACAGGCTTTCACAAGTTCATAAACTATGCTTGAGGTCAGAGTTGGGGGACCATTTCTTGCAGAAAATATATAGGAGAAAAGGTAATTGGAGAAAGTGATAGCTTGACACATGCTGAAGTTGTAAACTCCCTTGTCCTTGATCCTGGCTGCCTGTAGTTCTGGGATTTAATCTCTTTGACACCTTGAGACAAGTCTACACATGTTCATAGGACCTTGCTTCTGCTTTTGGATTGCCACATTTCACATAATACTTCTGACTTCCCACATCCAAACTTGGGAAGAACCAGCTGAAGGGTTGTCAATGTCAGTGTTAAAAGTTGGGATGTTTTTGCTGTGTGGTGGTTTGGTTTCTTCTCTCCCCCTGTCCCCCGATGGATTACTCTGTGACTATTTAAAAATCCTTTTACTTTCTCTTCGCTGTAGAACATTAACAGTCTCTGGGAGACCAGTTTGCCATCACTTTTTTTTGTTTGCATTGTTTAAGGATGATTAACTTTAAAAGTAGGACTGTATCCTGCATACATTACTTTACCTTGTCAGACAATGATATAAGTTATTCAATGTTTTTCATGCCAAGTAATTTAATTTTGGACCAACTGTAAGTGTATGAAAGATGCTATCTTCCGCCTCAGAGTTAGTGGTAAATAACAAAAACAAGCTGTGTTTCTTTGTTAAGTATAAGCAGCTGCCATTATTAGTAATCTCAAGACTGAATTTTCTTTTCACCATGACATGGTTAAAGTACATTGTGTCAGAGCATTGTACACTGCCAGTTATCACAGTAAACATGGGGAAAAGATTAGCCTTTGGGATTTCTTTATTTTTAGAGTTCACATCAAATATATTCCTTCTAACAACAGCAGTGAACAATTCTCATTTAGCACACAGTTTCATGTACAATCCAGGTGTCTGAGCTCTAAGAAGTGGACTGCTCGCAAGACTTTGGACTGGGTCCTGTCCAGCCATTAACAGAAAGCAGTCTATGCATTCCTTGGTGCAGTTTCTTCTGCTTGCATCCTATATCTAGCCATAGCCTTTTTTTTTTTCCAGCTGAAATTCTGTCATACTGAGAAACTCTCCCTGTGTAATTAGCATATAATCTTGAGTCTGCATTTGATTATGTGTCATTATATGAGAGATCAGGGCTTATCCATGACCTATCATGACATTTGTGAAGAAAATAAACCCAATAAACTGTCAAGAAAACCCTGGTCAGAACCACAGTTGAAAGAGCCTTAGCTGAGAAGGGTAGTGGGGGGAAACAGAAGACTCACTATCCAGTGGCAGCAGCTATAGCTAATGATTTGTAGAGCAGAGCCCCAGAGCTCCTCTCACTCCAGGTGAACTGGATTTGAAAGCAAGCCACTCAAGTAATAGAAAATGGCCCTGACGATTCTGAACTGGCTAAGGATCAGAATTCAGAATTATTTTTGACTGCAGCCTGGTAGAGAGACCTGGTTGTTAGAGCTGAGAGAAACCCAACTCAGGATGTATCTCCAACTTCCTATACAAGACCTGTTACTGAAGTGACAAAACTCTTTGCTGTCGAATATCTTACTCCTCTAAAGTTGTCTTCACTTTTCAGAATATGAAAGCTAAGACTAGGATGTAGAGTCTTAAAGTACTTTGGCACTCTCTTCCTACTTTTGCATATAGTGCCCAGAACTTTTCTTGGGAGTCACTTGCCTGCAAGAAATCCATGCAGTGTAATCAAATTTATACAGGAAAAGAAAGCAGAGGTAAGATCAGATGCTTTTAGTCCATTTTACCTCTAAGCATAAATATATCTTTTATCTGAAGATCTATAGGGAATGAACATAAATAAGTAACAAGCAGTAATGAAGCAATTTCCTTTAGAAGTGTAAGCAAATATTTGCACAAAATCATTTGCATTAGGCATTTAGTTCTACTTCCGTTATGGAGTAATTTCTGAAGATCATTAAAACAAGGGAGCCTGAAAAGAGACCTAAAAATATGTTTGCTATTCAAGTTTATATTGATCATATCTATTTGTAAGTAAATGGTTATTTTTTTTTATAAGAAAATTATTTAATATTATGAGCATTTTAATTTTGTGGCTCCAGCTTGCTGACGTATCTTGGTTTATAGTTTACCTAGAAATAGTCTTATGGCTTTGAGAATATGACATTATTGATGCTACTGAAATCTGAGCAGAACACTGGATGCAAGGAATTTAAATTCTTCTCATAACTTTGCAATACGAGACAGGTGGGAGCCATACCAGAATAGGAGAACTTGAAATCAGACACCTGGATGTAATGTGAGACATAATAAATGTATTTTACACATCTACAAGAAAGAAATCAAAAGAAATCATAAGTAAAAATAAAAAAAAAAGGCACAATTCCATGCAGTCAAAATATGTTACAAAAAAGAGATAAGAGGTATAATCAAATCACTATCCTCCAAGTATTAGCAAGATTAACAAGGCAGTGTTCCCATGCATTACGGCTTTAATTTTTCCTGTTAATATTAACTGCATATATCTGTTTAATGGTATTTCTCAGATTTCAAGGTAGTAAATGTGAGAGGAAAAAAGAATTTTCACAATTTAAAAGAAAATACTTTCAGGGACTGTGTCTTCTGATTAATTAGAGCACTACAAAGCAGAACTGAATGAACCATTTCTTGAGTTTTTGCTTTATCATTAATCTGTCGAAAGTACATTTACTTCCAGGTATCACTAGGTGTGCATCACCTTGTTCTCCTGTATTGTCTTTACAGACTACCAGTTCTGTTTAAACTCTGACAATACAGAGTATAAAACATAAACAGTTGTGCCTTTGTTGTGCATATTTGACCTACCACGGATTTTTGAAGGATCACTGAGAATTTACCTTTATCTGTCGGAGTTGCTAATTATTGTCTTTATACTGTAAGTATTGCAACTTAAAAAAAAAATTAAAATTTTAGTTTCTGAAATTACTGTTTGAGGAGGGAGCAGAAAACAGACTGGAAATTTTAGGAAACATGTTTGAATGCAGAAAGAAAAAAAATGAAAAAAAAAGAATCAATATGTAATATAAATGCAATATTTCATTATTTACTTTAAAGTGTTGTAATTCAGAATCAGGCTCAGAATTCAGGAAACAGGCCTATCTCAGTATATTTTCAGTATTTTATTATGAACATTTTTTAATATTCACTGAGGGAAATACCTTGAATTACACAAACATTGCATTTTTTAAAATTCTATCAATTAGCTAAAGCAATTAGCATATTTGTGATGCCTCATTCAAAATCATGCTCAGCTCTTTTGTCGTTCCATATCCTCAGAGGTCCTGACACAAAGTTTTATTTGAAACAATTGATGTTATGGCCCAGATTTGGAGGTATCTATGGTAGAAAGCAGAAATCCTCTTGACTAATTCAACATGATTTTTCTTGCAGTGTGGGGGATCTCGTTTTAGAAGTGATACCAGTATCCTGAAGCTGTAAACTGGGACTGTGATTCTTGACCTCTGGGTAATGCAAACAAAGTCTCTGGAGTGCCGTTGGCTCTGCCCACTCCCCCCGCTGCCACATTCCAGTGCAACAGGCAGGACAGGCTGTTATTTATTAGTTCTCACTTAACCACCAGCTGCTCTAACAGCATGCAGCTGTGTTTTTGTTAGCAGAGGTAGACCCCTGACTTTGCTCGTCTTTAACTGCGTGGAAGTCCGGTGGCCAACCCGTGAGAGGAGCGCTGCTCTGAGAAGGTGCTTGCGTGAGCCCAGTTGACATTAGGTGTCAAGGAGTGAGTAATGGGCATTGCTGGAAGATCATATGGTATTTACACTGCTGTATGGATGTTTCCGTGGCTCATGACTAAGCCTCAATTGCCAGGAAAGCTGCAAAAAAGAGCTGAGATTCTCAATGATCTTTTGGGGTTAGTTTTGAACAAAAACTTCAAAACTATATTAGATTAAATTACAGACCTACCTGATCTTTAAACTATGCTTCAGATATCTACCTTACTTTTACATTATCTAAGAGTAATTAACAGGCCACGATTAAGGCATAAAATTCTTGGCGAGAAGAAAATGAGAGCAGAGGAGTAGGATCTTGAGGTCATTATTTATTTAAAACTGCCCATCATTTGATTTGCAGTATGGAAGCAAACTATGTGTTCCTCTTGGATGCAGGATACCTAATTGCTGATAGCAACACTCAAACTGGAATGAACTGTCCTTGAAGGAGGTCATAAGTATCTACTCACTTTTCTCATCAGCTTGGTTTGGTATTTGTGTGGCTTCCTCATGCTCTGCTTCAGCACATGGACAGGTATGTCTATTAATCCAGTGACTGACTTAGTGATTCAAAACATAGATCAGTGTACTAACAGCGATTTGGAGGGAAAGTTTGACTCTGCATCTCCTTTGCTTGCCTGAACCAAGTCAATGTCCCTCACAGGGGTGTCAGCCATTTGAGTACAGAAAATTTGAGGTGGTGAATTTTCAAGGGTGGCTTTTGATTTTTGAAGATACGTGACTGATCAGCTTGAGATGTTTTGCTTCTCAGGCAGCTAAACTGATTCTAGCTCTCACCTTACTAGGTCTTTCCTTAAGTCACCAGTCACTGCTGACTTAATCCAATCTTGTATATCCCAGGAGATGTTTAGGAGCAGAATTTGATGGAATATGAACAAATCCAGTATTATCTGACAGCCCCAGAATACTGTCTCAGCTTTCTTAGCTATTTTCTTAAAATTAAGGAGAAACATATGTTCACATTTAAAGAGTAAATGGTACTCAGATCACTTGACTGGATATGGTAATTTTGGGCCTAACGTATTTGCATTTTTTCTCTGTGGAATCTGTTAAGGTTTGTGGGAGAGCCCAATGGATCTGTCCCTGATGGCTTAACAGATTTCCCAATATAATAACAATATCAGAATTTTAAATTAGTCAAAAGTAATATATTTTTGCTCTTTTCTTAGCCAGATGATTGCCAAGAATTTTTTTGGTTGAAATTGCTGCTCTATATCAGTATTGGTCTTTATTTTTCTCTTGGTCTTTCTCTTCAGATAGTTATTTATAAAGTTCCAGGCTTGCTCAGAAAAGGAAGGGAAAGTGATTGGGAGATTTTGAATGATAGGACAGAAGTAATAAAGATAAAAGACTTCTTGTCACACACTTTGAAAACCATTGGCAACCACACGAGAAGCATTCCAGTGAGTGGAATCTACAGGCAAAGAGTGGTACCAAGCAGAGCACTGAGCAGGGATATGTACTTCTTTTAGGGCCTCTCCTATTTTGTGAGTTGAGTAATTAAAAGGGTATGATTTATTCAAGCCCGAAGTCTTGGTGCAACTCCTGTCCCTTGCCTCTGTTATTGGTTCCCCCCGTGTTGTGCTCCCATGAAGCATGTGGTGCTCTGGCTCCCTTGCAGCTCCTCCCCACTTGTGCTGCTCAAGAGTCCTGCCTGTGCTGTGCTGTGCAGGTGACACTGGATCTATGTGGAGGCCAGCGAGGCTGAGCACTGCTGCTGGACACTGCCTGCACCAGGAACGGAGTTCATGGTGCCAGGCACTGAAGGGCTTTAAAGAGCGTCATGAGAAGAGTCAGGAACCCAGAGCAGGGCTTCACAACTGACCAGCTGAATTTATTGAGAATTAGTGATCCTGAGATGATTGTAAACATAACATTTAATAGTAAATTAATTAGGTTAACAATACAGAAGAATGTCTAAAGGAAGATTTGATTTCTATGACTGGGCATCATTTTATCTAATTTTACCTAATCTTCTGTAAATCACTGTACTGAGCCATTCCCTCTTCCATATTTGTGCTTTTGCCTCTAGTTTGAGATGGTTCTTTGATATTTATTAAAAAACAGACCAGAGACTACAGTCCACCTATGAAACAGTACTTTTTGAAAACCGTAGTATTAGACACATATAAAAGTTCTGTAATTCTCTTTTTTAAAAAATATTATATTTTTTTCTATGTGAAAACAGCACTGGATGTCTTTATGCATATTTAATATTTTAGTACAGAAAGCAGTTCACATCTAGGGAAATTTGAAAGGGTCAGATTCTGATATCTACTGATATTGATTAAGGTTTGTTACACAGGGACTCTCAACAACACCAGTGGGCATACTGACCAGATAAGTGGTCATTATCTGGTGTAATGAAGCGTGGTAGTCCATCACAAGATGAAAAAACTTATATTTTAATTGAGCTACAGAAAAGTGCTTGTTATTGGGACTGGAGGATATGGACAAGTGTGGACAAACTAGATCATGAAGGGCATAGAATGGAATTCAAGGTTTGTGGCTGCCCAGGCTAGGGGTGCAGAGTTAAATGATGGCAGTGATGAATGCACATATCACACACTAACACAAGGGTAAATAAACATTGCTTAATCACCCAAATAAATCTGAATACATGATCAGTGTTTCCTTGAGTGTTGGATGGATTTTCCCTGTGGAGCACATGGTACATCTTACAATACAAATTTTAGGAAAGTGCTCTTCCTGTTACTTTGGCAACAGCTAACTTTAATGTGTTTGAGAATAACAACGGCAACAGTTTTAGAAGTACCTTAGTAACACTGAAAACCAGAGAAACATCAATGTATCATGAGTTAGTTTTAGGGATATCTTTGTGTATTAACATGAGTTAGCTCCTGCCCACTCCGTTCTAACAAAAACTTATTTTGTCTGTCTTTACTGTAATAAATAATCCTGAGCTTTTGCCACGGGGTATTTAAATACATGATTGACTCTAGAAGGACTTAAATATTTCATCAAAATGAAGCTCTTGATCCAAGGTTGCTCAGGTACTTCTGTAAAGAAAATGCAGTGGCTTCATTTGGAGAGAATTTTTAACAAGCATGTGAATTTCTGAAGCAATAACCAACACACTTCTCTGCCAAATACACATTGATTTTGCTTTGAAAGGTTTGCATCCTCTGTGATACCAGAACAGAACAAGTAGCAAGGGTCCTTTTGACTGTTTTAACTTATACCATGACAGCAGAGGTTGCAGAAGAAATAATCGCAGGATTAAGACACCAACATTGATCCAGAGCCTTCTTACTGGAAAAATCAGTCAGAAGTGTTCTCCTATTAATGAGTAGTGTGGGTAACTTTTGTGTAAGCATGGAGCTATCATCTCCCTCTTCTCCCTCTCTTTCCACAGTGGTATTGTCTATTCATGTTTATGCTTGATACGTTCCCAGTACAGCTTAGCTCTTTTTAAAACTTCACCTCCCTTCTGAACAAGGGGATTTCTGTAGCCTAGTCAGGTCTAGTTCATATAATTGCATGAATGCAGTAAGTCTTGAGTGTCACTTCAAACACTTCTAATAATTTTTAGTTTTATTGTTGAAATTCTGGATGGCAAATGAATTCCCAGGTTAGATTTCTTTCTACAACACTATCAGTGCTACATCTGTATTATTGGACCATTACGGCATTTCAAAAACACAGATAATCTCCCTACTTCGTGTGACAGTCTGTAAAAAAGATGCTGACCTCCAAGCCATTGTAAATAGATCATTTATGGAAATAAATAAATTAGTGTTGGAGCCAGACTTGTCCTGAATTCTTTTGTGAGTGCAGACTTGGACATAATTGAGAGATCAAGAGTCATAAGGTTAATGAGGTCATACTGCCAGGGCCTGGTCTGGGTTTAGTATAACATGAAAGACTCAGCTCTGATCCTGACTGGCACATTCACTAAGCAGCAATACCATCCCGGCACCAATCTGTTCAGAAACCTGAAACCATCTTCCGTCAGCCGTCTTCTTGCTGCATGACACTGTCAGAAGACATATGTTCTTCTGCACGTGAAACCACTTAGACTATCTCACTCCATGTTTTCTGTAAACACATTTGTTAAGAAGAAAGAATTACTAATATAACTTCTCCTTTTTAAGTATGGATGGACTGTAGAATCCACCTAAAACGATTGCCAAAGTTGTAGCAGTGTTTGATAACTCTTATTAACTATCCACTAAGTTGTCAATGAGCTCTATTTGAACTATATAAAATGCCATATTTTACATTCCACATTAGAAAGAGCTCTTACAATCAATAGCTCTTATCTAAAAAATGGGAATGATGTGCCTCCTGCTCCTAAATGCTTTAGAAGAGCTGACCAGTATCAGTCGTAGACAGCTATCAATATTTTTCTTTCTGTTGTTCCCAGGATAGTGTGTGATAACAAACTTCAGATTAAAAGAAACAAACAAACAAACAAAAAAACCCACAAAAATTAAGCATAATGGATCGTCACAAAACATTCTCTGCCCTGTTCACTGAATAAGAAGAGGCTTCCGTGGAAGGTAGACAAAGTTCTTAGGTTGAGACAGGCACCTGGGGCAGAGTAGGAGCAGAGCTGCAGAACCATAGTTTTTTACTTTTGTAAATTAGTACTTCTAATATTGTGCTTCAACAAAAGCAGCTTTTTGCATGCCACAAGGCCTTTCCCGTTTACTTGAAATTTTTCTATGGAGCAGCTTCTCTATTGGAATATAAAGTTATATAAAACCCAAATGTTTCTTGGAAACAATTTCAACAAAATTCTGGCAGAACATCAAGAATTTTCAAAACTGCATCTTTTGCTGCCACATAAGAAAGACCCTACCCTTCACCTACACACTCTGAAGCCCAAAGATTTTTTATGGAAAAACTGAAAACAGTTTGTAAAACTTCAAAAATTCTGCCTTTCAGAACTTGAATATGGAATATCATACATTTCATTTTTCAGTGTTTTATTTAATAATTTACTGTATGTAATATTAAATGTAACTTCACACTGTAAACCTTACTTCTGCAATGAAAGAAAATAAAATGGTTTTTTGTGAGTTATTTAGTTAATTAGGTACTTCGTCTTCCTCCATTGACTTTTTATTTTGAAGGAAAGAAGGAGACTTTATCCCTCTATCTCCCAATGTCTCACACACTTTGCTCACTTTGTGAGCACTGCCAGTTGCTGAACTAAGCTACTGGAAACCTTGTCAGACCTCCTATCCTCCTCTTGGCTGTCATTGCCACCCTGACCAGATTTTATCTTCCCAAAATAAAACTGATGAGAATTGTAACACCTTCAGTCAGCATTTGTCAGGCCCTCTGAGACCTCAGCAGTTCTGCAATCTTCCAGAAATTCTGGAAATAACCTATTTACAAGTTTCTATAATGATATGTAGTGGGACTTCATTTCCAAGCACATCTCTGGTGTTTTTCATCTTGACTTGGGCTAATAGAGCTCTGTGAACTCAAATGTTTGTTACACTGAAATTAGACTGCTCAGTAATTCTATGCACTAAGATTTCTTTTGAATTTTTGCCGTCTTACTGGCTGCACAGGATGTTTTTTCACCAAACCCAAATAAGTCTTAGAGTAATTTAAACTTAATAATGCAGTGTGTATTAGTGCTGTAATAGTTAATTTACATTTTACAAAGTGCTATCGTCATGCTTTCTCTTGGTTTTTGTTTCATTGCACTTCATTGGCTCCATCTTTGTTCGTTGGTATTTCCATTTGATATAGTGTTTCTCCTGACTGTTCTGCAATATTCCTTTGAATAAAGCTGATAGCCTAAAAAGTTTATAAACAGCAACAACATCACAGATGAAGGGATTTTACTTTTATTTTATTTAAATAGAACTTAATAGAACTTAAATAATTATCTTAAATAGGCTTAAGATTTCCAATCAAATACTTTAAACTGGATTGCAAATGTTAAACATCAACGCATTTATTGACTGCATTTTACTATAAAAAGAAACTGTTCATAATCTTTCATATGCAAAACACCCACCATTTTTTAAAGCAACCACTGTGTGTGATGTGATATGTTGAAAGACTATCTTAATGGTATCTTGACCCAAACCTCGTGACTCTGTTCTATGATCTTTTAACTGAGACTCATGTAAAGCTGCTGCCACACTTGATTAAAATGAGCAGCACATCATTCAGGGAGAACTTTCCTATTCCTGTTGCTAATGCATCATAGCATGGCCAACAATGAAGAAATGCCACCTAGCAGTGCTATGGAATGTCAAACCTTCCATTATCCAGAAATCACAAGGAAAATGCTAAGATTGTTACAAGTTTTGCTAATTAAAGGTAACACTTTGGATCAGTCACAACACGGATTCAGGTCATGACTAGGAAATAATTTTGGAGTCAGTGATGGATGGTCCCCTGTTGGTAATAGATGCTGGGCAGGAACTGATCTTCAGTTCTTAGACCTCTCTGCAGACCACAGAAAAACAGTAAGGCCTTGAGAAGTCTACTAAAATCTGATAGATTCTTCTTGGGGGTCTTCAAAAGGTTAAGAAAGGAATGTCTGCCACTAGACCTTGTCTTCTTCCTACTGCCGTATTCCTTAATTCTCTTTTTTTCTCCACAAGTCTATCAAAACTGATACGAAGCTGTGAGGGAAATAGATGAAGGCCATGCCTGCATGTCAGCTGCTGAAGGCTGTGAAAGCCATGGCTGGTATCAGCTGTCACGTTATCATTCCTTCTCCTTCCACAGCTGTTTTTCACCATTTACTGGTGAAGGCAACACACAACGGCTCCTCAAAAAATACAAATCTCCTTTCTCAGCCTTAATGAAACAAATCTTGCCTTCCAACCTAATGGATACAAAATTGTCCTCAGATAAGCTTATATGGTCATTTAGGGGCCAGATGACACTAATGAACACACAGGAAAGCATATTTAGGAAGGTTTACCCAGCACAAAACACTGCTGCACAGATTACCAACACCAAATCTTTTTACAAACGCTTAAAATCTCCACTTTTCTCTGCAGTGGCTTTCCACAGAAAAGAAGTCAGATTGGAGACCTTGTTCTTATCTTGGAAACAGTAAAATGTGTTGGGTGTTTTTTAATGATTGTATAAAACTCTAGGACAAAGATTATTACCAATAAAAATAATTTCCCTGGTACAAGGAAACCTTCTATTGTAATAATGATGTGTAGAAGGCAGAGGTCTTTCCTGGGGCTGTTCTCTCTGTGAAATAACTTTCCACGGGGGCAAGGATAAGTCTTGTCACTTCCTCCACAAATGACTGTTAGTATATTGCTGTTCCACAGACAGCACCTGCTTGCCTTAACTGCTTCTCTGAGCAACTCAGAGCAGCCTTTAAAGTCTAAAAGTCACAGGTCAAGGAAGCATGATCAGTTTGGCAGAACAGTCTCAGGCAATATTGATTTGCAACTAAGGCAGAACTTGGCCAACAAGCAATCACCCAGGGCTGGTACAAAAATGGAAAGCTGCTTCTTTCTAGAAAAGGCATCGATGGCTTTTTTTGCTGCAGGCAAAAGATGGCTTCAGACCATGTAGTGATCCTGAAACTGGACCCTGGGCAGAGGTGGGCACAGATGTATGACCTTAATGGTAGTTGTTGCTGCTCTCCCATTGTCAGTGACCAAAGCCAGTGAATGGAACAAGCTACTGTTTCTTCTCTCTCAGTGGCACATAACTCAGCATTGAGAACACCAGCTGCAGCCCTTCTAGTCCTAACATCCTGAAATCATATTAAGGCCATAGAATTGAAGACTGAAGGAGTTTCTCATCAACAGCAAGTTCAAATCCTAACTGGTATTACCCAAATGGCTTCTTAGCCACAGAAAGAACTTGCTCCTATCATTTGAACAGGAGGTAGAACAGGGTTCTGCTCACTTTCTTCTGAGATTTTTCACTTTTGGGAAGTACAGAAAAATTTCTGAAAGTTCTTAATCAGCTAGTGTTCTGTGACTTCCCAGAAATATTTCAGCTAGTAAACTATGCCAGTCCTCTGACAAAGGTAGGGGAAAATTAAAAAAAATTGGGGTTTATACTTAATAGAAATTAAAACCTGAAAAACACCACACTGCAAACAGTGCTGCCAATGTTTTCATCTGACTTGGAGGTGCTCTGCAGTGCCTTCGTTGAGGTATTGCCTGTCAGGTGCTCTGCGATCACAAAGAGCTCTCGGTCACGTGTCAGAGCTCCTCCTATCAGGTTGGAGCAGCAGGGCATGACTTGTCTGCTCGCTTCATCACTCACAGGGCTCTGTGCAGTGCAAGAGAGGTGTGCAAGAGGCCATGCTGAGGCACGACTTGCGACCCTAGAGACCCTCACTGTGTTCTCTGATCACTAGCTTTGATGTCCCATGAATGGCTGCCCAAGCTATTTCATCCCTGCAAGTAGATTTAGGCATTTTCTTTTAACAAAAGGCACCAGTGGGCATTTCTGCAGATGGCTTCTTAGCCCAGCTTTTGCAAAGCTGCTTCAGCCATCAGTGCTTAAGAAGAAAAGTATGCAGTTTTCTGCCTGTTTTGTCTCTTAGAAGCAGCCAAAATAGTTTTTGGCACATATTGCTAATTGCAGCAAACAAATCCACTGGATGAAAAAAAGCAACAGCAGCAGCTACCAGCTTTAACCTTATATTTCCTGCAGAACTTAGAAAGATGAAATATTTTATCTTTGAGATTATTGATGTGTGACTGCTTGCCCATTCTTGTTTTTCCTTCTCTCTGCATATCCTTTTAACTGACTTTCAGGAGTAATCTTCCGTTCCCTTTTATTTTCTTTCCTAGACATGCAATGGCACAGTTTCATGTCCTCAGCCGTTGCTAGGGAAACAGAATTTTGAACCCAGCTTGTCAAGCAAATGAAGGAGCAATTATTTTTTAAGTATTTCTATAAACTTGGATCAAAGATGGTCACATATTTTTTAAGGTAGTGTTGGTAGAACTTTTTTTTGAGATTACTCAGCACTTCCAGTGACAACTCCCTGTATTGTAACTCCTGCTGTTCAGCATGATACTTCCTTTGGGTGTTTTATTTGAAAAGTCCCACAAAGTCTGACCCAGCTCTTTGCAAGCAGAGAGAGCAAAAAATGTTTTAGGCATATTCAACTAATTCTTGCAGCTGTCTCCTTTGCTTGTAGAGCTGTCACTGTGGTGCAGCAAGGTGAAATTTTCCAGGGAAGGAATACTGTGGCAGTAGGGGCTTGAAGGGAGGGGAAGGACACTTTTATCTTTAGTTTGGGCATGTATTTGGACTATCACCTTTCCCAGGTGAAGCTGCAGCTATCCCTTTAGGTAGTTTCTTCCCTTCTGCTGCTCATTGGAAGAGAGTGTGGGCAGGCATTGGTTTCTGCTAGTGCTGGGCTACAGGTATGTGCTGGGAGATGCATTGTGTGGGCAGCCCTGAGTCCTCTCCTTCGTCCTCGAATGCCTGTGTAAGTACATAGACTCTCTCTGCTGAGTGTGGTGACTGCCCACATTATCTGTGCATTCAGAAAAACTCAAGTGTGGTAGATGCAGGAGGGCTAAGGAGGGGTGGGCATGTTAAGCTGCCACTGAGGTCAGCTGCAGCCCATGTGACGTCTAAGGGTTGTTCCCAAGACTCTTCTGGAATGTGCAACTCCCCCTGAGGTCAGTGGGTATTTTCAGTTGTGGCTGAGTGCCTGTACTTTGCCATTCTGACTGCACAAGGTTGTCCAGAAGTAGCAGGTTGTTTCTAGTTTGTAATGTTGCTATCTATAGAACCTTCAACTCCTCTAACATTAAGAAGAAAATTTAAATAAGTATTACCTTACACTTCATATAACTGTCTCAGGAAACAGGTCCTAACACACCCTGAGAAAGATCTTTAAACAAGAACAGTGTGTACTGTTTTCTCAAGAACCTTCTTGTACTTTATGGCATTTATGTTATCTTCATGAGGAATTATTTTGCATCTACACACTGTCAGTGAAAATCATTATGCACTCAGAGCTTCATTCAATGAGTGGAGTCATTAAACTGTACTATTAGGTCAGTTGGTTAGAGCACAGTGCTAATAATACCAAAGTTGTGGGTTTGATCTCTTTATGGGCCGTTCATTTAAGAGTAGGACACGAAGATCTTTCCGAATGCCTTCCAACTCAGAATATTCTGTATAGGTACTGGATTTTTACTATTTGGTAATGAAAAATATTTCTGTAAATCTGAGAATAAGGGCAAAAAATTGTGCATACATAGACTTTCAATAACTTATGGGTTGCTTTAAGAAAGGACTTTCCCAGTGCAACCAAACAAGTTGTGGGATGATTTTTACTGTGTCCTGATTACAAGATTCACACAAAGTCTGACTGGCTCACCAATATTCTGGAAAGTCTGAAGAGAAGTGATGTGACACAACTTGCATATTAGTCCTTCTTAGATGTCTCGAAGAGCTCCTGTAAGACCTTATTATACCTACCCTCTCCTAAGGGAGAAAATTTACCTGAAAATGTAAGATCAAAATATATTTTAAAAACCCAACGTTTTTATTTATGCTTAAACCCTGAGATTTTCATTACTGAAATGGTTTTGTAGTTCTTTTATTTTCTTCATATTTTTCAAGATGTCATGCTAGCCCTACATATGTGCATAAAGTAACGTTTCAAGTGGAAGAGACCAAACTTAATACTAAATTTGCCATTTTTGTTTAAAGTGGCTATATTGCTGCATTGCTAAACTTCTGTACAGAAGAAAGAAGAAAAAAAAAGAAAGTAAAGAAAAACTGATTAAGGATTGTAGCTTGGGCTGCAGCAAAAGAGGCACAACCAGCCGGTTGAGGGAGATGATTCTCTCCCTTTACCCTGTTCTTGTGAAACCCCACCTGGAGTACTGTGTCCAGCTCTGGGCTTCCCAGCACAAGAAAGACCTTGACCTACTGGAACAAGTCCAGAGAGGGACATGAAGATGATCTGAAGGCTGGAACACCTCTCCTAAAAAGACAGGCAGGAAGAGCTGTTCAACCTGCAGAAGAGAAGGCTCCAGGGAGCCTTTAGGCTTCCATTGCCTAAAGGGGCCCTGCAGGAGAGCTGGAGAGGGATTTTTACAGAGACCTGTAGTAGTGATAGGATAAGGGGGAATGGCTATATGCTGAAAAAGGTGAGATTCAGATTGGATATTAGGGAGAAATTCTTTAGGGGTGGAGAGGCACTGACACAGGTTGTCCAGAGAGGTTGCGGAATGCCCATCCCTGGAGGTGTTCAAGAAGAGGTTGGATGAGGCTTTGAGTGATGTGGTCTAGTGGAAGGTTCCTTGCTTTTGACAGGAAAGTTGGAACTAGATGATCTTTAAGGGCCCTTCCAACCCAGGCCATTCTATGATTCTACCAAAGGGCCTGACTCTTTTAATTTGGAATAAGCATTGTGGGAAATAATGCAATGCATTTTCACCTGTCTGATGCCCTGCTAATACCCTGTAGTTGCCAATGGATAACATCACTGCTCCACAGTGTTGAGGCTCCCATGGAATCTTCCTCTTGTTTAGAACAAAAGGGATCCGTTTTGTTACTTTTTTCAGTCATTTCTACCCTTGAAAATTTGTCTGTGTAAAGAATCATGTTTAGGATGGCTGGACTGTATGTATTGTCTTGAAAATAAGGAAATTTTTTTGTTTATTCTCAATTACAGACCATATCTACTAGGTAATTTCTAGTAATCGGTAGTCAAATACCACAAATGAGAAATTTGTTTGTTCTAGAAGACTTTTTCTACTTCTGTTGTGAGAATTAATTTTGGAGTTACCTCAGTGTTGATTTCGTTCTGAAGTGCTCTTTACTTTTGGTGTCTTCAGGAGTAAGGGCTGAGGTGTGGGACCCATGAAGAGGGCTGATGATGGGCAGTTAATCTACAAGTGCAGTAACTGCTAAGTCCCTCTAGCCAGATTTCTCAGGGTTTTTTTTGGGGGGAAGACAGGTGTTTAAATAAAGACTTTGATATACGAAGAAGCTGTCAAAGGACAATTTACCACGGTAGCTTCTCTGTGGTAAATATCTTCGCGTTCTTTTCAGCTACCAGGCACTTTTCAAGAGATGAAAAAAAAATAATTTGCAGCTTAATTGAGAAGTAAGTACCTTTCAATTAATTGTCTCACATTTGCCATGAGGCGCAAGGCATGGATTGACCGGGAGACAAAGAGAAGCGTTGCGGCAGGTTCGGCGTTGAGTGGAGCCGACGCATCCCTCTGCCCTTCCTGCAGCAGCCGCTGCCCGTTCCCCTGGTGGAACCCCGAGCGGGACAGAGTCTGGCCTGGGGTTAACAGCGTGCTCCAGGCAGCCCCCAAACCCACAGCAATCAGGCTCTCTGCCAAAGCCCTGCACCTTCCCGGTAAGTTCCCGAGCGCCGAGCTGGTCTGCGGGACAAGCCCGTACGGCGAGGGGAGAGAGAGGAGAGTGCGCGGCTCCAGCTTCGACAGCCGCTGCTCCACGGCCTGCCGGAGTCAGCCAGAGGGAAGGGGTCGGTAGTTCTTTTAAGCTTACCACCCACTCTAAAAGTCATGTTGTTTCTTATTGTTTGTTTGTTTGCTTGTTTTTAATCAGTAATAAGTCGTTTCTTCCATCAGCGAGGAGGTTCTGCCTCTCCAGGATCCTGGAGTCCGTGCGCGTCCATCCTATTCCCAAGCTCCTGCTGACACCTGCTGGCCTCCCGCTGGCTGGAAGCTCAGAATATTGGGAAAGAGGGCCAGCCCTCTCGTTTTCTTGCTGCTGCCTTCTAGTCTCTGAGCTGTTGGTTGTTGAACCTTTAGAGGAGATTAATATATTTAAAACAAATATTTATGGGACTAAGCTTACATTACTCCATGAGCATGGCACAAGAGAACAGGATATCTCTCCTCAACATCTGAGAGGACTGTAAATATGACCTTTGGGTGCTTCAACATTTGTTCTTGGCTCTTATTAAAGAGGGACAGACCACACTGGTGATGATGGAGCAGAGATCCACACATTCAATACCAACTGGGTCTGGCTCACCCTGAGTGAGGCATCCCATAACCTACCCAAGGAGGTAAGAGTTTCAGCAGAGCAGAATCTGTACCATGTAAATTGATTCATCATTTGTTTCAAAATGAAACAGTTAGCAGTGCTGACAATTTAGCATCTTTTATTATGGGTAATTATGAACCATTAATTGCTAGATCCACTTCAGAATTTCTGACTTCATAGAGACACTCAGTGCAATGTTGGGGTCAGACATCAGGCTGGATAAAATATAAGATCTACTTTCTAGCAAGCCTGAGTTATGTGAAGACCTATTTTCTGTTGCTTTGCCTGAAATACACTAGCATATTTAGTGTGCTAAAACAAATGTGAAATGCAAAAACTTCTCTAAATGACAGTGCAACCAGGGTAGTAGGAGACATGGTCTAAAAGTCTGAGCATGTGAGTGTCCTGTAATCTGAACTGAAAGAATTGTTTCTTTTTTTTTTCCTTTTATGTGGCAGTTCCAAACCTCAAAACTGTGACATGCAGTACTGTTGTGCTTTAACCCCAACCAGGAGCAATGTAGCACACAGCTGCTTGCTCACTCCCCCACCAGTGGGATAGGGAAAAGAATCAAAACAGTAAAAGCTAGAAAACTTGTGCATTGAGATAAAGCCAGTTTAATAGGGGAAGCAAAAGCCATGCACACAAGCAAAGCAAAACAAGGAAATTATTCACCCCTTCCCATGGGCAGGCAGGTGTTCAGCCATCTCCAGGAGAGCAGGGCCCCATCACATATAAAGGTTACTTGGGAAGACAAACACCATCACTCCAGGTGTTCATCCTTTCTTCCTTTTTGCCCTCACTTTATATACTGAACGTGATGTCATATGCTATGGAATATAACTTGGGTTAGTTTGGGTCAGCTATCATGGCTGTGTCTTCTCCCAGTTTCCCATGTACCCTCAACTTCTTTGCCAGCATGGTAGGATGAAAAGCAGAAAAGCCCTTGGCTCTGTGTAATCCCTGCTCAGCAATAACAAAAACACTTTTATATTATCACCCCTTGTTCAACACAAATATGAAACCCAGCCCCATACCAGCCACTGTGAGGAAAATTACCTCAGCTAAAATCAGTAAAAGTACAAACCAGTTACTGCTATTTGCTGGAACTAGACAAATGGAATATTCAGTGAAACACTGCCATTCCTCACAAACCATGCTGTAACATGTGAAATGCTGTTTTTGGAGTGACTAATGACTAGAGTCTTGAGGCTGGTACCTAGTTTCATTTATTACTGTTTTGCAGTAGCACCTGCAGTGTCAGTGCGAAAGGACAGCTTTCACTGAGGGACAGCTTTCACTGAGGAACAGCTGAGCAGAAGGAAAGAAGAGCTGCCATCTTGTGTGGGGAACTGAGACTGCACTATATGAGGCTAAAATGATAAGAAGATTAAAAATTTAGTACACCTTTGGGATTTCGTTAAGTAAAGATTATTTCCTTTGTAGTCATGACTTCCATATTTTCTTTCTATTTGTTTATAACTAATGCAAATGAATCAGTTCATTCAATAAGTGCTGTTTTTCTGGCTTCAGCAGTACAGCAAACTCACTGAGAGGATGCTGAGGCAGTGGGACCTTTCCATTGTCTGCACCATCTAGCAGAGCTGACTAGCCGTGGGGCAGGACATATTACAGCCAGGAACACCAGCCCTGAGCACAGAAAACATCTTCATGTAACTTTTGTATACAAAGTAGAATAACCACAAACAGGTTTATAGTGTGTTACATGATGTTCATGAATCAGATGACAGCAGGCACCTTTTTCCAAGCCTCTTGGTACGTTCTTTATAGGATCTGTATTCAGTGCTTTTTTTTTCTTGCTGGATGTGGATGCTTACCACAACCAAGCAAAGGAGTGTCCTTGCCAATACGGGAAGGACAGAGATGTTATTCCAGCTTCTGTTTCCCCATTCCCTCTTAACTCCTAAAAGCAAGATTTAATGTGGGAACCATAAGAGCAGATTATGAGTAGACCCAGATGGACAATACTGTAAGTAAATCCTTCACCTGCTATCCCTCTGGTTGCCCTCGACAAGGAAAGTGAGATGCTCTGTTTCTGGAGCCTGCTATGGGCAAGCTGGCTCTGCCCATCATCATGTCATCCATGAAGTAATTGATCCTGTGTGGATCAATGGCTGCATTCCCTGTCTCTGGCAGTGAACAAATGTAGAATGACACCTAAAGAGACTATCCCTGATGTGATGTTGAGAATCTGTGAGATCCATACAGACCTCAGATGAGAGATGATTATCAGCATCGCCACTGATGAACAAGAGAAAGTATTCCTTTTTTTTTTTTAGCCTAGGATCTTCCGCTACTACATTTACAGGAATGAAGCTGGAATCTTCTCCAGCAACTAAGGCAACACCAGTAAATATGACAACATCCTTACTTTAGCTTTTGCCTTTTGAGAGTTACCAGTGGTAACCAAACTCAAGGACATGAAGACCTTGTGGAAAACCTAGTGAATGTAACACATAGGCAAAAGAAAACAGTTCCCCATAAGTGTAGGGTGATGCTGGTAATGGAGTGTTTTATCATGGTACTATAAGAGGAGAGATGGAGGATGCTAAGACTACCAAAACCACTGGAGTCTTAACCTAGAAGTCTGGATAAAAATATGGGAGTGTGTACATCAACCTCTGGATTTTTTTCCCAAATAGAAGACATTGCCTTTCAAACAAAAGTAACACCTTAGCCAGGACACGGAGCACATCTTCATGTTGGAAAGATGGGCTTTGTGTCCAAGGTACTGTTGTGAGAAATCCCTTTTGGTATTTGGAGTAAGACCACAGGTATTATCATGACTTCAATGAAGCCCACAATCCACCCAGAGGTGACAAACCTGCAGCTGCTAACTAGGAGACAGACTGAAAGATCTTGTCCTCACATACTTCTGCTTGTCAAGCACCTGAAGGATACTGAAGGGTTTAGATGTCTGTCAAGCTTACTCTGCTCTGAATGTCTTTACCAGCATTAGTTGTGTTCCCTGCTATAAAGTAGTCACTAAGAACCAGACTGTGAAGGCCTCCCAGAGAAGACTTTATCTGATTTCTGCTACAGCCTTTTAGCAATAGAACTAACAGAAACAGGGTATCCTTGAGGGCTGTGAGCTACAGAAAAGTAACAGATAAACTATGAAAATCAAATTCCAGTAGGCAAGCTACATAGGGTATCCTGAGAGAGCAAGTCAGCTTCTTCATGGTGACAACTGTACAGAAATTCTATATGATCTGGTGAGTGCTGAATTTTGAAAAACTCTGTTGACAAGGGTTATCTCTGTGGGTTTAATGCTAAGAAGATTGAGAGAGAAGCCTTCTTACTTCAGTCACTGGTTAAATCCAAATTTAACAAGGTAGGCTTCAAAATCAGCTACCTCTTGTAATATCTCATGGTGGTTTTTTTTTAATTTGAAGTTTAAACACAAAAGTTATAGTGATCTTAGTCTTTATTTAACTGTCTATGTCAAGTTAGCACTTCATGCTAATGCAACTAAATAATATGGCCCCTTATTCTTGGGCTGCTATTAAAGTGATATTGAGAAGGAAATCCAGCTAAGTTAGAAGGTTAAGATGTCTCAGCACCAAACTTGTTTACTTCTTATTAAAGTTCAAGTTTCTGAAGGCCTTATACCAAATAACTAGGGACATACTAGAATTTACTCAGTCATCTCACAGGTCCTTTGACTGTTTCTTTAAAGATCACTAAGAAAGACCAGAGAGGAGCCACTGACACAGTTTGTCTGGTCTTCCATCAATGACAGTTTGGCTTTTTTTCCTTCCTTTCTAGAAACTGATAAACAGAAAATTTTATCAGCTCTAGCTTCCTAACCCTGCCTTTTCCTGTAATCCTCTTGAGACCCAACACTCACTACAAGCAGATAATTATCTCCAGTAAACCCTATGTGTATTAGTGAGAACAGTAGACGTTATCTACCTCTACCCTGTAAAACATGATCTACTATGATTAGTTGTTACAAGGAACCTCTGTTTTCCTTGGTAGACAGTTCATTGGAAAGGACTCAGACTCTGTGCCTTATAAAGGCACTACATAAGCTTGAATAAAACCTATTCATTCTTTCTTTTCAGAGCTTTCAGGCATTCAAACCTCCCTTCAGACACAGTTGCCCCAAGATGTCTGTTCACATCCCATCTGTACCTGATGAAATGGTATTGACACAGCCTCTGCTGGAGATTATTTCCTGTCTTCATTGTAGGTCCTATTTAGATTATAATATTTGAGAACATGTAGCCATTTTGTGATTGCCTAATATTTTATAGTGAAACTGTGTCAATTTACATCTTAAATTCTTACAAGTGGTTTTGTATGTGGGCATGCACCTGGAATTTCCTCCTATTCTCAGTACTGTTCTTATGTCCACATATTGCCAGTGATTACCAGCTCATCTTGTATGCTATTTTCATCTCCCTCTGATGTTGCTTTCCAACTATGTGTCATCAACAAGTCTTACAAGCATGCTACTCTTTGGGACAAAATCTTTAATGAAACTCCTCTCCAAATCAAGCCTCAAATAGCTGCACTGTAGCTTCTTTTCTTTTCCCAGCCTGACACTTCACCTTTCAACACTACACACAGCTGCTTTCAGCCTTTCACAATGCTTTTATTGCTTTTATTTTTCATTGTTTGTCTATCAATATCTCATGCAACAGTCTATCATATTTACCTAAGTCCAGATAGATCAGATTGCCAAGAAAATCAGCAGAGACAGACACAGGCTCAATTTGGCATAGTGTGTCCTTAGTGAACTGATATGCATTAACCCCCTCTAATGGGCACCTCTATTTCTTTTAATCTTCACAGTATCAAATGTTCTTTTGGTTAAGTGAACAGGTTCAGACACAAAGACTGGGGGAGAGAAATGAGATCTGTAGTTGTATATACTGTTTTCTCCTTTTTAAACATGCAAAGTAGTCTTGCTCTTCTTGCTCTTCTTTACCATAATTTGAAAAAATATATTAAGAATCTATGCTAGAATGTAATTCCATGTTCCCATTCCCTTGGTGTTATATGACTGAAGCTCATGTCTCGGTTTCCTAATTTGAACATAAAGACTGTATTACCCTGAGCGTGGTCATTAAAGAAACATTTCAGGCTGAAACTAGCAGTAGTATTGACTGTGTCACTAGGAAATATCCATTACTGTCTCAGCCTGACCTGTTCTTGAAGTCACAGAGAAGCTCTCAGCACACAGACAAACACAAATCTGAACTAGATCTGTACATTACCCCATTTGCCAGAATGCTAATGCTTATATGCAAGAATCAAGGAACGCACTAATTGCACTCCCCACTACATACCAGAAACAGTCATGAATTTAAATGGAAAGTGTGTGCAATCAAGTTCCAGCTATTTAAACTGAGTTATAGAAACATCTGTAGCCAGGCTGTCTTAATTTAGGGAAGCCCATTAACCAGTCAAGATAACTTCACTTGCATGTCTCAAAGAGAATAAAGAAAATTTACTTTGCCTCACCTAAATGTTTGTGGGTTTTTGCGAAGTTCCCTGCATGGATCAGAGAAGTTTAGATGATAAGAACAAGTTACAGTTATAAACTCCATCCTGAACTTCTTTCACTTGCCGTAATCTGTGACAAGTTTTCAATGCCTTTGTTTTCATATAACACGCTACTTGGAAAAAAGGAAATACAATAAAAAAACCCACCAAAATTTGCTGTACTGCAGAAACCACTAAACAGAAATACACATAAGCAGAAAATCTTAGCAAAACACTTGGAATAAAAGTTACTATATAATAGTTAAAGTAACAAATATTAAAATAAAGAATGAGAGAAGGTAGAACAATCTAGCAATATCTATTAGAATACTAAGTCAGTGATGATATTTGGGGTGGTAACTTTTTGGTCAGTCTTTCAAAGTGATGACAAACTTGCAATTTCCATCCTTCCCTTGCAATTTTTTTTTTTTCCCCCCAGAACTAAACTCTGAATGTGCTTTAAAAAGCACTTGATTTCTCAAACTTGTACTTGGGAAAATGGGCAGGTAGCTCAGCAGGACAATTTAACCACCATTAAAAGTCGCTCAAGTTCCTGATCATAGTGAAATGACAGCTGATGGACTTTACTTCCCTAAGACAAATCTGTGCATCCATATCAAATAGTGACTTACTTAGGAGTTACCTTGTATCTACTTTTTGGAAGAGGAATCTTTCGTACTTAATCCATTTTAATTCTCTCCTTGGGGTTCTGGGTTCTGCACAAGTAAATAAATAGAGTAACATTATGCTGTATCTTGCAGTATATCAAGATGCTTCTTAGGCAATTTGGTAAGAAATTTTTTAAGAATAAAAATATAATAAAAATCAAAAGAACAAGTTTCCTTCTGGTAAGTTTGAAATTCTGCATTCAAGTACAGGTTTAAGTTGGAATCTATGAGCTTTTCAGTATCTATCAAGGCCCCTAATCATGCTGGCTTCATTTTCAAAGGACATGAGCATTTAAGACATGTTTAACCAGCTCAGTTGGTAGAGGCTGAGTACTTTCAAGTACTTTCTCTACTTAGTCCCTGATACCTCTACTACAATGAAGCAAATTGTTGCTTCCTTATAACAGGGAAGCTTAAGCATATACTGAGCACCCCTGGCTAGAGGTAGTGATGCCGAATCACTAAATTACTGATGAGATAAAATGGGAAGCGAAGCCTCCTTGCATTCTTACTTGTTTTAATTATATTTCTATACACACAGTGCAGGCTGATGTTGCATGGGGGTCTCTGGAAAGGCTTGCCACACTTTCTCCAAAACAATTAATCGTTTGTGAGCTCATAACATTTCTGTAGTGTAAATCAAGATTATTCATTCCTACTCAGGATCGTATTATCTAACTCCTACCAAGCCTGGGATTTGAATGTATGTCTTTGTTTGGCAGCAAAAAGTTCTGTTCTTAGGCTACAGAGCTGGCTCTTTTTAAGCATAGTTTTGAAAATGCAAATGCAGTGGACTGTGTTTCCCATGGAATCAAAATAACGTGCGATCCCAATTTATTGTGTTCAGCGATTAAACAAATAATTTCTTCCTTACGTATTCAAATTGCCATCCATCAGTTCTTTCAAGACTGAATCTATAGTACCCTTCTAAATAGCTGCAGAAAAGTCTTTCATTAATTATCACACAGTGTTATTACTGCCAGCTCTGCTGGTTGCAAAAATAATTCTTTGTGTTTCTTTGTTGTAACTTATTGCTTCTATCTTGGCATCAAATCTACTCACTCGAGGATCATGAGTCTAATCATCACTGCCATCATATACAGAGGTCTGTACACGCACAGAATCACAGAGTCACAGAATATGCTGAGTTGGAAGGGACCCACAAGGATCATTGAGTCCAACTCCTGGCCCTGCACAAGACTATCCCCAGGAGTCACACCATGTGCCTGAGAGTATTGTCCAGACACTTCCTGAACTCTCTCAGTCTTGCTGCTGTGACCACTTCCCAGAGAGCCTGTTCCAGTGCCCAATCACCTTCAGGGTGAAGAAGCTTTTTCTAATATGCAACCCAAACCTTCCCTGACACAACTTCAGGCCATTTCCTCAGGTCTCGTCACTGGTCACCACAGAGAAGAGATGTACCTCTCCTCATCCCCTCGTGAGGAAGTTGTAGACTACAAGGAGGTCTCCTCTCAGTCTCCTCCAGGCTGAACACACCAGGTGACCTCAGCCACTCCTCATATGACTTCCCCTCAAGGCCCTTCACCATCTTTGTTGCCCTCCTTTGGACACTCTCTAATAGCTTAATATCTTTCCTATATTGTGGTGCCCAAAACTACACTCCATACTCAAGGTGAGGCTGCCCCAGTGCAGAGCAGAGTGGAACAATCCCCTCCCTCGACCAGCTGGTGATGCTTTGCCTGATGATTCCCCAGGCATGGTTGGCCCTCCAGGCTGCCCGGGCACTGTTGACTCATATTCAACTTACCATCAACCAGGCCCCCAGGTCCATTTCCGTGGCACTGCTTTCCAGCATCTCATTCCCCAGTCTATATGTACATCTGAGGTTGCCCCATCCTAGGTGCAGAATCCGGCACTTCCCCTTGTTGAACTCGCTGTTGTTGGTGATTGCTCAGTCGTCTAATTTGTTGAGGTCTCTCTGCAGGGCCTCCTTGCCTTCGAGGGAGTCAACAACTCCTTCCAGTTCTGAGTCATCTGCAAACTTACTTAGTATCCCTTCCCGTCCTGTGTCCAAGCCATTTATGAAGATACTGAAGAGCACAGGGTCTAAGATGGAGCCCTGTGGAACCCACTAGTGACAGGTTGTCAGTCTGATGTTACCCCATTCACTATTACCCTTTGTGCTTGACCCATGAGCCAGGTGCTGAACTTTCAAGAGGGATACCATTTAAAACATGTAGGCTATTAAAAGTAAAAAGAAAGAAACAGGTCAAGTCTTGGCTTGCCAATAAACTTTTCTGGGATTGGCAGGCGTCTGGAGTTGGCCAGGTTTCTCTGGCTTACTTGGAGGATGGCAGATATGGGAGCTTCTGGAAAAGGAAACTTATGTTTCTTAGGGCTTGAGGCCATAGAAATAGTTTATATAGACTGATAAGCTTATTTTGAACGAAGGATACACTAAAAATAGGATTTTAAAAGAAATTTGTCCTTACTCCCTTCTTTAAATCCACATGAGAAGGAAGTGAAGAGCTTTGAAGCTAGGATTAGGTGCCATACACATGCCTGTCTGGCTCATCCAAGTGCATCCCTCCCTCAGGGGATAGGGCTTCTGCCTTTGCTTCCCGTGCTGGAAGCGCATGATCCTCCTACTCTTACACTATGCTGAAGGCTATGGTATTTTTGTGTTTGAATTTTGTTCATCCATAAGATCAAACAGATTACTCTTGCCAATATTTTCTTGTCGGAGCGTATATTGGTTTAGAGGAAAAAGGAGTCACTTTAAAAAAAGTGCAGTTTACTCTTACCACAACATAAAATGCCAAAGTTGTATTTTTTTAAGTCTAGAATTATAAATGAGTGCATGAGTGCCTACCTGAGTAGGAGTTTTTCCCTTCTGTGGGAAGTTTATTACACAGTCACTTCCGTAGCTTATTTTGCGTCATTATAGCTAAAAAAAAAGACTTTTATTTCCAGGCCTTAGGTGAGGCATATGAACTAGTTTAGTAAAACTCAGAAAATAGAAACTAAAGTAGCAACATTAAATGAATTTCTTTGATTCTTTCCTAAAAATCTACTATCTGGTTGTATCTTTTCCTCAATTCCTGCTTGCATTTCCCACAGTCCTACTACTGAATTAATGTAGCCTAGGCCTATGGTGAACAGCCTAACAGGCAGATCACAGCACACTGATGCATTGCTCTGGGGAAGTTGAAATCCATCACAAAGGGAGGTGAACTGGAACTGATTTTAGATTCCCATTCATTTTCTAAGGAATGCAAGCAAAAGAAAGACAAGGGGAGGTGGGTTGGTAAAGGGACTAAGACTTTAAATAGTATTCTTGACATTTTGAAATAATGATCATTGCCACTAATGCCTAAAAGCTTATAAACCACTGCCTTATGTGGATTAAGAAGTAGAAAGGCCAGCTCCCTCTTAGGCAGAGTACTTTGTAGTGCTATCTTAGTTTTGTGGATTAAGATGGATTTCAATAGGCTTACATTTCCTAACAAGTCTCTGACCACCAGTGTCCCTTATGGCTCTCCCAGTGCACACTGTAACCACCTGTGAGGAAAAGAAAACTCATTTTTCTGCTAGAAGCATCACTTTTATTGGGGTCTTATCTACTCATATCATTTATCATATGAAGTGATGCAGATTAGAAGCAGGGAGTAGTGGCAATACGAATCAAGGTTAGTCTGGAGCTCTTACCAATGCAAAGGAACACAGATATGAATAGATGTGCCTTCTTCAGCCCCCTCTACTCCTTTACTGTAGCCTTCAACACACTGTTTTCTGTGCTGTGAGATACCCCTGCCTTCTGTGAATTTTCAAATAACTTTCAACAGCTTTTGAATACTACCATTATGGAGGAATGATATCTTTTCTTGGGATCAAACTATTCTGGAAATCAGGGTACACTTACAGTGTCAGCTAGGATGTCTCCCCTCCTATCAGGCTGCTGTGCAAACACAGGCAGGAGTGCAGTCAGCCCCCAGCTTTGCAAATACAGAAAGCTCTGTCACAAAACAGTGCTTCTCACCATGTGTAGGAGAGCTATATAGACATGGGAACTGATCTGACAAGGAAGAGGCAGACATCTTTAAAGTGAGAAAATAGCTAATATGAGACAGAAGGTGATATGTCTGTGTGAAATTATTAACTCTGTTGGAGATTGGTTTCTGAATTGTCAAAGTTAGTCTCTGAAGAGCCTGCACAGGTGTTTGTCTGGAGGCAGCCCTGGCTGAGAAGGCAGTCTACCATCTCCTCAAAGGAAAGACAGTGGGTGCTCTGTGAGCAGCAGGCTGATGGGACTGTGCTCCCCCAGGGAGGTGGCAAACAGGCTTCCTGCTGCTGAGGTTTGTGTGACCATGTGCTGTGAACCCTGATACAGATCCCTGTGTGGCTCCACCATCTGAGGGGTGGTGGGCTGGTAAACCAAGGTAGGAATCGCTGCAAAGGATGAGGTTCCACGGTAGCCTTAGCAGACTCTGGTTTAGGAAATCCTTTCCTCCTGCCTCCTTGTTCACATCCTAAGTCACAACTCCCATTCCATGCCCCAGTTCCCCCTCTTCTCATCTGTGCTACTAAAATTGTTGTTGGACAAGATGCAAATCTGACCTCTATACCAGGACCTCTATACCAGGATGTCTCCCTTTTTAAGTTTTTTGGTCAGGTTTTCCACTTGCCAAATGCATTCACAGGCTGTTTGCACAAGCTAACTAGTTAAAGGAAATTAACTGATTTATGGTATTTTCATCCTCAGTTCACCCCCAGCTGTTAGTTCTGTATCTGCCTGAACTTCCTGCTCCACTACTTGTGCCTGCTATAAAAACCATTTCATTATCAACATGGATCATAAAATGGTCGAACAAATGTTATATTGTGCCGGAATCATGGAAGTGGAATAGCAGGAATGACCATTAAGAGAAGTCTACAGAACTGGAATGATTAAATCTATACCCAACACAACGTCTTATGTGTCTGTAGTCTGAGAAATAAGACTGTGTTTCATACCTGAAACACAGACATTTTTTTGGTAAGTATGTAACAGAAGATTATGTGGAAGGAAGACTAATTGGTCTAGCAGAGCTCTTCAGGCTGTGAGCAGAAGGAACCAGCAGAAGATGACAGACTCATCTTCTGGCAAATATCCATGCATGACAAACTATAAAATGTTATGTGCTTAGAGATAATGCTTCCCTGCCATTACCTCTATATAGTTTGGGCATATAAAGGCAATCAACCTCTTGATTTAAATTGAGCTACTTAAGAATGTCTTATGTAGTGTCTACGTGGTCATAAATGAGCAAGACCTCTTTTCTAGGAACCAAGAGATAAGTGCAGTACCTGTAAGATCATATTCCATAAAAGAAGTCTGGATCAACCTTTCAAGTTAAAATCTTTTCCATTCTTCTATGAAAAACACCTGCGACATCAACATGGTTTGCAGAGTAATAGGGTTTGTTTTTCTTAGATGAAATGAAAAAACAGATTGATTTTTCCTCTGTTCCACTTAAAATTTGTGACAAAGATTTTACTGTGAGGTTTGCAACAGAATTCAATAATCCTTAATAGAGTGAAGCCATCAGGAGTGGCCATCAGATGTGAATGAAAGTCTTGTGACACAGGGCTGGAAAAGAACAAATTACCAGAAATTAATGGTCTTCCCTCTCAAGTAAAAGATGGAAAGTCCATCAATCATTTATTAGTGAATTCTGAAATATTGTATTTTCTGACTAGAAATCCATAATGGATTTGGATCATGTTTGCAATGCATATTTATAATTTCAGTTATGGTGTGGTTTAAGTTTGTTGTGTACATGTTGTGAAAAATTCAGTCAATTTGTATGGAAGTTATTCACCAACTTCAACGTGTAAGTGCTCTTTCTCCTGGAATTTACTGCATTTGTAATAAAATATTTTAGAGCAGGTAAGTGTTTTTATTAAAAAAATCAGTAGTTAAGGTGTGAAAATCATGTTTTTGCAACTGTAGATTTTTTTGGTGGGTGAACAAGGAGATGTGACTTCCTTTCATTTACCTGCAGAGCCTTTGATTTATGAAGCATATTCTTTCATATTTCACAGTGGACCTCTGACTGTTCTTTTCATTGTGTTACAATGTGACTTGAAAAAGAGCACTTGCTTTTAAACAACTGGGTAAGTTAAAAATAAAGCTATCTAGAAAAGCTGAGGGAATTTGGAATATCAAGACTCTATTGCTTAAAGCTGAGCAACAGCAAACTTACTCAGTTCTGCTTTCCAAAAGGGCTTTCTTAAACAGATAGTTATAGGAGGCCTAAAATAATACTTTGAAGCAAAGAACATGTCCCTTCTGCTCATTGAGTTGGCTTTGACAATAATTGTTTAGAGAAGAATTGCAATTTTTTGACTTTCAGGAGTTTGGAAATGTTGCTAACTGGCCATGGCCATTACGATGTTTTGATTTTACATATAACTGTTGGTAAATCCCATGTTGATAAGCTCTTTTGTGTCACTGATCACTGTAAATAATTTGAGTTTGATTTCATTTTTTTTCTGCATGTTCAAAAGTTTTTATGCTCTTTTTAATCCATAGTTTATCTTTGCAGTGCCGACAGATAGACGGTGATTGAAACCTAATGAAGAACCTAGAAAGAAATCTTCTACCAGCATCTTGTATTGTGATTTGTCTCTTATGTGCTGGTAATGGCAATGTTTTGACAGATGGCTGGAGCAGTAGCATTAGAAGCAACTGTCGTGAATACTCCACATGCTGTCTGAGAAAGTACACCCTGATCATGCTACCAAGGAGGAATCCCTGAACCCTCAAGAGAAAGTATTCATGTTTCTATATATTCAATGAGTATGTGTAAGAATTTAGGTATGAAAGCATAAATAAATTGTTTTGCTACTCTGAACGTCACTGGAATTCTCATTTAGTGAGCATCAGCACAACAAAATCCAAGTCTCTTGACCCAAAAGAGCAGTTAGACTTATGCATGTTTTAGACTTGGTGGCTACTGCTTGCAATTTGGGATTGGACTGGATGCCCTGTGGTGCAGCTTTCACAAGGGAGAAACAACTGTCTTTTTTCTGTTGACACTGGGTTAGTGGATGAGTTCAGCTGAGGAGGTTGGGCAATCACCCAAATCAGAGCAGAGATATAAATATTAGCAGAGCATTCTCATGGGAGGTTCATAGAATTTAAAGTTGGCTTCCGTGATTGGTTTCAGAGCCTGACAGAGCTTGGCAGACCTATCTATTTTCTCAGGCATTAAATGAGCATGGCTTGGACTATCTCCTTAAATGTTTTCTTTCTTTTTGGTGAAGTACAGAAAATGGGGAATGACTTAAAAAAAAAAAAAAGAAAAAAAAGAAACGAAATTAAAATGAAAAGTTTGTATCCTGCATCCATATTTATCATTGAAGAAAGAGATAGAAAAGATGTCAGAGGGTCATCTACTCCATTTTCCTCTCCCCAGGCAGGATTAATGATACTTGAAGTGGAGTTCCCATGCTGTGGTGCACTGCTGATGCATGAATCCCTTACAAGTTAATGTAGCAGTGCTGCATAGAATTACAGCATTCTGGGGCAAATCTTCAGTGCACAGGAAATACTGTTTTCAGGATGTCATTTGGAATAGACTTGGTGAGTCCTCTAGCGAAGGGACAGAGGCCTATAACTGACTGAGGTAGTTCAGACTCAAAGGATAGTGAGGGCAGCTTAGTGCTGGATGCATTGGGATGTATGCCTGTCTCTCATTGTTCAGCTGGGATTTCTGCCTGTGGCAGCTTTCCTGTCTTACTTCTCTTAGCTAGTGCTGTAGCTACACTCCATGAGTTTCTCAGCCACTCCAGCAAAACACGTCTGTGTCCATTCTCTGGCACTGAAAGTACCTGGAGTGGATTAGCCCTTGTTCTCACTATTCTACTCTGCCACCTCTCACATCAAAGTGGCCATTTGCAGGACGGTTGCCTGTTGGGAATGTCCCATAGTCCATATGGACTCCCAAAGCAGGCACAGGAGAGAGAAAAGCAGACTGTTTGGAAAGCCAAAAAATGTCCAGAGACCATTTTAATAATCTAATAGAAAAGGTATCTGAGTCTCTGTGCCTGGACACCTACCTTGTTGCAACTGAGTTTAATCTGATAGATTTAACCCTCCCTCCGTAGATGCAGCCTCTCCCTGTACCTTCTTGCAGATTTTCTTTGTGGGTGATCTCTTCACATGAAGTCACCTTGTCATCCTGGCAAAGCAGCAGCCCTCTCTGCTCAGTGCTTTTTACTTGTGAAGTAGAACTTTCTCTTGCAGTTTTTCGCGTGTTCTGGTCTATACTTTCCGTGTCCACTTTGCTGCAAGGCTCAGTCGACCTGTGCTATAAAGAGATTTATGCAAGCAATCTTTGCAGATGGTGTTATTGAGTGCTGGTCACTTGAATGATGATAACTTGCTGCTGTGATCTTTAATATGTACTACTCAAAATACCTGCTTTGGGAACACCCCTAGTCCTGTAGTCTGCGTTTTCCTCAAGGTCTCTGGGGCAAGGACAACACAGGTGAAGTAAAAGAACATAGTCTTTGGGACACAGGGATTGCCTTTGTAAGTCAGGCAAAGAGAACACAGTAGGAGGCTGAGAAAGACGGGTTTGTGGTATGGGAATGTGGAGTGAGGTCTCCATCTGACAAAAGGATCTAAGAGGTGATAGGGTAATAGCAAATCTAGTGGCTAGACACCGATTCATGACGCCCACTAACAAAGATAGCAAGGAAAGCAGTCTGTGCAGTATTGAAGATAACATACAGAGCTGCTAGATTATCATGGTGCTGATGGTCAGTGTTGATGCAGGAGTGTAACCTTGGCTTCTGGGTAGAAGAAGCAGGCTGTGTTATCAGACTTCACAGGATGGCACCATGACAGATGTCACACTAAAAGAAAGAAGCTGACCAAAAAAAACCTTCTGAAAAGGAGGTCTGCCACACCTGAAGACCTTACCTCTTCTCCAAAAGGTAAAGTATCTAACAGATACTTTTCTTTGCATTTGCTGAAGGAATCAGATGAGGGATAAGAGACCCCTAAGGCCATGCCTTAACCTGACAGAGGTAAATGTTTTTCTTGGGAAAAAAACCCAAAAACTGATAGCTTTCACCTCTTTGAAGAGAATTTCCTCAAGGAGTCAATTTATAAAGGCATACTATACTATGCTGACAGTCTAGTATGACTCTAAGATTGAAGATGTAGATTTATAACTTAGCTTTTGACAGTAACTATTTTAGTATTTCATGAAGAAATACAAGGTAGCTGGGCCCATGACTGTTGTCATGTCTTTATTTCTGTAGTGCTGTGCTGGATTTCCACATCTGTTCCAGGGCTGGGAAGACCTATGCCAAGGGATGTTGCTCGATGGCCTGTTAGATACTTTTCCTGTGAGACATAAAACTAACAGAGGCAGAGCTGACTTCAACTAACACTTGACTGACCTTGCAATGGTGTCCTTCTATCTGACAAGGACTCTTATTTACTTGCCCTTTCCATAGGTGCATACTGTCATTTGCCAGAGCCTTTTGGCAACCTGGTCTCCCATTTAGTTTAACACCGTGGTGACCAGAAGATGTGTTCCTCCAAGAACTGCAGTGTGTCTGCTATTAGGAAATACTGTGAATAATAGATGCTGAAATGCTAACATTGAAACATAATATATAATAATTCCCTATTCCTAATTTCTGAACCGCAGCAAATTGCATCATGCTTTATGATGTCCTCAGGTAGTAAAGTATTTAGGGACATATAAAAGACAAATTCTTTCCTAAATCTCATATCAGAAGATTTAGAGAAAGAAATCTACATTTAAAATTATTGTAAATTTTGGATGTAAAAGTAGAACATCTATGAGTTTGTGAATGGTCCTTCTGACACTGTTACCAGTTGCCAGGGAATCCAGCTGCTCAGAAATGGCATCATAGTTCTTATATTGGCCCACTTCCTGCTTTACTCCTCTTATGTTACCATATGACTTGCAGAGAGCTGTCACTTTCTAGATTCTGAGCCAAATTAATAATGAATATGGCTTCATTTAGCAGCTGAGATCTTTCCATGTGCAAGTTAGTTATTTTTTAGTGACTTGAAAAGAATTGTATGCTGACCGAAAAGCTTGAGAGGGAAGAATAGCTTTATTATATATTTGTGTCTGGAATGTGAGCATATGGTACAGCTAAATATTTTTAACATAAAAAGTATTGTATTAAAATCTGACCCACAGTTTAATGATGGTATTGTAATCTGTGTAGCCCAGGTTGCTGTAAGGGAAGAATACATTTAGATGTATGGATTAAATTTCATTACTAAAATAGCTTTATGAAGTTTGGTCTGGTATGGTGAAATATATTTTTTGAGTAACCAAGAATATCACCAACACACCGCTGAACTTACCTTTCACTCTAGACACAAGGAAAATGTTTTTAATGGTTTTGTCTTTCACACAAATGGGTTGCATTTCAATAAGAAAATTGAAACTCTTAATTATTCCAGAACGGAAAGTGAATAATTACAAGAAGAAAGTTAATAAACAGCTAAGTTATGGCTGGAAACCTCTATGATGAGCTTCCTATCCAATGATACTACCACTATGCCATTTAAAAAAAAATGTTCTGCAGTGTTTCTGGGCAAATTGCAAAACACAACACCTTAATCTAATTGACTATAGTCTTTAATTGCCAACTGAAAATTAATTTGTACTTCTTTGTACTTTTCTTCTAGGTCTAGGTTGGATTCAAACAGGAATACCATATTATTTGTGTTTCACAAACCCTCTGTTGTAGGAATCTTAATAGAGTACCAGTCTACTAAGTGCATCTCCCCAGCGTTTCCTCAGCCTTTCCCTAGTTATCACCTCTGGGTCCCTTTGGTCACCTTTCATCAGAGTTCAGTCATTGTATAGATGGGATAAAGGAAAATGCCCTTGGCATTAGTCAATGATTTAAAGAAATACAGTCACAGGAAGGAGATGTCTGGAGCTCACAAAGGGCTCCCAGTCTAAACCCCACATTCTTCAGTCTTTCAGCCTCATAGGGGACACGGTTTCACCTGTGTGGAGCTATTTGAATACCTTGCCATGTGTAAAGAAAAAGAAATCAAGTGTCTGGAAAACATTATTTGCGCTGAAAAATGTATGATGAGACGCTGCCAATAGCTGAGCTGCGTAAGCACCAGGAGCACAGTCATGAATATCTGTTTAAAGCACACAAATCTTGTTTGTGCTGGTTGTTTGGCACTCCTGTAGCTGGGCTGCTGCAGAAATCTGGGTATAAAATGGCAGAGGAGAGAATAGGACCAATCTGTTTGGTGCTACGAATGCAACTTTGCCTCTTGATTACAAGTCATCAAGTTACCATCAGGTTTGGATTCCTTCTGTTCACCGAAAATGCAGAAAACTAGGCTTTTAGTGAAAATTTCATTATGAGACAACATTTACCTCTATAAACATGTTCTTGTCTGTTAAGTGTAAAGTAGAGTTAAGCAGGCAAAACCAGGAGCCACAGATCAAATAGACTTTTTGCGGATGTTGCTTCATTTATTCCTCTTTTATTTGGGACTGAGACTTATTAGATACTCAATTATTAGGAAGGTATGGCTGAGGATCTTGTATTGAGAAATTGCTTTGTCCCCTCTCCCAGCTGAGGGAGCTCTCAGAAGCGGTGACTGAAGTAAAATGTGGCCAAATAGTTTGGGAACTGGAGAATATGTAAGCTCAACAGTTTGCTGGAAGGAGGGTGTGGCTGTCATTACAAAGTTATGTTACTGATGAGGTAGGCTGTAGTGGTGCATAGGTGACTTCTGCCATTAGGGATATATGGAAGCCATAGGACTTTTCTAGGTGGAAATCCTCCAATCTTGTCCATAACTCTGTGTCTCACAAAATCTTTTCACGCAAACATTGAATACGATATACTGCATACATTCCAATATGAATCTTCTTATAGACTAATTAGACCTACTGTATTTCTCAACATCCCTGGGTTCACTAGCAAATGGATGCTTGCCCTTCTTTGAAGATCTGATTCTTGCTGCTTTAATGACACCTTTGTAGGCTGAGAGGAAATATATCTATTTTACCTGTAGGAAATCGAATTTTCAGCTAGATTCAGCAGTATTCTTGCTATTTCAGGCAGACCTTCCTCTAAAACCAAACCAGTTTGGTTTTAAAGTACTTTTTAAAGTCAGTAAAAAGGAAGAAAAAACCTGTAACAATTACCTTGTAAAAAACTCACCTATTGCTCACCTTACAGCTGTGATATCAGAGTACTGTATATAAAACAAATTGTTTTGGAGGTAAGAGTATTTAATATGTTGGGGTTTTTTTTCTTTTTTTTTTTTTTTTTAATTTGGCTTTGCCAAATGACCAAAATCTTCAGATATAAGAGCTATAGTGTAACATCATATCATTATTTAAAAAAAGATTTAGTGATCTTAGATCAAATAATTGTTTTCCACCTATTGTGATGGTAACAAGCAGTTTCTGGTAACTGCATGTATGCCATGTGGAATCAAGGTTTTGTTGGTTTTGTTTTTAGAGTGGGGATATAATTTTTTAAGTTTGACTGATTAAAAGAAAAAAGGAAGACAACCCAGGTGTGACTGAGATGTCCTTGACTTGCCTACCAGGACATCTCTGTTAACTTTCTGTGTCAGGAATCAGCCTGTAGATGTCCCCCAACACATATTGTGATACATTCAGTGTTTAGTTCTGTTGAAAGCAGCTGTAATATTTATAAATTACCAACAGCTCAAGTAAAAGAGAGACACAGAGATTAAAAGCTGCTCAGGAATGGCTATTCTGTGGGAGGACAGTTGAGGTAATGACACCGTAAAGAGCATCTCAGACCAAAAGAAACATGAGCTAAACAAAAACTGATAAAAAGAAATAGAAATAAGAGTCTTACAGAAAACTGAAGACATCAGAAAAAGGGAGCCAATAATGACACAGTTCCCTGTGACTCTTAGATATTGAACTGATAGATTTTCCTCTGGCTTAGTGAACCAGAACTGACCTTAGCACTGTAACACATGATGAAATGAATGCTGAACTTCCATGAAATGACAGGTTTGCGAGTGCATAATATCTTTGACAAAACCAGCAGGTTAGGGGGAGAAAATATAGCTCAATCCATAATCATCCTGATGAGATGATGAATTTTGGTGACCCTTATCTGTGTTTAGCTAAGGTAATTTAGGGGTGAATAGTGCCTGCATCAGTGGTGGACCTGGCCCTGCCTGCATACCCTACGGTGGAGCTGGATGAACCCTTCATATGGTTTGTAACAATGAGTGGAATCCTAAACAGTTGTCTGTTTCACCCATTTGCAGCCTATGAGCAGTTGATTTCTTCTCACACAAGACTTTGATAAATGGTTTCTACTTGTATCAATGGCCATATTCATATGCAAACAAGCACATTTGTCAAAGAGGAAGAGTAATAACTGGTCACAATGTATTATTTGCTCTGTTATTTGTAATTTTGATTGTTATTCTTCTGTTTTCAAAACTATCCCTGGAGGACCTGGAAGAATATAAAGTAACCTTTCCCTCAGCACAACTAATGAAGAGTTAAAGCAAAAAGTAATGGGTGACTTTTAGCCAGGAAATATCATAGCACTTACATTATCATACTTATTTCTCTTTTATCAATGATCTGCATACTGGAAGACTACTATGTTCCACTCTTTCCTCCATCCTCCTCTTCCTTAAGCTGCACAATACTTTCTTTCATCCCTTCTTCAGTGAAAACTTCAAGATTTTATTTGTCACTTCCCTCTGGACTCTCTCCAGGTTATACATTTTTCAGGAAGGTACACTGTGATTTTATCTTGTCATGCTTAGGTTGCTGTTCACCATAACATACATAATTGTTTCTACAGAACTGTTAGGTAATATTTTGGCTTGTTTTTCCCATTATTTCTTCCTATATTGAAATATTTTTATGACAAATCATAGTTACCTACATGCTAAATAAAATTTTCAATATTTCTCCATTCACTTTTCAGTATTTTTCTCTTCCTCAGCCTCCAAGATTGTTGAACCAATTACATTTTTCTCTATAAAGGTGGAAAAAAAATCCTTAGAGGTAAAGAAAAGAAATAAACATGAGGATAAAGGTTTGACTCAATGATCTTGGAGGTCTTTTCTAACCTTAATGTTTCTGTGTTTCTAAGAGTCTATATATTTATTTCAGTATGATTTTGGGCACTGTTAGTGAGGAATTTTATTTGACTGGTACTCATCTGCTGCTAATCAGACTTTCCCAAAGTCACTCAGCAAGCATTTTGATGTAACTAATGCAGTACAGAAATGGAGATTGCATTCTGACCAATTCATGTACTGACAGGGGAAAATAAGAAGTCCTAGAATAACTATAATACTCACTCAAGAAACATTTAAAATGTGATAGAGTAAATTATTTCTAAAAATCAATTTTTTGTGGACAAACCACAATAAGTTTTTTCTTCTATAATTCTTAGTGTATAAAAGATATGTTTACAAAATTTGTTTCTAGTAGTTTCTAAAGGAATTTACAAAAAAAAAATGACTGAAGGAAGTATGTATCAGAAAATATATCTGTAACACAGTTCTGCATTAAGATTTTTCTCATTCCATGGATGAGCTAAGGTGAATAAATTTCTGCAGGTATATTGTTTCTGGCCTGTAAGAGGATGTGTAATTGAGCTCTTAGACTTGTAGAGTGAGTCGCAGTCTAAAGGAATGTAAAAAATTGCATCTAAGCTTTCAAGAAACAAGTTGCACACAGGGGACTTGCTGTGAAGGAGCTGTTGAAATGTAAGGTGCTATGACTTTTATAACAAGGTAACAACATACATAGAGCCTTCTGTATGATTGATTGTGGTTTTGGTAGTTTTTTATGGTTTTACTTTTTTTTTCCTTTGTAGTGGTAATGTATTTTATTTTGCTTTGTTTTCTGAGACAAACCTGCAGATGAATTGTAGGAGGCAGGAAAGAGACAACTTGAACTCCTGACTGCTTTAGTGAGACTGGGGGTGCAAAGAACATCTCATATTTCATCAAACCTCCAACGATCAACTAAAGGGATTGAGGAGAGCAAGTAAGAGTCAGGTCTGGGTAAGCAGTATCATTAGTCAGTGAAAATTATGAGTCAAGTGCTAACTAGTACTTTTTCTGTATAGCTACCTCATCAAATCATTTTCTCAAAGGCAGAGCAGGTGTATGATAGTTGCATTTGGTGAAGATTGATTCTACACATGTTAATCAAGGACACTGAGAAAAGTTTCACATCAGATTGGTGTGCCCTAGCAAGCCAGCTTACTCTGTGTAGTCAGAGAAGCTCTCAAAATTTCATGAATTTCAGCTTTTCACAGCATCTTGTGTGTTTTCTTGAAGCCCTTTTGCCGCACACCCACAGAAAAGTTCTTCCCAGTGGCATAGTCAAAGATACGTCCATAAATTAGATGAATCCTCTTTTTTTGTTGTCACTGTAGAGTTTGCACATTTCTTTCTCCTAAGATGGTGGACCGAAAGAAGTAAATTTATACCTTTCTTAAATTTTAAACTATTTTTTAAAATATTTCTCACTATATCTGTCAGCTCCTCTTTGCTTCCACTTGTTCGCGTCTTTTGCGGGGTGAGGAGAAGTTGACCTCAGTGCTCTCCACAGTTGTGTCAGGACACAGAAGAAGCTAATTTCTTTCTTTGACCTCAACCATACACAGAAATAACAGATGTCTCAAAATGCTGAGATCAGACACTAAAGGGAGCTGGGGAGGACAGACGTCGCATCAACAGTGCTTTCCTTCTTCTGACTTAGTCTCAGCAAAGGGTTGTTTTCTGACCTTTTTTTTTCTAATTTAATAAAATTATATCGAACTTGTTCTCTTGATATCAAGTCGAATTCTTTGTATTTATGTAGAGAGTAACCCAGAAAATCACAGATTTAGCTTTAAATGTATACATACTTTTCCATAGGAAATGTCTCTGAGCAAATATCATATGCTTTATTCAGAAAAGGAACCTCCCTGTGTAGAATGAAGTGGGGCTAAACTGTCTCCTTTAGATGGATGCACTTAAATGACATATTTAAAAACATTTACAGTTGTTATGGAAACAAATTATTGTGTTAATTTTGATAGAGTAAATGGACCCAAGGGTCACTAAGGTGTTAACCTGATCATGTAATTGTAAAGCAGTCACAACTGCTCAGATATTTGACTACAGAGGCCTTGGATTACTGTGACTAATTCCTGTGATAAATAGACTGGACTATTCATGCCAAACACACACGCACACAGTTTGATTAGACTGCACTGGAGGAAAAACCCCAGCAAACCAAAACTAAACAGAGTTCAAAACATATGGGGTTTTGAAGCTGAAAGGTTAGGAAGCTGTCTGATTGTGCAAAGTAAATCTGTTTGGGAGTTTCCTGAGTCTTTTTTGTTAGAGATATTGGTTGGGGCCTCTTAATCTGGAAAGCATCCTTATTAGCAGAGAAAAGTAAGATATTTCTGCTGAAGATTGTTACTAATCACTCAGAAGAAGCTGGTTGATTTTAGTCTTTTTCTCTTTTTGATAAAAAGAACAGAGAAGAGAAGGGAGGAGGGCTAGGTAGCAGCAGGTGATGTAATTGGGGTTTACTCCTGGTCCTGGAAGCCAAAGCAGCTGTGGTGGATGGTAAGAGTTGCTGGGACAACCTCAGCTCTCAAATTTGTGGGTGTGGCTCAGTTCCATAGCTGAGGTTGCAACCTGGCACATCCAGCTGGGCTCCCACTGCCTCTCGTGGAATGGACTTCTGGGGCTGCACCACAGACTGAGGGAGGAAGGAAAAAGAATGAGAGAAAAAGTCTGGGCTGGAGGTGGTGTGTGGTGTAGGGTGGTGTAAAAGAGGGTGGAAGGAAGATAGTGCCAATGCAGTGGCATGCTGTAGTAGAGAAGGATGATGCCCAGTCCTTCCTGAAGTGGGTGTTTCTGTGGTGCTATGATCTTATATGTTGTCACGTGTCTGGGATTGCTGCCTACCATTTCCAGGGATATGTTAGTTCTGCACACAGTCGGGAAGACTTAAATATGACACTAACACTGAGAGTGTAGTATGGAAAATTTTGATCAATTTCAAAAGTTCAAGATCAATTTGATCAAGTTCAAAAGCAGGACTGAGGACTTTTCTTAGAAGAGTACCTTTCCCTTATCTCGAGAGGGTTTTGCTCTTAAGTCTGCCTTGAGGGATGAGTTGAATAACTATTTTTCTAAAACCATAGTTGAGAATATCATTCTGAAATATTAATCAGCGTTAGAGAGTATGTTATCTGCATGGTCCACTGCCCTAGGCAGATTCAGATGCATGAAGAAGCTCAGCTACACCCAAAGAACATATTGAGTCCTTGTAGAGTAGAAGGATGTGCTTCATGTTTCACTTCCCAGTTCTGATTATTTTGTTACTAGGATCTGCCTCGTTCTCACTCAGGTCCCAGATGAGATCTGTGGTGGTGTTGTCTTCCTGTGTACATTAGTTTCCTCTCAAAAACAACCTGGAGTTGTGGACAGGGAGGAATCTGTCGTGTGTTCTGATATATTCCCAGACAGAATATTCAGAGCACCCATCCCACATCATCACCGTAGCCAGGGTCTCTGCATGGAGAGCAGAACTGGTATCACCAGGCAGAGTAGATTTTGGCAGTGTCTTCAGGGCTGTCAGCTGCCTGTGGAGGGCATGAAGCAGTAGAGTAAAGCATAGGATTTCCTCACTGGAAGAGAGAAGTGCTGTATGGCCCGAGGGCATGCTGACCATTACTGCAGTCCAGTATTCTGCATCCTTCCTGGACACCTTTCTGTTGCCCAGAAAGCAGAATTCTTCCTAAAGGAAGAATTCCTCATGGTATCTTTTTTAGAGAGGATAAGGCTGAGAAGGCCTGAAAAGCAACCTTGCTTCCATTGAATGGTTAAATGTGATCTTAGCTACTATATAGATGCTGATTTCAAACTTAATGACTTATCAAAACTGGAGTTTCTATTGTGCTATTGGAAGAATCTAAAAAAAAAGAAAAAGTGCAAGAAGTCCACAGTCTGTGATTATACAAACCCCTTTTATCTCCATTTTTCACAATGGTGATATGAAAGTTATAATAATTAATTAAAATGGTATTGTTCATTAGAATACAATTATACAATTTTGCTGACTGCTTTCTATAAACATTACACTATAGATTCTGAGGGGAAGCTGAAATGTAAACAGTACTTTTTTACATAAACACTCCCTAAGAGCCCTGCTCTTTTTTCCTAAAGTCTCTACACCAGCACTTGATTGCAAACCTAAATTAAATTGTTTGAAGGCTGGTTTTAACATTTTTCAGTACAGATAAACAACATACTTCAAAGTAAACACTGCTACGTGACATGTGCAACCTTAAGAATACACCATTTTAATCATTACTGCTGACATTGCTTGTTTATCCTTGGTATAACATCATCAATTGAACTGAAATTACTTTTGATTTTACAGATGTAAGTGGTCAAATTAAAATTCTTACTCTATAATATGCAAACAACAAAATTTCATGTGTCTCTTATGAACATAGGAGGTGTTATTAAATGCCATTACTGACTTCATGTTTGATACATGAACAAACCAAAAACTTTACTTTATGTGTAAAGTGAGAAGGTTGTTTGGGGTGCGCTGTCTCTCTCTCTCTCCAAAATGTTTCACACTCTTACACATGAAATATCTTTAAGTTTAGTTGTTGCCTAAGGTTTTTCTCACTGAGAAGATACCTTTATGTACCTTTATTCTTTATGTCTAGGAGTGTGCACCACTCTAATGATGTAAATGACTGTCGCTGCCATGTATCCACACATATGTGGTATCCACCACATATCGTGTCTCTGTCCTCTGACTCCTCTCTCCTAAACTTACTTTTTATGACAAATGTTGGAAAACAGAAGCCAGTGGGAAACATGTTTCTAAGCAAAGTAACTCTGTGAAGCAGAAAGTTAGAACCAGAGAACAAAAGGTTAGTTTTCTTGTAGAAATGATAACAGCTTGAACCTCTCTTCCTCTTCTCTCCTCACATTAGAAAAGAGTACACTGGTGAGGTTAGGTCAGTACACACATGTTTTAAATTAGTGGTTTATAAACAAGGAAGTGACAATTATTTGTTATGATTATTTGTCAAATAATCACATCTGTACCCAATTACCATGTATGTGCCAGTGTTTGCATTTCTCAGTAAGTTGAAATCAGTGAGAATAGCTTTAGATGGTAAATTGTGAACCCACATTTAATGGGGACAAACATTTTTACACAGTATACATTGTGTTAAAAGTTATAAATAAAAGTACCATATAGCTCTAATCAGTCTCACTCCTTAACTTTCATCTACAAAGTTTATGAAACACAGTAATGAATCTTATAGAGTCTCTGTGATGTGGGTTTCCCTCATTCTCAAAGTCGTCTTATCACATAAATTTTAGTCTTATTGTTTTATTACCAAGCAGTGTTCTCTCTTTGTTAATACATATATAGCCTCACTATACTGTGGCTAGGCTAACATTTTCAGTATTTGTTTTATTTATTTGTGTTTTTTTGTTCTATCTGTGCATTCCTTCAGAAACATAGGCTAAAACCAATGGTTTAATTTCCGAGGTCAGCATATTTGAAGAGTCACAAACTCAGCTTTTGAAAACCAAAGGAAAAAAATATTTCAGTGCTCATTTGAAGAGAGATAGTGACTTTTCTTTGACATTCTTCTCCTTTAGAAATTTTATCTCAGATTCCATGCAAAAGTGTATTTGTGGAAAGGGAAATTGTAAGCATGTCTTTACATGAGTGTTTGTTTGCCCCAGAGGTGTTTGTGCTGTCATCTCCTAAAGTGCTTGAATTTAGGAGTCACTCGGAGTCCAGGAAAACATAACACATGCTTGTATTTTTCCGAGGTTTGGACTTAATTCTTGGAGTATGTGTGATGCTGTCTTCCCTGCCCTGAAAAATACTTTCCCAGCTGTGTTGGGAGTTTTAACACCCCGTTATGTCATTCTTCCATGTCTTACAGGGAGCAGGGTAAGATGTGTATCACCATCCTCTTTGTGGTCATAGACCATGTCTATGACAAATACACACAGGGAGACTTGGTGAGAGTCCTTGGCTGGAGGAATGCCTCTGTGGTTTAGTCTTCAGTTACAGTGCCGTGTTTCTGTGTGTGGTCATGCTTTGGCAGTCACGCAGCCTTGCATGATGGGATGTTTGCGGTGTTGCATTCCAGCCCGTCTACTTACCTTTGCCTGCTTCTAGGATCTTTAAATGAACTCCTTCAAGGGACAGTAATTTGGCCTCTTTGTGCCAGACCCTCCTGTCTAAATCCACCCTAGCCCAGGTCTATGAGCTACAGCTGAGTGGGCAGCTGCATGACAAAGCAGCTGTGCCACGCAGCAGGCCCAAGTGCATGGGGCTTCTGCATAAATTCCCTTTGGGATAGGTGATGAGACAGAGGCTTCAGAGCAAAACACTGGGTAATGTAGCAATGGGAATAGCTACAGGAGAAAGAAAAAAGAGTTTTAGTGCAATTCATTGTGTATTTGTGGAATTAGTAAACAACCATAGAGAGGTGTGATGTTAGTCGACTATAACAGCATAACCTCACTTTCATCACATATTTCCCTGTTCTTTTTTGGGTAAGCTGAGGCGCCAAGGATGATCTCTTTTACTCCAGTGTTCAAGGGAAAAATTAGCATTGATCTTTTATCAACACAGTGTCAAGACATAGTTTAAGTCTTTGTTTGACTTCTCAGTTATCACATTTCTGCTGTACTTCAGCCTCAAAATTGGAATTGGAAAATTCTAACCTGGCAGTTGTCACCTTGCTGCTTAGCAAAATGGCTCCAAACTACCTATGACTAGTGAACCTAAAATCCTGAAGATGTACTTTCATGAGTAGGTCATTGCTCCTAGGCAGGTTCTTCTCTTTTTGTTCCTCTCTGCGTGCTTTGCAATCAAAGAGGGTGAGCTTTGCGTTGGACTCAGTTCTGTCCAAGGGAGTTAGGAGTTTAAGCATACTTATTGGGACTGTTTTCCTGTAGGAATTTAGATTTTAATCAAGTGTCTTTCATCAGGACTTAGACATGGTCCTCAGTGCAAGGCACTTTGTGGTCCTATTTAAGAAACTCCATGTTATGGTCCCAAAAGGTGCTACTGAACAATTTTAGGTGCATGAGAACAGGTGATCTGACTACTGAGATTTGTGTGCCTGAATTCACTCTTGGTTTGAGCTTTGATGGAAATTATGTCATCTAAATCCACAGGTGAGCAGAAACAGAATCTCCCTTTCCAGAGAGAAGAAATTGATGCATAAGCTGTAAAAGTTTCACACTAAGAGCAATATGGAGGGGTTAAATTAGTCTTGTAGGGTTAACCAGATCTCTTCAGGAGCTTTGCATAACTGAAATATTAAAACTCACAAGTTCTAATCTGTTAGGGGAAACAGAAAGATACTCTCATTTCTTTCAATGTATACCGCAAATATAGTCCCTTAGGTGGTAGCTAGTGTTAATCAATCAGCCAATTCTGAATACAGAACTACCGTTGGAAGATAAAAAATACATTGTCATGGTAGAATTCAATCTGAGCAGCTGCTTGTATTGTCTTGTTGTCTATAATTAAGTGTCACAATTTATGGAAATGATAGATTAATTTTATTAAATTAATTGCAGTAAATATGTGAAACTCTATTACTTTCCGTGTTGTCACATAGGAAAGAATTCAATGAGAAGTCAAAATTTGTTTGCTATATAGATTTTAAAGATTGTGAATTAATTAAGACAAATGACTTCATATAAACAAATATGTAATGCCATAAGACTTTAATTTATGAAAGCTGAAATTATGAGTCAAATAATCCAAAAGAAAATTTAAATAGAAAATTATGATTCATACTTGAAAACACAGAAGAAAACTTTTCCAAAATCTTCAGAAATCAAATCCGGGGAAAAAAGTCTAGGCTGATCAAAAAATCGAATTCATAAGGATAACAACCTGGTGTAGAAAAGAAATAGAATAATGTAAGTTTAATTTTATTAGCAATAGCTATAAATTAAGAGTTGGGAATTGGAGACAGTGATTTTTTTGTGAAACATATGCCTGGACTGGAAAATAAAGGATACTATTGAAATGAAAAAGATGAAAGGAAAAGTATTACATGGCAAAGTAGCATAGAACTCAAAGGAATTTTCATGCAGTGTTAGAAACAAGGAAAATGAGAATACTAATAATGGATTGAATAACAATGCAGAAAATTTGAGAGTTAATTCAACTATTATTTATCTTCAGGATAAAAAAATGGGATTGCCTTACATAATAGTACACATGTGCTTTCTTTTCCACTGGAGTCTTAGCTATATGTTATAATGTAATTATTAAATTTGGATATTTTTAAATTACTAGTTGCAATAAACTGTGTCCAAGAGACTTTAAAAAAATGCCAGGGAGCTGTCTCATTTATTTTCAGTAAACCAGAGAACACTGAGAAAAATCCAAACTAAGCTAATGTAAAGCCAAAATTGGGATATGAAAAAATATGAATAATTCATAGACCTGTCATCATAACTTTGATAAATGATGGTAGTAATCAATTAATAAAGAATTAGCAGGGAGTCAGTAAAATTAACAATAGTCAGCATGGGCTTGTTGATCTAGTCATATTAACATTGCATAATCCATTTGGTCAGTAGACAGAATATTAATGACATAGTATATTGAATGTGTTATTAAATACTTGAATTATTATATCATTGTGGTTTCATTTAGGAAATCAGAGTGTTACAAATGATATATTTTAAATGGATTAGACTTGACTGTATATGAATGTAAATTGGGATTTATTACTGGCATAGAAGGGGAACTTGTGTTAAATTTTTTTATTTATTTTTAATGTTTCTTGATCTTGGGCTTTAAAAAATTATCATAAATGACTTACAAGAAATATAAAGTCATCACTGATTTTAGTTACATATAATTCCATGCTTAGGTGAGAGATAAAGTAGCTGACTGAAGTAATGTGGATTGCCTTGTAGACGAGAGCCAATCTATGCAAATCTATTTCATGGCAAAAGGAGAAATGCTCACAGAGACTAAAAAAGTAGTGGGTCATGGTTACAATATTGATGAAATTTTGGAAGAGCAAAGATTAAAGTGACTTAGTCATGGTAGAAAGCACAGTCAGTTCACTGTAAATTTTTGAAGCTTTTCTCTGACTGAAGCTGTTAATGCAATCTTTAGTATTTATGAAAAAAGCTAAATAGTAAGGAGGAGTAGGTACATGATATGCAGTTTAGTATTTCATGCTTCTGCACTCCTCAAAGATATTCAGATTTAGTATATGTAGTTTCAGAAAGATATTGAAATATTTAATGAGGTTCCGAAAAAACCCAGAATAATTAATTATTTGAAAAAATTATACTTCAAAGTAAGGGATTGATAAATAGACCATTTATCAATGAGAAAATTACATGATGGTTGAGCACTGTTTCTAAGAATTTTCTAAGAAGATGCTATTTCACAAGTGGATGGTTGTAGGGCAACAGAAAAATGTATTATAAAATCAAAAGAACAGAAGTCATTAGTAGGCACACTCAATTTAAAATAAAATGTCAATATTTACTAGCACTAATATGAAAAATTGAATAGTTGTGTGAAGAACAATATGATAATGTAATATGATATACACAATTAATATTCTAGTAATATGAAAATAATACAAAGAAAGAAAATCTGAGAAATTATGGGAACTTCTCAAAGCTTATAAAAACCCCCTCTATCTCTGCGCATTTTAAAATCATACTTTTTCATCACCAAGTTTCAGTTACAATATGCCTTCATGAAGTCATATGGCCAAGGTTGTGTAGTAGGTCATTCTCAACAATCATAGTAGGCTATGTTTCATCTATGACTTGCTGAAAGTAAGGCCTGGGTCAAGCTGACCAAATCAGAAAAGAGTTATCATTTTGTGACAGAGCTAATCTTTCTGACCAAATGCTCACTAATACAGTTGTGCAGCTCTTCAGTGGTAACACACAGTTCTAAAATGCCTGCTAGGATTCCTGTTAAAATACATTCTAATTCTTTATGATTTGAGCTTCAATTGCAACTTCTTTAAGATGAAAACTTTCAAATTTTGACTGTATTACTATCCTAATTATAAACACTCTATAAATATAATTCCTTGAAACTGAAATTGTATATTATGCAACTTGTTTTCTTCATGTTTATGCAACCTTGCCTAGTGACTGTGGTCTGAGTATATTTGCTCTACACTGTTTCTGATGTGCCCTAGTTTTTCTTTCGTGCATCATATATTTGGTCTGATGACATAAAGGCCATTGGATTTAGTTTCTCATAGACCTCTTGAGTGTTTTAAAACTTTTGCATTGGTACAGTGGTTGTCACTAAAAAATGATACCTAATATATCACTCACTCCCTATTCTTCCAACAGAAAATATCTGTGTATTTATTGGCAAATGGTGAATGGTTAATTGCTCCCTATAGCACTTACTTCATGTAATGCAATTTTAGGGCCAAAATTTGCCCTTAGATCAACCTGTCTTCAGTGGTTTTGAGCCTGTAGTTGGCTTCTTACACTAACAGACTCTTTCAAAGATAAATGTTATGCCTGTATTTGGAGTTTTCTTTTACTCTTGGCAGATAAAGATGTATGCTCTGTCTTGTTGTTTTGGGAATCATAAGTGAATGAGTCCCTAACTTAGACAATTCAGGTCAGTTCTGAAAAGTAAGTGGGATTAACCCATTCTTAAGAGACAGAAATCTAGAATACCTTTTTTGGAAGGGGAGTTTAGTTAAAAACCTCAAAAACTCAGCAAAAAAAGACAACTGAGAAGATCTATGACTAGAGTAACACAAAAGCTCAAGTAATAAAAGAATAGTGAGTACTTACTAGCTCTCATATTAGAAGAATAAAGAAGATGTAATGAAGAATCAAGTTTAAGAACAAACTGAAGACACAGTTGTTCACATCTTTCTACTTTATCTGTGGAGCTCATTGCCATGAGGTGTGCAGGATGCCAGAAATATAAATGGTTCATAAAGCTATTAGGTACAATTATCTGTAAGTTCATGGAGTGTTATGAAATGTGGATGAAAGGTTGCAACCTCTGGTTGAGGATTTTCCTAAATCACAGATTGCCAGCAGCTGGGATGATATGCCATGGGGACTATCATGTTATACTTCAATTTTTATTCCTTTTTTCTGAAACAACTGCTACTGTCAGTGTTGGAGACAGGATCTTGGACTAGAAGAACCTTTAGTCTGACCTACCACAGTAATGCTTACAAGAGCCCAAGCAGGGCCTTTTTTCCCTAAAAACCAGAATTTTTTCTAAAAAATAAGTTCCTAGACTATACTTTATTGCACCTGAGACATCCTATGCTAAGCAGTAAAAGATCATTCATTTTTGCAAGACATCTAAAAAAGGTCAAGATTAGTTCAAAGAGCCTTATCTAAGACTTATTTACCTTTTATCAATTTTGATTAAATCATTAATGTTTCCTCTAAAGTAAAAGTATTTGTAATATTATATCACATATAGTCTGTCTTCATGTTGTATTTGTGTTGTCACTATTGATTTATGTGCCTTTAATATATTAGTTTTAAATTTCCTGGAATGTTGATCAAGTCTTTAATATTGTTTGAAATGTGTCCTTTCAGTGCTTTTTAATCCAATTTAAATTGTTTAAAGATTTAATAATTTTATCCATTATGAAATCATAACATTTACTTTAGGAGTTGTCTTGACTAGATATACTTCTGTATTGTAGGTGGAAAAAGTACAACTCAATACTTTAGAAATCTTAAAGGTAACTTTTTTTTTTTAAATCACAACTTACAAAATTAATTACTTTGTCTCAAAATAAAACTGTGCCCTGAAATGGCATTTGCTTTCACTTCTATAGGTACAGGCTCGCGGTATATTCCCATTCAAGAAAATGAAACACTTTATTTCTCCATAATGAGGCACGTACTTTTCCAGAGAAACTTGCTCATGATGTTAACAATCTCTCCTCAGTGTTGCTCCACGGGGTAGCAAATGTGTGCACACATGCACACACTTAGAGGACAGTATATACATTACTTCTGGCTATAAATAAAACTAACAGAAAAGGTCCAACCAAGCGCAAAAGAAAATCAAGAAAATAAAAGTGATATGAACAATCAAGATGTTAATGCCCAGGATACCCTGGAACAATAGAAGGCAATTCCCACACAAGAATGGGGCAAACAAAATCAGCTATAGATTTGTATTGGGTCTGGCTGAGATGGAATAATTTTTCTCCACAGCAGCCCTCACAGTGCTGTGCTTTGTGCTGGTAGCTAGAAAGACGTTTGACCACTGCTGAGCAGTGCTGGCACAGCACCAGGGCAATCCCTCCAACATTGTCCCTTCACCAGTAGGCTGGAATGGATATGATCATATTAGAAAAATTACATAGCCAGGACAGTGCATATAGAAGTGCATATCAGAGTACATAGCCAGGACAGCTGACCCAAACTGATCAAAGGGATATTACATATCATATAACGTGTGCTCAGCAACACAATCTAGCAGAAAGGATAGGGCATTCATTATTCATGATGTTTATTTTCCAGGGCAACCTCTTTGCACACTGAAGCCCTGTTTCCTGGGAAGTGGTCGGACATGGCTTACTGAGGGGAAGTAGAGAATAAAATATTTTGGTTTCCTTTGCTTCCATGTACGTGACTTCTAGTTTTGTTTTATTAAACTGCTGTAATCTTGACCCATAAGATTTTTACATCTTATTTCTCCTCACCCTGTCCTGCTTAGAAGGGGAGTGATAGAGTGGCTCGGTGGGCACTTGGCATCCATTCAAGGTCAACCCATTACAAGGTTACCCTGAGAGATTTGACAGAGACATTTCCATGTAACATCTCAAACCACATTATCATAAGTGAAAAGGAACAGAAAAACTGTTCTACCTGTACTTAGGAACCCACACTGGAGGATAAATTCTACTTCATATTTCAGCTAAAATTGTCCTTTTTAGGCATGAACAATGGGAAATTTACTTTTACTTCAATAGATCTTATGCTCTCTTCCCACTTGGCCTAAGTTGCAACGTTTAGACAATACTATTATACTTTGTTTTTTTTTAGTTCTGCTTGGCCTAATCACAGGCCATAAACCATGACTACTGGCTGTTTATGCATGCAAAGCAATTTGGAAAAGGTAAGAATTATACTTTTGCTGACACAATAAAACAAATGACCCTTCCACTTTCTATGTTCCTTGTACTCTAGCAAAAACCATGGACAACTGTAAGCTGCAGTAATATCAAACTTCTTTCTGTATAAACATTTCTCTCACATTTTAAATGGGTTGGAAGAAGAAAAGGAGAAAAGATTAAATGTCAGAAAATAGCCCAAAACAGAAAAGTGATACAGTCAAAGATGTTACTGTGCTTGTGTATGTCAGCTGTAGGAAAAAGTTAACAAACTTACTGTGTGCTTTTTTTCATCCATGAGCTGTTCTGTCTCTTATTAAACTATGCAGAACTGGTAAAAGCTTACCAGCCCATTGTCTCAGTGTTTTGCTTTCCTTATCCTTGGAATTACCATGTGTATTAGTTTGCCATTAAAGTTTGCTAGAAAACCTTTAACATGCCCATCCATAGAAAAACCAAGGCTGAAGCACAGGTACTGGCAAGGGAAACTTAATCCAAACACCATCGTCACTGTCAAGGTTAATCATTTTTCTCTAGTTCTGTGCACGTGAGATTTCAGCCCTCAAAACAACCAAGCAGAGAAAATATAGAGACCTCACACTCACAGGGACACAACGCCACCCTCGCCATTACCTTCAAGTCGCCTACATTTAAGCCTGCTTAGGTCTTTAATTTTAAAGCATTTACCTTTCATTTGTTTCCCATCCTGATCCAGTTAGTTTGGGAGGGAGTGCCATATTAAAACATCTGGGATTCATCGAATGTGTTCTTTTTAACACAGGTTCAATTTGATCAACCCCAGATGCTCAACAACTAAAGTTGCATGTAAAATATTCATAGGTTTTGGCCAAAATTAGATTCAGCTTTCCATACCTTAAAAGCAGAAGTTCTTTAAATAGATATCAGTTAGATTTAAATAATTTATTAAAAAAGAAAACCAAAACAAAACCAAAGAGAAATAAAGAAAGGAAAAATTGAAAATTAACTTAATTTAAAGTACAATTGAGTCAGATAGGTTAGTTTATGTGCCATTTTAGGCTGGATTTTCAGTTTTATCAGTCATTTAAGACTTCAGTAAGACTTCTTGTCGTAAGTTCCTTCTTTCAGTCCCTTTCATTTTGAGCCACCAGGATGACTGATTCAAACTGAATTTTTTCAAGGAGATCTGAACCAAGGCAATTTAACTTTTCCTGAGAAGTAAGGCTGGGGAGGAGGGAGACAATAGTTTTCCCATGAGAACAGTTGCTAAAAAGTCTCAAATCAAATGCAGTGAAATAGGACCTTGAGGTTAGGTGGAGAAGAGAGGGAATACAAGGGACCCTGAAGTCTTTTTGCCATTCTTGTGAAGTTTTAGCCTGACTTTTAAGATACTCATTTACCATTCTTGGGAAGCATTTTTAACTCCCCCTTATTGTATTCATGCTTAGCACCTCCTAAGCAGTGTTAGTGAAATATGTTTGCTGCTGCTGCTGAACCCAGAATTGTAGT